>NW_011494838.1:412339-429240 GCF_000754665.1 Bison bison bison | reverse complement strand
GGGGAAGGGGCCGCACGCGGCTTCCGCTGAGCCCCAGTGCCCAGCCATCTCGGGAAGTGAAGAGAGGCGTGTCCTGAAGGCAGGTGAAGTCCCCGGGGAGGGCCTGGAAGGCTGGGCCTGGCCATGCGCAGATGGGCGGAAGTTTGTGATGCTCCCGAGATGGGGCCGCCACTACCCCTTGAGAGACAGACCGATGGACGCCAGCGGATGAGCAGAGGACATGGACTAGCCGCAGGAAGACGCTGAAGGTGGAATTTAAAATCCAGGTGTGGGACGATGAGGACTTGAGTCCAGTCTTCAGACCGCAGAGGGCAGCGCGCAGAGCACAAGGATCTCATTCCAGGAGTGCAGGGGGCCCTGGGGTCTGGAGTCCCCTCCACCGTCAGCGGGGTCACGGGGGGCTGGGGGGAGACCCAGAGACACGGAGGGATCCCGATCCAGCCGTGGGTCAGGCCCACGCCCCCCCGACGGGTCTGATAAGGGGGTGCAGCGGAGAGCGGAAGTGTACAGAAAGGCCTTCAGCCGGTGTCTCGGGTCGGAGACTCGCAGCCCGTGATGAGGGGCTGGGCTGCCCGGGCGACTCGGGGACGTGGGATGCCCACGCCCCCACACCAGGCTGCGGGTGCCCGGCAGCGAGCCTCGCAGGGGCGGGCCGCCCTTCCTCACACGCTCGCCACGTCTGAGGGGAGAGCCGGTTACACTGAGGCCTGTGTCTAGAAGCGTGGAGAGGCACCGGTGTGCGGGCCAACTGCGGGCAGACGCTCTGCGGGTGAGCACACGTGCTCCCCTCCCTCCCGGGGGCCAGCGCCCAGACCCCATGGCCCCCCTCCTCGAGCCGGCGCGGAGGAGCTCAGCCCACCTTCCTGCTGGAGATGCGGGCCGGCCCTGAGCGGGGCGCCCCTGCCCACAGACCGCTGAGCCCAGGCGGTGGCTCCCGTGTCTGCAGCCCCCGGGGGCCCTCGGAACGTTCGCTCTGCTCCTCACCTTCCAATTTATTTCATTCCCAACAAACTTCCAGTAAACATGAAAAAAGAAGACAAATATTGGTGCAAAGGAGATCATTTAGGAGTGTCGTTGCACTAATATGCATCGCTCCCTTTTCCGTGTGTGTGCTGTCTCCCCTCAGACGGAAATAGCCATTTGCCTCCGGGAAGATGAGAGCTGTTACAGCAGAATGCAGGGAGAGGCAGTATCAGATTTTGACTGACAGTGGGATAGTTGTGAATCTGCCGAGACAATATTTTTTAAAAGTTTAGGTGTGAGAGGGTAAATACATCTGTGCTTGTATAAATACACACACACGGACATAAATACATACATATACATGCATGTCATGTTCTCATTCCTCAAGCTTCTCCTAACTTAGCAAAAGACCCGGCTTGGGAGAGCTCACGCAGAGGATGGGTGGGGAGCTGAGGACGTGATGTGGGGTTCCCCCTGCTCAGGGGGCGCTGCTGGGACCAGGAGGAGGCGGTTCTGGGAGAAGGATGGGCAGAAGCCCGGGGCCACCACCTCTTCTGTCCTGATGACAACAGCGGCCTCTGCTCCGGGCCCCGCCCAGCCTCGCAGACCAGTGCTGGGGGAGCTGGGACCAAGGCTCCCGCGACTGGAGGTTCTGGGGTTCCCATGGACGTGGGCAGAGGGTTTGGGTGTGCGGTGGCCTCACTGGGGCCAGGCGCTCAGGAAGCAACCCCAGCTCAGAGCCCCCAGGGATGCAACCTCACCCCAGAGTGTGGACGTGCCCCTAAGCAGCTGAGCCAGCCTGAAACTCTAAGGGCCAGAGGCTGTGTGGCAATGGCCCCATCCTCATGAGTGCGGGAGGAGATGGACACGTAACAGCAAGTGAACCAACCTGAGGGAAACAGACAAGAGCAGTCAGGGACAGGTCGTTTCTTCCTTCCAGCTGGAGTTTGACATCTGCATGAAAACATGGAGGTAAGAACAGACAAAAATAGACGTAAAATCTCCCTGTGCTGTGTGCTAAACCGTGTCAGTCGTGTCCAACTCTTTGCAACCCCATGGACTGTAGCCCACCAGTCTCCTCTGTCCTTAGATTCTCCAGACAAGAATACTGGAGTGGGTGGCCATTCCCATTTCCAGGATATACAACCATATAACTGCAGAAGATAAAGTGAGCATAACTATCCTGACCTTTCTGATGTTGCTGATTTTAAAAGTCACTGTTTGGAGAAAATGAGGTAGAAGGTGCTGGAATGAGGGTGTTGGGGACAGAGACTAGGGACAGAGCAGAGAACGGGGGACTAGGGGCGGGCAGTTAGGACACCTGCAGGGACCGCTTCAGCCAGTCCTCAGAGCCTCTCAGCTGAGCCCAGTGCCCGGAGGTCCTGCTCTCCAGGTGAGCAGTGTCCTGTGCTGGGCTTTCCAGGCACAAACTACTGCGCTGAGCTGTGAGTACCCAGGGAGAGGCTTCACCCAGGTCAGCCAAGGAAGGCGGGGAGCTGCAGCCTGGGAGCGGGGGTGGCAGGGGTCAGTGGGGCTCTCAGTTCTCACAGCAAGATCCTCAGTCAGCTCCTGAGTCTGCTGAAGTGCTGGTCTACCCGTTAAGGTAGAAGAGTTGGAGAATTGAACACAAGAGGAAAACTGAAGTCCGACCTCGGGTTTCAAGAGCCCCTTCAGCGGCTCTAAGCCCGGGGGGCCTGGGTCCAATGGTAAGTCAGGGAAGATGCCCTTCCTTCCTCTGAGGACTCAACTTGTCAGACCCCCCACCCCCCTGCCCCCGGCCGTGGTGTTAGGACTGCATCAGGAAACTGCTGTGTGGGCCAGGAGCAAAGAGCGAGTTCCATTTCTCTCCCTCCATCTCTCTGCTTCTCCTCCTCTCAGGAGGCTCTCTCTTTCTGAATGAATGCCCATTCTACAAGTGCCTTCTCCGGGGACCCGCACTTTGGGGATTTTGCCCCAGAGCAGCCCCGATCAATGGCTTTGCTAGCAGATTTGGCTCGAGGTTCTCCTGGCCAAAGAGAAGAAATCCCAGTTGTGGACACACACCCCTAGAGCCGCACTTGCCTTTCTTCAGAAAGAGTGCTCTACGAGTGTCCAGCACCCAGTAACTAAAGTCGGCTTCCCCCAGCAATGACCCCATCTGCCATTTCCCTTCCCTTCTGGAGCAGAGGGTTGTAACTGTTACTCCCCAATTTCCTTCTTTCAGCCACAGATGGATACGAAACCCTCCCCCCTGGCTCCAGCCGTGTCCACTAGGCTTGTAAACTGTCATGCTACCTTCCAAATATTTGGCCAGATTGTCTCTAAGGATACATTCTTACCCACTTTTGCTTCCTGAGACTTGAAGGCAGAATAAGACATCTGGTTTGTCGTTTAGTTGCTAAGCCCTGACTCATTTATACAGAGAAGAAAATAGTGTTTTAAAAATGGTCCTGTGACAGCGGTAAACTGGGCCCTTTCAGAATGGCTCCTGGAAGTAGCTGCAGGAAGGGACTCTGGCCAAGCACAGAGCCTGGGGCGACTGTCCCCTCTGGTGACCGGGCCTGGAGGGACGCCCTCCAGACAGCGGGGCAGGGAGCTGGTCTGGGTTGAGGGCACACTGCCTACTGCACATCAGCATCTAACGTCTCCTAACGATGCTCCTTGTGTTATCAGAAAGACGAAAGGGGCCATATTCTTGAATGAGGTCCAGAAACACTGACTGGTGTTTAACGCTCTCAGGGGCCCTTCTAGGAGTTCTGTAGAAAGAGTCCAGGATAAGGCCCAGGGCTATGGCGGGGCTGGAGGGTGTGGCTTTAAGAAGACAAATCACCTTCTTCAGCTTTGTTTTTGTTGTTCGGACTCTTAGTGACCCCATGGATTGTAGCAAGCCAAGTTCCTCTGCCCTCCACTCTGTCCTGGAGTTTGCTCAAATTTATGTCCATTGAGTCAGTGATGCTATCCAACCATCTCATCCTGTTGCCCCTGTCTCATTTCGCCTTCAATCTTTCCCAGCATCAGAGTCTTTTCCAGTGAGTTGGCTCTTTGTATCAAGTTGGAGCTTCAGCTTCAGCAACAGTCTTTTCAATGAATATTCAGGACTGATTTCCTTTAGGATTGACTGGTTTGATCTCCTGGCAGTCCAAGGGACTCTCAAGAGTCTTCTCCAACACCAAAGTACAAAAGCATCAATTCTTTGGCTCTCAGCTTTCATTATGGTCCAACTCTCACATCCATACATGACCACTGGAAAAACCATAGCTTTGACTAGACGGACCTTTGTCAGCAAAGTAACATCTCTGTTTTTTAATATGATGTCTAGGTTAGTCATAGCTTTTCTTCCAAGGAGCAAGCATCTTTTAATTTTATGGCTGCAGTCACCATCTTCAGTGATTTTGGAGCCCAAGAAAATAAAGTCTCTCACTGTTTCCATTGTTTCCCCCTCTATTTGCCATGAAGTGATGAGACTGGATGCCATGATCTTAGTTTTTTGAATGCTGAGTTTTAAGCCAACTTTTTTACTCTCCTCTTTCATCCACATCAAGAGGCTGTTCATTTCCTTTTGGCTTTCTGCCATGAGTGGTGTATCTGCATATCTGAGGTTGTTGATATCTCTCCTAGGAATTATTACAAGCATGGCTTATAGCTTCACTGTCTATATTTATGTTTATGTTTGGGGAGTTCAGATCTGAAGGTACCTAAAGGAAAACAAAGCAAAAAGTGGAGCTAGCCGTACTTGATACTTATGCCACTTAATTTGACTAACTTATTAAGATTAACTGATTAATCTCCTCAGCTTCGACCACCAAGATCTTTTCTTTTCCCTTTTGTTTCCTCATTTCAAAGTCAGTTGTTGTTGTTGTTTGATCACTAAATCATGGCTGAGTCTTTGTGACCCCATGGACTGCAGCCTGCCTGGGTCTTCTGTCCGTGGGATTTTCCAGACAAGAATACGGCAGTGGGTTGCCATTTTCTTCTCCAAGGTGTGTTCCCTACCCAGGGATTGAACTTGCATCTTCTGCATTGGCAAGTGTATCCTTTACTGCTGAGCCTCCAGAGAAGCGCCTTCAAAGTCAGACCCTTCACTACTTCCCACCCCCGCCACCTCCTACCCCCAGGTTTCAGAACAGCCTGGAGTCAAAGAACACCTATGGATGTTGCTTATATGTACTGCTTCCTTTTAAATAATGATTACACTTTATTGTAAAACATATTACATTTTATTATAATCTGCTATGAGAACAATTCTGTCCAAATTCTACACCCTGAATACCTCTCTACTATTCCTGCGTGAAATGAGGAATAAAACACAAGCAAAAACACGGAACTTTGCCCACGCAGGGTCACACAGCCTCAGAACCTGTCTGTGTCCTTGTGAAGCATTGCGGACCCCTGTCCTGGGCTCCGGCTCTTCTGTCCCCTGATTAGTCCCCCGGGGCTCTGTCCTGGGTCTGGCCTCGTTGGGTGGATGCTGCAGGAGCCCCTGGCTGCAGGCAGCCACCAGCTGTTGCTGGCCAGGACTCTCTATTGCTGACCCACCAGTGCAGAGTCTTGCTTCTGTAGAAAACCTGGCTCTAATTATTTTGTTTCAGGTGTTATGACTTTGTGCTCACTTTTTCAAAGGATAGACGCAGTCTGTGTTCAAGTAGGCGTTTTCACAACATCTCCTTTGCTCTGTGCTGTTCTGACTTTGCTCTTCAGTTCAGCTGTTTGAAGACACAGCTCTAAGCAGAGCAAATGACATCGATTTTATTAGCAAAAGGGTCAATGCAAGTGTCTTTCATAAGAAAGGCCGAGAACGGCCTCACACGTTAGACTTGGAGTCAGTGTTCGTCAGATGCTAAGAGCATCTTAATCTGCATTGAGTTACAGGGAGAGACCTTGTCAGGGAGGAGAAAGGCTGAGGAGGAAAAACGGACAAAAGCTAAGCCAGGTCGGCGTTGGCCTCTCCTCTCACAGTCTCAGCACCGAGGGAAGCCCTGGGGACAAGGTCTCAGCGCCGAGCAGGCCCAGGGCCGTGTGCCCAGGGGGCCATGTGCCCGGGGCAGCTGTGTGCCCGGGGCGAGTGGAGAGAGAGCAGCCTTGGTCGTCTCCTCCCAAGGTCAGGCCGCCTCGGCCGTCGCTGCCCCGTCAGGACTTAATAGAGCAAAATGCCTGCAATTTAGTCCTGTCTCTGCCCACGCTCACTGCTGCCTGGAGACTCTTTCTCTTTCATTTTATCGCACAGTCTCTTGGGTTTTCTTAACTATTTTTCATACCTTTTTTTGTCGTTATTGCAGGGCTACAGCTGGGGTCTCTCACCCACATCCAAATCCTAAGGGTCGGTATTTCCTGCGTCCGGCGAGTTTCAGGCCCTAATTGGAGCCCTAATAAGCCACTACTCTGTGTTTTAATACACACCTCACTCTGGAAAGCAGCGGTGGGTAGCATGAAACACACAGATTTCAGGTCATAACACAGCTTTGGGTCCTGATCTGTTTGTAAACGTCATGGAAAGAATGTTAAGTGGACGAAGGTGGTATATGATGCCCAGGACGAAACACCTCGTCTCCCACCACGTTCAGGTTCTGTTTGAAGATGCCGATGAGAATTGCTCCCAGTTTCATAGTCTCTGAGGCCCAGGCTGTTACCTGCACCGCACGGAGGTGTTTCCGGAAGCTTCTAACCATGCAGGGCGTGTCCTGGGAGTTCATGCCCCATGAGCAAGGCAGAGCTCAGGCCACAGAGACGTTGGAAACACTGAATTGCACTAATGATTGTCAATGATTTTGTCTTACATCTGTATTTATATTTTATAATTTATAGAAAACTGTAAAAACTGATGTCGACATTTTTGTGGCTGAAATGCACACGTGTGTAACTGCATGTCAGTGTAATAGCCCCTGAGGGGGTCTGCTGTTTGGGGTGCATGGTTCGCAGCCCCTCAGAACCCCGAGCACGCATCTCCTAGTCTAGGCAGCTTCACCTAGTCACAAAACCTGAGTGTCTGTCTCTCTGGAAACTTGTTAGCAGGGCTAGTGGGGATTGCCAGTGGAGCCTCGGTTCACTCGACTTCCCCCTTTGCTGACACCAGGCTAAGTGCCTTAAAAGGGGCTTCCCCGAGGGCCTCAGCCCATCCAGCAGTGCATGCTGCTGCAGTCTCTCCGTGAGCCTCCGCTGTAGCAAACTTCCGAAACCAGAGAGGCCCTGCCTGCCGAGGCCAAGTGCCCGCAGCACACACCCTTTAAGAGAAAAAGACAGAAAGACCTGCTTTCCCCCAGCTGGGTTTGGATGGAATCCGCACGTGGAACATCTGCAGGACAAGTCACCTGTACCTGTGAGCTGAGGCAGCATCAGGAGGGTTCCATCACCACCGTCCTCCTCATCACAGGAAATCACCAGCTCTGGATTACCAAGAACTGGGAAACAGAACTTCTAGGAAACTGCAGACAGCTGGGCCCAGGGTGGGCCCGTTCGACGCTGTGGCTCTGCCCACACCAGCGCTGCTGGGGACAGAGCGTCCAGCCTGCCACCCGCGGACCTGACCTCCCCGGGCTCCACTGCTGAAGGCCTTTATGCCAAAGGACAAGGACGAACAGCAGAGCGTTTACAGGTGGAGACACTGGGTGGCCCTTGCTGTTAAAAGCGTGTTCACCGCTGTCTCCAGGGAGTGGCTAGACCCTGTCTTCTTAGGATTCACTGAGGGTATAAAACCTGCTTTATAAAATGACCAGATTATCCTTAACAAAGTTCCGCTTAGAATCCTCCTGTTTAGAGAGATTAAAAAATTTTACGTTTTGTGTTTTTACTAGCCTAAGGATTCTTCAAGGTTGTCCAGCTGCCATAAAAGTCTGATATTTCTTTTGTGAAAGTAGAAAAGAAGGGGGGGACCAGGGTTGCCATTTTTCACTGTTTTTTTCATTCTTCGTATTGTTAGTGTATGGTAGAAAATGCAACGTTTACAAGAAAGCAGATGTCAATAGGTAAATCTATCTACACCATAAATACACCCTTCGTAAAAGTACCCATGGCTCCTAATCTCCATCTATGTCTCCTATGCATGAAAATGCCATAAAAGATCAAGGTTTTGAGGGAAAAGGTGTTTTTTTTAAAAGACATAAATGACAAGCAGGTTGAGATGGTGAGCAAGGTTCATGATCACAGTCTTTACTTCAACAAATCACGCACAGTCGGGTTTTGTTCTGCTTTCTTTCCGTATTGTATAAAATGCACGTAACCTAGACCGTGCCGTCTTGACCATTTTGAGTGCCCAGTTCAGTGGCATTAAGCGCATTCACACCACCACCCGCGGAAGCAGTCCCCTCTTGTAAAACTCCCAGCGGGACGCTGCCCCTGAGCGCTGACGCCCCGGCCCTCCCTCAGCCCTGGGACCTGCTGCAACCGCTTCTGTCTTGACGAGTCTGACGACTCTAAACTCGTCATATACGTGGTCTTCATATATCAAGCCTCCCTGGTGGCTCAGACGGTAAAGCGTCTGCCTGTAATGCGGGAGCCCCGGGTTCGATTCCTGGGTCGGGAATGTCCCCTGGAGAAGGAAATGGCAATCCACTCCAGCACTCTTGCCTGGAAAATCCCATGGACGGAGGAGCCTGATAGGCTACAGTCCATGGGGTCCCAAAGAGTCGGACATGGCTGAGCGACTTCACTTCACTTCAGTTCATATGTGGGATCATACAGAATGCGCACATTTGGTTTTTAAGGATAAAAAGGGAAACGTTCATTACAGAAGTTCTTCATTTAATCTGAGCCCCAAACAGACGTGTTTTCATAATCACGAGGAGATCTTATTATTCTGCTTGTAACACCGTGTGTAAGTACATTCAAAAGTGGCTTTTAAAAATAATAGTGAAAATAATTTAAAAATGAAGTTTTCACTTAATTTTTGGTTGTCTAAGCTTAGCTTGGGCCCCTTGGCTGGTTTTTATAAGCTTGAAAGCAAACCAATCTCTTTAGAAAAGATTCCCCCCACCTTGGGGAGTTTATGATTCAGGGGACTGGAAACAGGATATGGAGATTTTTCACACGCTGCCCTTAAGCCCCAGGCAGAGCCTCGTCTGGAACCTAGAGCAACGCTTTGTGAGCCCTGTACTGGAAGCTGGTGCTTGTGGCTGGAGCCTTGACCCTCAGCTCTGGGCCCATCACTTCGCCCACACCAGACGAAGGTTTGTCCAAGAGAGGAGGGAGGGGCCGCTGGACACACAGACACTGGACATTTGATGTCGTTTGTTCTCTGAGAAGATGCCCAGTAGGTGCTGAGGGTGCTGGTAGCTCGTTGGGGAGCCTGACTACGGGTCGCAGAAACCCGGCACCCAGGAGGCAGCGTCGCGCCGGGAGGCTCAGGCTCATGGGGAACTTCTCCGTTTAACCTGCACTGACCACTATGCAATCCTGCCTGTCCTGAGACACGTGAAACAAGACGCAGTTTTACTTTGAATCACATCAGAGACAGCTTTAAAAAGGGAAAACAAAGCTCCAGAGCTCCAAGATTTTAGGACATATAACAAATTGGAGAGATTCCATAGATTTACCTAAAAATACTTAGGCCTAATAAAATTTGCTTGGTCTAAGAAAACTATGAGAGCTCTCTCACTTAATGAAATCTCAGCCAAAACAACTGTAATAAATCTAACCTCATCTTCCAAAACTGTATTCTTGGACAACAGAACTTCATAATATTGGATGGAATCCACAGTAAACCGATTCTTCTTAAGCTTTAGCGAGTGTGTGGTCCTTTACCATGAAAAAGACGCAACTTGGTTTGTTAGGGTTTTATAATTAAATCAAACCTCAAAACACATGAGCAGAACAGATAGCTGTGTGAAAAATATTAATTACTGCTCAGAGAGAATAAATGGCAGGTAGGCCGTTATTTTCCAAAATCTCAGAATCAGCCTATGTAAGTATTAATGGTCCAGTATAAACAGGGTGTCTTTCTTCCTCCTATAGTAACTTTGTTTTCCAAACGTGACCGCTCTTGTAAACGGCCCTCAGGCCCATCTGTGAGGAATCCGCAGAGGGAAATCGCCCTGAAGAGAACCAGCCGAGACCGCTGGCCAACCGAAGCAAAAACACCAACCTTGAAGAAGGAAAACATTCTATTCTCTTTGCACCAAAGCTTATAATTAAATCAAACATCTCAATCCGAATATGTGTCTCTGAGGAGAAGATTCTCCATTTTGTTAAGCAAATATACTATGGAAAGGCGTACTTTTCCAAGGAGTGACTCTTGGTGCAGATGCTGACGTGGACTCAGGCCCGCGGCTCAGAGTGGGGCCCCTGGAGGGCACGACCTCCCTGTCTTTATCCCACCGCCTGTTTCACACACAGATTCTCTGGACAGCATCCCGTTCTCTACACCTAACCTCCAAGCCACCACCATCTCCTGTGCATATTTTCAGGAACCTTTCAAAAGAAACAAAACAGATCCCCACACCTGATGCTGCTACTGCTGCTAAGTCGCTTCAGTCGTTTCCAACTCTGTGCGACCCCGTAGACGGCAGCCCGCCAGGCTCCCCCATCCCTGGGATTCTCCAGGCAAGAACACTGGAGTGGGTTGCCATTTCCTTCTCCAATGCATGAAAGGGAAAGTGAAGTCGCTCAGCTGTGTCCAACTCTTAGCGACCCCATGGACTACAGTCCACCAGGCTCCTCCATCCATGGGATTTTCCAGGCAGGAGTACTGCAGTGGGGTGCCATTGCCTTCTCCGGATCCCCGCACCATTTGCCCTCTATTCCAACCCTATGTCCATGATCCAGCCAGAGTGATCTCCTTAACCCAGAAACATAAACCTGACTTTATGTTTATGACTTTAACCCAGAAACATAAACATAAACCTGACTTTATGTTTATGACTTTAACCCATAAACATAAACCTGACTTTATGATGGAGCTCACCCTCCATCGATGGCTTCCGTGTTAGTCTTTTGAAAAAGCCAAAGCCCGATATGTGGCTTACTCTGAGAACCCTGGAAACCTGTGTGTGATGCCCCGAGGTCATCTGTGGGCTCGTTGTCCATCAGCTTAGTTTGTCACCGTGGCAGCAGCAAAAGCAGCAGATCAGAGCGTCACACACGTTCCTCGTACCCACAGTGTGTCACAGGTTGACCTCTGCTCAGCGCTGCCTTTGCTCTGAAGGATGGTGCGTCACCAGCTCCGTGAAAGAGGAATAAGAAAGCTGGTGGACCACCATCTGACTCCTGAAGGTTCTGTTCAGAAGTGACTGAGTCCAACACTGAGCAGGGAATGCAGCCTCCCCACAGCAGGGAGCCCTGCTCAGAGAGGGGGTGGTGTCTGGGGCCAGAGTGATCCAACGCCCCACACTCCCTGAAGGCTAAACGTCCATCTGAGCCACCTGGGGAAGGGTGGAGGACAGAGGCTGAGTGCAGGTCTTAGCAGGCTGTCTCGGCTTGACCCTGAGATGGGGCCCGAGGCGCACACTGCCCCGGCAACGGTGTTTCCCGGGCAGGAGCTCCATTGCCGCCTCCAGCACCGGGTCACCGTCTATAGGAAGATGGAGACCCCCAGGCGGCCGCAGAAAGCGCCTGGAACATGTGGACTCTAACAGACAAGCCCCGAGGGTTGGGGGAAGACCTCTGACACACCTGTGGGCACCGGCTTGAGCTGGCTCTCACACGGGTAGATGACTGTGATGCCGAATTACCTGAGTCCTATCTGAAGGTTGTATGTTCTCATCCCCACATACAGAGAGCAGTCAGGAAGCAGAGATTATGTGAGCAAATCTCAAATACTCTCACAATTCAACATCCGGTTATTTTTATCTTAATAATACATAAGCATGGTCAACAGGAAAAGCCCAAAGCAGGGCTGGTGCAGAAAAACAGCTTTCCTCTGAATCGTTTCTGCCTACCCTAGTGAACGCCTTTTCAGAAGTAACCACTTTCAACACTTTAGCAGTTTTTCGTAGAATTTCCCTCAATATCGTAAATAAAGTGTTTTGTGATCACTTCCCATAATGCTTCCGGGACTTCTCAGGGATGCATCCTGGCGTTGCGGTTGTTTCTTCTTTTGACCTGAACAGTCAGTGTGCGCACGCGTGCGTGTTCAGTCGCGTCTGACTGTGACCCCGTGGACTGCAGCCCACCAGGCTCCTCTGTCCATGGGATTTCCCAGGCAAGAACACTGGAGTGGGTTGCCATTTCCTCCTCCAGGGGATCTTCCCCACCAGGCATCAAACCCCGGTCTCCCGCGGCTCCTGCTCTGGCAGGCAGATGCTTTACCTCTTGGGTCAACTGAACAGTCAGTGGACTCTTTTAACCTGGAGTTTCCTGTCCTTAAGTTTTAGAAATGTTTTTTATGTTAGTCCTTTGCTGCTTTATTTCTGTTTTCTATTTTGTAAGTCCTGTGAGTCGAATGTTGTAGCTTCTAAAAAAAGAGCCCTCGGTCAACCAGAGCAGGCTGCTATGATAAACTGACCGACTGGGCGCCTAAACGACAGAGGCTCCTTTCTCGTAATTCTAGGTGCTGGAGTCCGAGAGGCAGGCCCTGGCAGACCCGTCCGTGTTTAGGGGACCCTCCCCCTGGTTGCAGATGGACGTTTCTGTGTGTCTGAGCGCAGCAGCGAGCATGCGGGGGGTCCTGGGCCTGCACCCCTTCTCAGGGCTCCAGTCCCATCACGAGGCTCCATCCTCATGGCCTGACTGCCTGGCAAGGGCCCCACCTCCAGATACAGTCACACTGGGGTCAGGATTTCCACACGTGAATTCTGAGTGGCCACAAACATCTAGTCAATATAGGAATCTAAACGTCAAACTTCTTTTCTTTTTAAATTAAATTTCTAAATTCTTTTTTTTGTTTGCTATTGTACTTTCTGGGAAATTCCTTCCGGTTTTCTTTCCCGTGCTCTCCTGCTGTTTCTGCTGTCTTCTGTGTTTTGTCTAGAAGCTCTTCTCTAAACACTTTCCTTATGGCCTCGTTTCTCCTTTTGAATGCAGTGCACCCTCCCTCTCACTGAGGACGGGAGTTACATTCTGACTAAGGGCCCTGGAAAGATGGTGCCGACCCTGGAGTGGTCTCTGAGGCTTTCCCCGTCCCCGCGTGCAGGCGGACAGGCTCGTCTGACAGCAAGAGCAAGCCCGTGGCCCTAACCCACGACGCAGCGCCGCGGCGCGCACAGCCTCGCCCGCTGCAGGCCCGTCTCCTGCCCTTCGCGCCCTTCCTGTCTCTCCCGTTCGTTTGGCCCTCCTTTCTCTGCTCATTGATCATTCTCAACCTTTCATTTGTCTTTGTCCTTCAGGTTTTCCATTTCCTTTGGGAAATTGCTCTTATTTGAAAATAAAGCCAGTCGGACACCGTGTGAGCAGCTTGTGAAATGGTGAGTTTCCTAGTGGCGAGGGGTCTGAGCCTTTCCAGCCCACCCGAGGCTGCGGCTGCGCTCATTCTGCGTGGGACACTTTCTCTGAGACGGTCCTCCGACCCCTGCCTGCGTGCCGAAGCCGGCAGCTCTCTTGGCACGGTGAGGAAAGGCCTGCAGAGACTCCTGCCCCGACTGCCCTGGGGTCTCCGGGTCCAGCGTGGCCTCCAGGCCCCAGGGCTGGGAGATGGGAAGCCCCGATATGCAGCTCCGGCTCACACAGCCTCAGGGAGCCTCCTTCTCGACCTGGCGGCCACACCTCAGAGGTTCCCGGCAGGAGCCAGCCACTTTGTGGTCCCTGACCACCCCTGACCTGGTCCCTGAGAAGCCCTGACCCTTCTCAGCCCAGAGCAGCGCCTTCCCTGACTCGGGTGCTTCTCACGCTCAGGGCTGACTGTCCTCTCCTCCCGCTCTGTGTGCATCCACGACACCATCTCGGCATCGCTGTGAAATAAACACTCCCGCTCCAGTTGTCGGTGTGGCCTTTGGGATCAGGCCTTTAAGTGCAGCTGCTTAATTTGGTTGACAGTGTCCCTAAGCGCCAGGAAAATAAGAATACCGTGCAAAGGGAAGAAACTCTGAGGGGGTAGGGGGAGGACTGGGGTTTCCAGAGATTCAAACAATGTTCCTCCCGGAAATGAGTAATAAGACAAATAAGCCATTTGTCAAAAATTATCGCGATTGGTGTCACACACGCACACATAGCACCACCACCGCCACCACCCAAGTAGCTCAGCCTGAAACCATCGACATCCTGGTAACTGGAAAGCCAGACAATTCAGTAAACTCCACGCTTGCTTGGAAGAATGATCTCTGGACCAGTCCAGATTTCCTCCAGACCCGTCTTCAAGGACAGCGGAAAGCTCACCAAGCGTTTCTCCTGCTGGAAACACCAGGGCCTCGGACCTCCACTCTCGGACCATCTTGGCTCCGGGGTCCCCTCTCTCCTCCTGGTCACCCACCTGTCTGCCAGTGACAAGGGCAGGCATGAAAACCAGGCGACTGCACTGCCCCACATCTAGGGCGTGGCAAGGCCACTCGGCCAGGATCTGAACCCAAGTCTGCGTGACCTGCATTCTTGCCACTGCACCTCGCTCACAAGATAAAATAGCTTGTGTTAATTATTAAAGTCAAACCTGAACCCACACAGTCAGCCAACTAGTGTGCTTTTCACTGTGCTGTGAACAGCGGCCTAAGTCTGAAGTCTCAGGAAACGGTCCCTCGGAGCTGGGGCCGGGACCCGCGAGCAGGCACTGCGAGGCCCCACGCCTGCCCTGAGGACCGTCCATAGCATCCACTCACCCACCTTAGATCAGAGTCGAAAGGACATTTTTAAGATGCTCCAAAGCTGAGACTCTTAGGAATAGCATTGTAACATGCAGTTTTTACTGCCATGGCTAAACGTGCGTTCTGTTATCTGTAAAGCAATATTCATCAGATTATTAATTTGATATGTGAAAAATAACCATTTTTGTCCATAAGTTTTATCCTGATTTTTAAAAGTTGCTATTGGTTATCTAAATATGAAGCTGGCATGATCCCATTGGTGACTCGCTTATTAAAATCTGCATGGACTGGCTGGCTGTTCAGCAGTCAAAACCCTCTGGAAGCCAACACAATCAGTACACTGACTTTGACAGCGGGGTGCGGAGGGCCACCTGGAACCTGTGTCTCTAGCAGCTCCGTAACCTGAGCCTGGGGCCTGTGGGAGGAGGAAGCATGGAGGCACAGAAGGCAGGTGGGAGCTGATGGCAGGAGGGCAGAGGAGAGGAATTCGTGGCAAGGAAAGCAGTCCCTGAGGCAGCGGCCACCACTGGTCACCCCACAGTGGGCTCCACTTTTCTTCTTAGGCAACCGCCTGTGTTGCCGGGAGGAGCAATCCTCTCAGCCAACACGGAGCTCACAAATGGATGTTACCAGGAGTTCGTGCCCGGAAGGCGTCTTAGGCAACAGGGAGCTAAGTAAAGCCCATTTGCCACCACCCTTGCTCCTGACGGGAAGCAGATGCAATTGCCCAAGCTCTAGCAGCCATGCTGTGACACTGAGGATGGAGTCAACGCAGAATAAGGGCGGAAGGGAAAAGCGAAAAACAGCCTGGGTTTTGGACCATCCCAGCAGCACTTGACTGCCCCCCTCTGGCTCCTTCCCACTAGGGAATAATCCTTGGTGGTTTGGGGTTTCTGTTATTGCAGCTGAACCTTGACCTGACAGCTCCTAACAGGAAGATTTCTCCCTTCGTCGTCGTTGGTATTTGCCTTATATACTGAAGTACTCCTTTGCTGGGTGCACGCACGCATGCTCGGTCACTTCGGTCGTGTCTGACTCTTTGAAACCCTATTGACTGTGGCCCGCCAGGCTCCTCTGTCCATGGGATTCTCCAGGCGAGAATGCTGGGGTGAGTTTCCACACCCTGTTCCAGGGAATCCTCCCAACGCAGGGATCAAACCCAAATCTCCTGTGTCTCCTGCATTGGCAGGCGGGTTCTTTACCCACTAAGCCATGGAGGAAGCCTGGGTTGGGTGCATATATATATTTATAACTGTTATATCTTCTTTTTGTATTGAACCGTTGATCATTACATGTAGTGTCCTTATTCTTCTTGAAATCTTAAGAAACCTAAGTGATAAAAGCAGTTTTGTCTTTAAAGTTAGGGTATGTTGCTCATCCAAATTTGATTAGTTTTAGGTTATATTTTTCATATTTGCAGTATTTTTCATGGAACATAAGGATGGAAGGAGCCTTAATGTTTTTTTAGTGTAACTGTGCTTCTGCTTTACTCTGGTTTTTACCGTCGTTGATGAGGGACCGTCCCTGTTTTTCCCTTGGCGGAGACAGTTTAGTGCTGCAGTTCCGGCACGCTGTGCGTGCTGCGTGCTGTTATGTCATATGCAGCCAGTCAGTGTGTACATGGAGTACACGACGACAGCAGGGTTTTGTGGTTATTGTTATCTTGTCATTTATGCAAATCAGGTTCCAAGGTGACTCACTGCTGCTGCTCCCTAGGTCAGGAACACTCTTACTGGTTATAGCGTTTTTCTTGTGACAAAATGAGAGCAGTCATTGTATGAGTTCAATGCATTAAATTCCATTCAATGAACATTTTTTGCCTAGTGGCAAATTCAGATGTGGCATTTCTTCTAACAATGTTAAGGGTTCAGTTCAGTTCAGTTCAGTCGCTCAGTCGTGTCTGACTCTTTGTGACCCCATGAATCGCAGCACGCCAGGCCTCCCTGTCCATCACCAGCTCTTGGAGTTCACTCAGACTCACGTCCATCAAGTCAGTGATGCCATCCAGCCATCTCATCCTCTCGTCCCTTTCACCTCCTGCCCCAAATCCCTCCCAGCATCAGAGTCTTTTCCAATGAGTCAACTCTTTGCATGAGGTGGCCAAAGTACTGGAGTTTCAGCTTTAGCATCATTCCTTCCAAAGAAATCCCAGGGCTGATCTCCTTCAGAATGGACTGCTTGGATCTCCTTGCAATCCAAGGGACTCTCAAGAGTCTTCTCCAACACCACAGTTCAAAAGCATCAATTCTTCAGTGCTCAGCTTTCTTCACAGTCCAATTCTCACATCCATACATGACCACTGGA
>NW_011494838.1:405992-412239 GCF_000754665.1 Bison bison bison | reverse complement strand
GCTTTTCAAAATGCTATCTAGGTTGGTCATAACTTTTCTTCCAATGAGTAAGCGTCTTTTAATTTCATGGCTGCAATCACCATCTGCAGTGATTTTGGAGCCCCCAAAAATAAAGTATGACACTGTTTCCACTGTTTCCCCATTCTTAAGGGTTAGATATTTGTAAACTGCCCTGATAGGAGAATTTGTGTAGAGAAATTTAAGAGCAGACAGAGTGTAGAGGGAGCTTCCCTGATAGCTCAGCTGGTAAAGAATCTGCCTGCAATGCACGAGTCCCCGGTTCAATTCCTGGGTTGGGACAATCTCCTGGAGAAGGATAGACAACCCATACAGTATTCTGGGGCTTCCCTGGTGGCTCAGACGATAGGGAATCCACCTGAAATGCAGGAGACCTGGGTTCAATCTCTGGGTTGGGAAGATGCCCTGCAGGAGGGCGTGGCAACTCACTCCAGTATTCCTGCCTGGAGAATCCACATGGACAGAGGAGCCTGGTGGGCCACAGTTCATGGGGTCGCAAAGAGTTGGACACAACTGAGTGACTAAGTACAGCACATTCTAGCAACCACACTTCCAAGTTATGCTCTGAGACTCAAGCAGCTGTGGAAGGAGGGAAGTATGAGTCTCAGAAGCCAGGCTTGGAGATGCTCAAAGAACTGCACCTGGGTCTTCCTGAGCCAGGATCTGGTGCTGGCCAGCGGCCCCGCGAGGCCCAGCAGCTGGGAGTGGGCACCGGGCACACGGGCTCCCAGAGGAGGCTGAAGGGGACTCCCCAGCTCCGTCAGACTCTGACACTCTGATCAGCTGCTGGAAGAGCAGGGTCTTTCTGGCAAGAGACCAAACGTGAGCATTTTTCCAGCTGTTGATGAGATTTGTCAGAGTAATAGTAAAGTATTGGGTTGAAACTCACCATTTTGAAGTAAATTTTGTAATATTCCACTTTCTACTGTCAACATTATTTTAACATTTTCTGTTTTCATGTTTTACATCCATGTGTTAATTACTAAATATCTATTTTCAAGTTACTATTAATTTCTATTTTTATTTTTGAAATGCATGTTAATACTTTCATTTGTAATTATTTCCTGGTATAATCGTTTATGAATTTTATGCTTTTAAAGCACTTCATTCTCTGGCTTTAGCTCACCGTTTGTCATTTCGCTGTGTATTTTGTTTCTGGTGAACTTGGGGCAGAGCAAAAGGTCCCGACAGCAGGGGTTTCCCAGAACAGCGAGCCGAGGTCCCCTGTCTGCCTGCTCAGCCCGCTCCATACATCTCCCACCCACCAATGACTGAGGGCCAACTGGAAAGAAAAATAGAATCTTAACCTGGGAAATCATATACACACGGTTCGTAGATGTATGGTCTCGCCACGGATCAAAGCACCCTGGACTCCAGGGTCTGGACTAGACACCACCTCCTGGACATCAGCTTTCAGACTCGGTTCCCCGGGTGCCCGAGCCCTCCGGAGATCCTGGCTGCAAGGCGGACAGCGGGGAGAGAGCCAGCTGCCTCTCAGACGCCCATGAGCAAAGCGAGCCCGGAGCAGCCAGACCATCCCAGTGTTAGGGTTAGCATTTAATAGAAACGTCGCTGGTTTGTTAAAAAAAAAGTCAGCTTCCTTTTTGATGTTGTGAAACCAAGCAAAATGTGTCTGTGAGCCAGGTCCGTGCCGCCAGGCACCGCCAGGCACCGCCAGGCCTGATGGGCACTTGTGACCTGGGAGCCCCAGCCCCTCCGCCTGTGGAGACCTCCACCTGGCTGAGCCGGAAAGAAGCCGGAGCCCAGCAGTGACGTCACTGCAGACCTCCCGTTACCATGGACGCATCTTTCTCAGGATTAATGCGGTTACTCCTATCCTGTAGCAGTGTGCTGCACCAACATTTAACCTGCAGGAAGAAACAGGAGGCGAATGGAAGAGGGAAATAAAATTAATACTAATATTTTCAGATTTCTGCAGGGGAACAGGCAGCAAGGGGGCAGCGGGGCAAATGTGCCCTGTTACAAGCTGGGGGCTAAACACCCAGCCATTCAGAGCACTTCCTCCTGCTGTGACATGGGCTAGCCCACGTGGACGCCTCAGACAATCCTCTCTGTGTTAGTGTAAGTCTGGGCAGAGCCTGCCTAGGTTGCGTCCTCCTGTCTTGGATGAAATGATGTGTGGGATGAATTCTTAGCAAATCGGATTCGTGGAAATTATAGGCAGCCAAGCGCCTCGTGCCTGTAGAATTTCACAAGGGAAAACAAATCAGAAAAGAATGCTGGCATCTGCCTGCCTCCAGCTCCATCCGCCATCTCCTCCCCCTCTTGCAGGGACTCCATCCGCCATCTCCTCCCCCTCTTGCGGGCATGCCTGCTGTATTAGCCAAATCGCACCTTTAGGGTGTGCTTGGGCCTTTGCCCGCCGCTGAAGGCCTGTGCGCAGCGAGGGAAGAAACGAAGCAGGGCTGAAAGGTAAGCCTGGCCTCCTCCTGTAGGTTGGAGCCTGTGGTCCCACCGCCCTGCACAGTCTGGGCCGGTTGTTAAAGCGCAGCTAGGTACCCAAGTCGCAGGACTGCTTGTCATGTCTTCCTAGAATCTCACTTTTACTCAGTGATATGAGGCGTGAAGTATCAGTGTTGTATTTTTTAAAAATTGAAACAGTCTGAAACAAATGATGACATCCATTCTGAGCGACTTCACTTTCACTTTTCACTTTCATGCATTGGAGAAGGAAATGGCAGCCCACTCCAGTGTTCTTGCCTGGACAATCCCAGGGACGGGGGAGCCTGGTGGGCTGCCGTCTATGGGGTCACACAGAGTCGGACACGACTGAAGCGACTTAGCAGCAGCAGCAGCAGCCAGCAGCGGCATACTCATTATAAAATAAAATGTAGCATTTCAAACAGGCATTGCTCTGGGGCCTTCACACTCACAGTGCATCCTCAGACCTGAATTCCGGCTCACTCCTAGCATCTTCTCATCAAAAGACTCCTTTGGTGCCTGAGTCTCCGTTCACACTCAGCAGAGGAGATTCGGTTTCCAGAGCCTGAATTTCCTCTGTACCCAACAGAGAAGTCAAGGGGGAAGCTTCTTTGTTTTCAGGGACCCATCCACTTCAAACTGTGGTTCTGGATACAGGAGGCAAGCTCCGGGGACTCTGCTTTCCCCACAGGGTTGGGCTCCCAGCGGCTCAGCCTCTGCCTGAGGCCCTGACCGGCATCTCCTGTTTACAAGTAAACCGGCAACAACATGATGAGCCCCGTGTAGGACTGAAGTGGCCCCGGGGGCCCAGGCCCTCTGCCCGGGTCCCGAGAGACCCCCCGGGGACTCGCGACCCTGCACCTTCTCCAGGCTCCTCGGGGCCTAGAAGGCCAGCGGAGAGTCAGGCTGGGTTTCCTTTCCGCCATCGGCCCACGAGGCTCCCTTTCTATTTGTGGCCTGACTCATCCTTAATTAAGATTGCAATCGCATTGATCCAGGCGCAGAATGATGTTTGCCACAATGTCTAAGATATTGGTGGAGCTCATAAATGTCAAATAGCCCTCTGAGTCCCAGCCGTGTCCACAGGGGCTGACCCCGTGTCCAGGCCCCGCACGACAGTCACTGCGGGACCCTGCAGACAACCCAACCTCTTCTTCAGATCAGTTCATTTCATCCGCTGTCACTTCGGGCGTGGTTGTCCCAGGAGCACAATTAAGGTGGAAAAAATGGCTCCAAAATAGAGGGGAAACAACAGAATCAAAATCAACACGCCGGTACCGAGGGCATCTTTCAGGCCGACCACGTAGCCACACCTTGGTTCCCATGTTTCTTACTAAGGTGTGTTCACCCCGTGATGCCACTGTGGACACCCTGTGTTCAAGGTCTGCTCTGCTGTGAGCTGGGCACCCCCGCACTCTGGCCACAGCTTTCCCCACACCTCTCGAACCAGCTTAGAAGCAGCCTTGCAGCCGTGAGCCCTTTCTGCCCCTGTGACCGTCCTCTGTATGTTTCCCATCAGTTTCGAGGCCAGTGTGTTCCTCAGGTTCTAAGATGTCATTGCTAATATCCTCACTGTTCAGTGGTAAGCATCTGCCCTGACAGCTTAGATAGGTTCTAAATTTCAGAAAACAGCAAGTCAGTCACTCTCTCTAATCTCAAATGTTCTATCCATTCATGCTTGAAAAATAGCATTTTTAAACCTTGGACAGGAGATGGTGGCAGACTGATACGATAGAAAGAAAGCACTTAACAGCCCAATCATGATGAAAATTTCTCTCCTCACTCCCTTAGGAAAAAAAACCCGAAGGAAATCTTAAGACCAGAATTGCCGACAAATTAGGAATTGATTTGCTAAATCACCCCTGGGCTAATACATGTCAGGATTACGGTTGTTGGGATCTGAGTCAGCATCTGTGCTGTTAAAATCCCCTGCCGTTACCTTCACCAACGTCTAGAGACACTGCTCCTTTCTGGCCTTTGTTTTCGTTTGGAAGGGCTGAAGGAGCAGGCGTCCAGCGGCGTCACACTGCTGAGGGGGAGCCAGCCGCTCGGTTCTCAGCTTTACAAACTCTCGTCCCAGCTCCACATGCGGCGAAACTGGGACAGTTCGTGCCGTGTCACCCAGTGCCTGGCACGCTGAAGGCAGTGAGTAAACTTTTATTTAAATAACTGAGTCAGTAAAGAAGAATGGGTCACGAATGAATGGGCTTCGATGTCTGTATTTGGAGATTATAAAACATAATATCCTAAAAGTTAGACAAAGCGGAAGATCCTCGCCGTGCCCAGGTGTCCCTACCGTGGGCCATGTTTTCATCCTTCTTGGTCTCTGGGTCTCGACCTTTGAGCCACATAGGCGGGGGCGTGAAAATCCAACAGCAGCCTGAACATAGCAACGCCTCTACTCCCCACTCCCTTTATCATATTTGATTTTCTCTTTAATGTAGCAAATAGTTTGTGTTAGGGCATCCAAAGTATATTTCCTCCAAATGGCAAATTTTCTAAAGCTTTTCATTTGTCAATATATTATAGGAAAAAAAAATACAAGAGGCAAATGCAGGGGAAAGTGCCCAAAATTCTGATAGCACACCACAGCACGGCTTCTAAAATATGAACCTTATGTGTGGTGCGATGCTGGGGTGTTTTCAAAATCGTTGATAACATCTGTCAAGAGTCTTCATTTTTACCGTGGTAAATACATACAACACAAAGGTCACCGCTGTGGCCATTTTTTGGTCACAGTCACATTTTCGTGCCCCCATCACCACCACACTTTCCAGAACTTCCTCATCTTCTCAAACTGAGGCTCCGCCCCGTGAAACAGTAACTCCCCATCCTTCCTCCTGCAGCCCCTGTTGATTTACAACCACCATTCCATTTTCTGTCTCTGGGTTTGACCACTCAAGGTACTTCAAATAAACGGAATCACACAATTTAGCCGTCCTGTGTCTGACTTCTTACATTTAGCACAAGGTCCTTGTGGCTCTTCCACGTTGTCGTATTGCAGGGTTTCTTTCCTCCTCAAATCTGAAGGTACGTCACCGCATCTACGTATCAGTGTTTATCCAGTGCAGACATTCTGACCACTGTGACTGCTGCTGCTGTGAACACGTGTGCAGACGGCTGCCAGGTCTCTGCCTCCAGCCCCCCGGGGGCTCCCCCAGAAGCAGAATGGCTGCATCACACGCTAACTCTGGGCCTCAGTTTTGAGGCGCCTCCATGCTGTTTTCCACAGCAGCTACATTATTTTTCATCCCCACCAACTCTCTGCTTCCTTGACAGTTACTATTTTCTGCTTGTTTGATAGGAACCATCTTACCAGGAGTCTAGAGATCTCTCACTGTAGCTTTGATTGCTGCTGCTAAGTCGCTTCAGTCGTATCCGATTCTGTGTGACCCCATAGACGGCAGCCACCAGGCTCCCCTGTCCCTGGGATTCTCCAGCCAAGAACACTGGAGTGGGTTGCCATTTCCTTCTCCAATGCATGAAAGTGAAAAGTGAAAGTGAAGTTGCTTAGCGTGTCCGACTCTTAGCGACCCCATGGACTGCAGCCCACCAGGCTCCTTCATCCATGGGATTTTCCAGGCAAGAGTACTGGAGTGGGGTGCCATTGCCTTCTCCAGGAGCTTTGATTGGGATTTCCCTAATAGTGATGTTGGGCATTTTTTTTCAGGGGTATTGGCCATCTGTACTTCTTCTTTGGATAGATATCAACTCAAGTCCTTTGCCCATTTTTAAATCAGTTTATTGGGTTTTATCGCTGTTGCTGAGAAATTCTTTACATATTCTG
>NW_011494838.1:404714-405892 GCF_000754665.1 Bison bison bison | reverse complement strand
TACATATTCTGGATACTAACCGCTTGTTAGATACATGATTCAGAAACATCTCCTCCTATTGTGAGAATTGGTTTTGTTTTGTTTTTTATGCTCCATTGATAGTGTTTTGATCAAAAAAGCTTTAAGTTTTTACGAAGTTTCTATTTTCTTTTCCTGCCTCTGTTTTTGGTACTATATCCAAGAAATCACTGCCAAATCCAATATCATAAAGATTTGTCCTTCTGTTTTTTTCTAAGAGTTTTGTGATTTTGGCTGTTGCATTAAGGTCTTTGATCCATCTTGAGTTAATTTTTACATATGGTGTAATGTAAGGGTCTTCCTTCATTTTTTTGCACAGAGATATCCAATTTTCCTAACATAATTTGTTCAAAAGACTGTCCAGAAGCTCCTCATTAAAAAAGAAGTTATTTCCAAGGGAAGCATTACTAATATTTTTCATTTAAACACTAATTTTTATATTAAAACAAAAAGATTTTCATTTTTGGCATACTTTCTCTATGCCTGATAATACAGTTTTTTGCATTATCTTTAAGGCTCAAAAGAGCCCTGTGAAATTTATCCTTTCTGGTTCAGTTCAGTCCCCAGTCATGCCTAACTCTTTGCGACCCCATGGACTGTAGCACGCCAGGCTTCCCTGTCCATCACCAACTCCTGGAGCTTACTCAAACTCATGCCCATCGCTTCAGTGATGTCATCCAACCATCTCATTCTCTGTCATCCCCTTCTCCCGCCTTCAATCTTTCTCAGCATCAGGGTCTTTTCCAATGACTTGGTTCTTCACATCTGGTGGCCAAAGTATTGCTTTTTAAATCAGTCTCTGCTTTTTAACATGCCCTCTAGGTTTGGTCATAGCTTTCCTTCCAAGGAGCAACCATCTTTTAACTTCATGGCTGCAGTCACCATCTGCAGTGATTTTGGAGCCCCCCAAAATAAAGGCTGTCACTGTTTCCACTGTTTCCCCATCTATTTGACATGAAGTTATGGGACTAGATGCTATGACCTTAGTTTTCTGAATGTTGAGCTTTAAGCCAAATTTTTCACTCTCCTCTTTCACTTTCATCAAGAGGCTCTTTGGTTCTTCACTTTCTGCCATAAGGGTGGTGTCATCTGCATATCTGAGGTTACTGATATTTCTCCCAGCAATCTTGATTCCAGCTTGTGCTTATTCCAGCCCAGCG
>NW_011494838.1:404155-404614 GCF_000754665.1 Bison bison bison | reverse complement strand
TCTGCAGATAAGTTAAATAAGCAGGGTGACAATATATAGCCTTGACGTACTCCTTTTCCTATTTGGAACCAATCTGTTGTTCCATGTCCAGTTCTAACTGTTGCTTCCTGACCTGCATACAGATTTCTCAGGAGGAAGGTAATGTGGTCTGATATTCCTACGTCTTTAAGAATTTTCCACAGTTTGTTGTGACCCACACAGTCAAAGGCTTTGGCATAGTCAATAAAGCAAAAGTAGATGTTTTTCTGGAACTCTTTTGCTTTTTTGATGATCCATTGGATGTTGGCAATTTGGTCTCTGGTTTCTCTGCCTTTTCTAAATCCAGCTTGAACATCTGGCCTGGCTTGGAGAATTTTGAGTATTACTTTACTAGCGTGTGAGATGAGTGCAATTGTGTGGTAGTTTGAGCATTCTTTGGCATTGCCTTCTTTGGGATTGGAATGAAAACTGACCTTTTCC
>NW_011494838.1:398458-403960 GCF_000754665.1 Bison bison bison | reverse complement strand
TCATCTTTTAGGATTTGAAATAGCTCAACTGGAATTCCATCACCTCTACTAGCTTTGTTCGTAGTGATGCTTCCTAAGGCCCACTTGACTTTGCACTCCAAGATGTCTGGCTCTAGGTCAGTGATCACACCGTCGTGGTTATCTGGGTCATGAAGATCTTTTTTGTATAGTTCTTCAGTGTATTCTTATTTTATAGAAAGGTAAATGGTCTACCTTTCTAAGCATTGGACTTATCAGGGAAAAATTACAAATGAAAATCCGTTTCATGAAGATTAATTCTAGTGAAGGAGAAAAATAATAAAGGAAACATGTAGAATTATAGGTAACAAGTGTGCTGGGAAAAGCACATTTAGAAAGAGTACCCTCTTCTTCTAAATACCCTCTTCTGCAGTAATGGAGAGCTGCGCCTTGAAGAACAGGGGCCAAGGCTGATGCAGAAGGTGACACTGAGTGAAGACCACAGCTGGTGGGGCGGGGGGCCCTGGACCCCGGAGGGAAGGACCCCCCCTTCTCTGGAGCGATCCATGCCCCACGGGCTGGCTGGCGGTCATCGAGGGGCGTCTGAACCAGACCAGCGCCCCGGAAGCCCGCGCTCCTGCACACCCCAGTCAGCCCCGCCCGTGGGCACGCAGAGCGCCTGCAGGAGGCTGGCTGTGTGCTCCCGGCTCGCAGCCGCTCCGGCGCACTTGCCCTGACCCTGCGGCTTCCCCAGGAGGACCCCCTCCACCCCCGACTCCCTGTGCCCGGCCCCCAGCGTCCCCCCAGCCTGAACCCGGCCTCGCCCCCGCCGCGTCCGTGTACCGGGGGGTCCCCCTCAGGAGGGACCGTGTGCTCTCGGGTGAACCGGCGCCCACGCCCAGGGAGCCCCGGGGAGCAGCCAGGAAGTCCCAGGATTCAGAGAGGGGCCAGGAAACCCCGCGGCGACGGGCGTGCTCGCAGTCAGGCCTGCGGAACGGAGCCCCTGGCGCTGGTTCACAAGGTCAGGGGTCCTCACACAGCAGACTGGGAGCCCCAACGGCTGGAGGCCAGCACCCGGCGACGGTGACACCGCCCAGTGCTCGGGGACAGCAGCGTCAGGGGTGAGCAAAGGATGCAAACCCTCACAGCAGCAGCCACGTCGCAAGCTGTGTCGAACTTGGGATCCTGTTTTCTCAACAATCACATCTTTGATGTTTACACTGTGCTATGATGTGGGCTTCACTGGTGGATCAGACAGTAAAGAATGTGCCTGCAATGAGGGAGACCCAAGTTCGATTCCTGGGTCTGGAAGATCCCCTGGAGGAGGGCATAGCAACCCACTCCAGCTTTCTTGGCTGGAGAATCCCATGGACAGAGGAGCCTGGTGGGCTACAGTCCATGGGGTCGCAAAGAGTCGGACACGACTGAAGCGACTTAGCACATAGCTCAGCTAAAAGATAACGTGGATTGTTTCTGGAAGAGGTAGGAGTGTTCTTACAGCAGGACAAGTGCAGAAGCCCCACGTAGACGCCGCTGACCGCTGGCCAGCCTGGGCCGCCGGCTCCGAGGATGCTCACGGCTCCCCTCTTCAGACCCCAGCATCACAGCCAAAGCATTTGGAGACAGCCTGGCACCTCTCAACATTCCGGATGATCCCTGAAACTCACTCCAACTCAAAATTTCTATGAATCTAATTCTGCTATTCTTTAAAATTCTTGGGAATAGTGTCATTTGAAATATGATATTGGTAATGTCCCAAGCTCACAAATATTCATGAAAGAGCATTTTTTTCCCCTTTCCGTGTGGACCATATGGATTTCAAGTCTCTTTCAAGTGCAGTATTTGGATTTTGGAACAAATACAGCATTATTTTTTTGAGCAACAAAAGCGCTTTTATTATACGTACTTTGAGCATTTGTAGACCAAAAAGCATATGTACTTTAAAAAATTGAAAAGGTCTCCAGGCCTATTGAAGCTTTGTAGTTACATCAAGGATAAATTCAAAGACATGGGTTGTTCAGGAAAATAACAGACAGTAGAATCATGAAAGGCAGAAAGAGCACATCACAGTCGATCGGCATGCGTTGCCTTGTCTCGACCTCGCACTGTTGGCTTTGGACTGAACGAGTCTTGATTGCGAGGCCACTCTGTGCGTCCACGACGGAGCAGCACTCCTGCTCTGTGCCCGTCAGGTGACAGTGTCCTCCACCAGAGGTGACAGTCAGAATGTCCCCAGTCAGTGCCAGATAGTCCCTGAGGAGGGGGAGGGGAATAACCACAGGACCCAAAGGACCCATGGGTTAGCCACCGCGGGAGGGGAAGTACCCGTGGGCAGAAATCCCCAGCACACGTGGGAAAGCCACAGGACCCACGGGATGGGAAAGCAGCCCCCAGCTCACCCTCACAGACCACAGACGTGAGCACTGTACAGGAGCAGCAAGAAGACCATTCACCCTTGCAGACTGTCAGCTGAAAGGGCTCCAGAACCGATCTCCCAGGGAGATGAACTAAGTCAACTGCACCAGCCTGCATCTGAGATCTAATCAGAGCGGTCAATACATTTACCAAATGTCACACAGCCGGTCAAAATTACCCACATGACTTGGAAATTCATGTGATCTTTCTAGATTGTAAAATAAGCCCCAAATCTTACACTTCTAAAATTTCAGTGAAATTTAATGGAAGTCTTTCCTTTATCCTTTAGAAATTAAAAAAGTCACAGTTCCTACATACTAAAATCTCTGTCTACTAAAATATGTAAAGGGCTTAAGCTCAATGTCACATGAACTGACACTTGGGAAATAATCACCGGCAATGTGTAGTCCTAAATGTAAATAAAAACTTGACAGAATCTAATTATCCTTTCCTCCTCCAAGTTTCCCAGGCCAGTTAGGAAGCCGGTGGCAGATGCAGTGAGGAAAGGCAGGGTTGAAGTTTGAGGGGTGACCTGAATGCAGCCGTGGTCCCTCTCCACCCACGCCCTGCACCTCCCTTCCGCCCACAGAGCCTGGAGTGAGGGAGGAGACTGCCTGACCACCCCCTCCATGCTGGAGGACCTGAGTGAAGACAGGGCGTCCAGGCTTGGGGTCACATGACCGAGGGCGCCCTCTCCGAGGGAGAGGAAAGAGACCCAGAGGCTGTCCTGGGATCCCCCCGAATTAGCGATCAGATGAGGCGCCCTCCAGAGAAGTGTCAGGCTGCCACGTTTGTGGTGCCGCCCGCTTCCTGCCCTCGGGCTTTGGGACTCTTCAGAAGAACCGCAGGAGGGGAATCAGCTCTTCAGGCTGCAGGGCGGGGGTGATGAGGCGCTGTCACGAGGGAAGCTCCGTAAACAGGCGGAGAAGAGTCCTGGTCGGTGCACACAGGGCCTGCCGGCAGGACTCGAATAGTCATCAGAAATGCAGAGACACGAAGGGGAAACTGAGGCCACTCTAGAACTTACAGTAACGGGAGAAACCCATGAGAACGAAACGGGCTTTAACAGAAAATGGAGGGTCTCCATAAGGACTATTAATGATACAAAGAAAGCTGTCAGAAACATGGAAAAACCTAGAAAAAAATGTGAGGCGATTTTCCTGAGCTGAAAGGTAGGATATGCAGTCATTCCGTTTCCTGAATAAACAAACAGTGGCAACAAGCACAGCTGTGTGGACGAGAATAAAGAAAAAGACTAAATCCTGTCAGCAGCGGGGCCAGCGGTACTCTCCATCCTCAGCAACCAAAACACCATTTCCTTAAACGTGAAATGTCGAAACGTAACGGAAGAGGCCCACGGTACCTGAGGGAGCACACGTTTTTCACGTTTTTTTAATGATCAAGGTGCATGTCATCTAATAAGCAGAACATCGGCGTTCAGAGTGGTTCCCCTCGAGGACCCCTCCTCAGGGAGAGGCTCCAACCAAGTGGCGAGCCCGGGCACAGAAAACCGAGATATACAGAGATCACAGTGAGTACTGAAACCGCCTGAGCATAAACCTGCTCACGAAACAGACTTGGACACAGAAAGATTTTCAGTCACAGACCTAGAATGTGGACCTGGTGATTTATGTTATCCCCCTCCCATTTCCAGTTCAGGGCTTTCCAGGTGGTGTTAGTGGTGAGGAACCCACCTGCCAATGCAAGAGACGCAAGACATGCAGGTTCCAACCCTGAGTCAGTAAGATTCCCTAGTGTATGAAATATCAACAACCGCAGATATGCAGACGACACCACCTTTATGGCAGAAAGTGAAGAGGAACTGAAGAGTCTCTTGATAAAAGTGAAAGAGGAGAGTGAAAAAGCTGGCTTAAAACTCAACTTTCAAAAAATGAAGATCGTGGCATCTGGTCTTATCACTTCATGGCAAATAGATGAGGAAACAATGGAAACAGTGGCAGACTTTATTTCCTTGGGCTCCAAAATCACTGCAGATGGTGACTGCAGCCATGAAATTAAAAGATGCTTACTCCTTGGAATAAAAACTATAACCAACCTAGACAGCATGTTAAAAAGCAGAGACATTACTTTGCCAATCAAGGTCCCTCTAGTCAAGGCTATGGTTTTTCCAGTAGTCGTGTAGGGATGTGAGAGTTGGACCATAATGAAAGCTGAGTGCCAAAGAATTGATGCTTTTGAACTGTGGTGTTGGAGAAGAGTCTTGAGAGTCCCTTGGACTGCAAGGATATCAAACCAGTCCATGCTAAAGGAATCAGTCCTGGGTGTTCACTGGAAGGACTGATGCTGAAGCTGAAACTCCAATACTTTGGCCACCTGATGAGAAGAGCTGACTCACTGGAAAAGACCCTGATGCTGGGAAAGATTGAAGGCAGGAGGAGAAGGGGATGACAGTGGATAAGACAATTGGATGTCACCACCGACTCAATGGACATGAGTTTGAGTAAACTCTGGGAGTTGACGAAGGACAGGGAAGCCAGACGTGCTGCAGTCCATGCAACTGCAAAGACCTGGACATGACTGAGTGACTGAACTGAACTCACCCGAGAGCATGAAATGGCAATCCACTCCAGTAATATTGTCTGAAAAATCCCATGGACAGAGGAGCCTGGAGGGATATAGTCCCTGGGGTTGAAAGACTCAGACATGATTGAGCACACGCACACACAGAGATCCGTAGGCTAGAGTCCCAACCACCAACTCGACCACGTCTGGAGATAAGCCTTTCGGGTGTTGTTGTTTGTCAGTCACTAAGTCGTGTCTGACTCTTTGTGACCCCATGGACTGCAGTCACCAGGCTTCCCTGTCCTTCACTGTCTCCTGGAATTTGCTAAAATTCATGTCCACTGAGTTGGTGATGCCATCCAACCATCTTATCCCCTGTCATCCCCTTCTCCTCCCGCCATCAATCTTTCTGAGCATCAAGGTCTTTTCAGTGAGTCAGTTCTTCACATCAAGTGGCCAAAGTATTGGAGCTTCAGCTTCAACATCAGTCCTCCCAATGAATATTCAGGATTGACTGGATGGATCCCCTTGCAGTCCAAGGGACTCTCAAGACTCTTCTCCAACACCACAGTTCAAAAGCATCAATTCTTCAGCGCTTAGCCTTTT
>NW_011494838.1:397653-398358 GCF_000754665.1 Bison bison bison | reverse complement strand
CTTGTACAAGTGATATTAAAGTGTAGTTTAAAGATTTAAGAACTATAAAAGTATTATAATGTTACAGCAACTAGCATACAAAAATTATAATATTGTTTTTTCCAATAAGTAACATGAACTTAGCATAACAGACAAAGGAATTACTAAAATTATTTAATTTGTTTTTTAAATTGAGGTGGGATTGACATATATCACTATTTTAGCTTCAAGTGTATAATATAATAATTTGATATTTGTATATACTGCAGAATGATCACCACAAGCTGTCTGATCAACTTTGATCACCTCACATAATTACAAATATTTTCCTGTGATGAGAACTTCTCAGGTCTACTCTCTTGGCAATTTTCAAACATGAAGCACAGTTTTGCTAACTATAGTCCCTCATCACATGCTCAGGACTTATTTTGTAACTGGAAGTTGGTACCTTTGACCACTGAAGGGTTAACTTTTAAGTAAAGAAGCCTGTATTAGGACTTTACATATAGCTGTACCTTCTGGGCTGTATTATTCACTCAGTGCTGATGAACCAGATTCCTCTCAAGTGTAAGATGATACAATGTCATCTGATATTTGTAATGCTAACCCTGAAGCAAGAATCTGAATTGTTTCTGAGTCACCAAATAAGATTAAACTGTGTGCACTATAATTTGTGTTCTCTGCATCTTAATACATTTGGGTTCTTTAGAAACTGCCCAGTGAGGA
>NW_011494838.1:396107-397553 GCF_000754665.1 Bison bison bison | reverse complement strand
AGTTTGTCACTGTTTCTATTGTTTCCTCGTCTATTTGCCATGAAGAGATGGGACCGGATGCCGTGATCTTCTTCTTTTGAATGCTGATTTTTAAGCCAACTTTTTCACTCTCCTCTTTCACTTTCATAAAGAGGCATTTTAGTTCTTCTTCATTTTCTGCCATAAGGGTGGTGTCATCTGCATATCTGGGGTTATTGATGTTTCTCCTGGCAATCTTGATTCCAGCTTGTGCTTCATCCAGCCCAGCATTTCTCATGATGTACTCTGCATATAAGTTAAATAAGCAGCGTGACAATATACAGCCTTGAAGTACTCCTTTCCCAATTTGGAACCAGCTGTTGTTCCATGTCTGATTCTAACTGTTGCTTCTTGACCTGCATACAGATTTCTGAGGGTAATTAGGTTGAATAATACCATAGAGGGTGGCCTTAATCCCATATGACTCGTTTCCCATGAGAGAGTAAGAAGCACCAGCATGCCCACAGGGGGAAGCCCGTGTGGACACAGCGGTAGCCATGGACAACCCAGGGAGGGAGGTCCTGTCAAACCCACCTGCTGGCCCTGAGATCTGGGACTTTTACCCCAGAACTGAGAGGAAGCGTTTCTGATGTTTAAGCACCGAGTCTATAGAATTTTGTTATGGGGCCTGAGAACACTGACAGAGTGCACCATAAAATGACTCCTGTTTAGAGTGATGGAAAATCAGCAAATTTAATCTGACAGTTTGAGGAACATGGGCTAAAGTAATGTTAATGAAAATAATCAGTTAATAAATTATACAGTCAATAAGTAGTGTCCAAAACACTGGCCAATAATGTTTTGTTGCTAATTTTAAAAAATAGAAATAAAGCATGCAATTAATAAAAATAAAGACAATGGTTACAAAAATACTAAAAAGGAATTAGAATACAAAAAATAATATAAATAATACAATTTAAATGCTAATCCTTTAAAAATAAGCAATAAAATAATTATTTTATGAGTATCAAGAAAATAATATATAAAATCACAACATTAAAAATATAGTTATGGAAAAGGATATTTTCTATTTTAGAGATATACATATAATGTATTTAATAACTTAATAATAAGCACTTTAACATATTTATACATTTTGACCTTTATCATTTATATCAAGCTTCAAGGATGGTTTAATATTAATGTGTGTGTGTGTGTGTGTGTGTTACTCAGGCATGTCCGATTCAATGTGACCCCATGGACTGTAGCCCACCAGGCTCTTCTGCCCATGGGATTTTCCAGGCAAGAATATTGTAATGGGTTGCCATTCCCTTCTCCAGGGGATCTTCTCGACCCAGGGATCGCACCTGGGTCTCCTGCATTGCAGGCAGACTCATTACTGTCGGAGTCATCAGGTATTCATCACTGCTGCTGCTGCTGCTAAGTCGCTTCAGTCGTGACCGACTCTTAGCGACCCCATAGACCTCA
>NW_011494838.1:371774-396007 GCF_000754665.1 Bison bison bison | reverse complement strand
AAAAAAAAAAAAATCATTTTTTATATCATAAACATATCTTGTAAAAAATCCAATATCTGTTTATGGAAAAAATCTATTTATACTAAGCTGGATTTAAAACAAATCAATTAAAGACATTATGAAAAATTTTAACATCAGACTCATATTAGAAATTCATATTTAAAAAAGAAAAACCAAAAATGATTATTCTTATAATCAAAAACGAGGAAGAGTGCCCAATAGCATCACAAAATTTTAATATAAAAATAAGTATAATACGGTGTATATGTACAACGCCTGGCATATTAGGCAAGAAAATGACAAAAATTATCTCTAATGTTTACATCAACCCAGGAAGCAAAATTATTTCCCAGCTTAATGAAGACACAATGGACACTCGAGGAGAACCTCCTGCAGGACCAGGATAGAACCAGGTCTTTCTGAATCCAACACATTCCTTTTGATCACTTGCTGCTGACGTCCTTGTTCTGGATGTTCTACATAATGAAACTAGACAAAGAGAAGGAATACAAGACAAAACTGGGGAAGCAGGGGCCAAATCAGTGTTGCTTGTAGGTTGCATGACTACTTACATGCGATTCAGAAGTGTCTACTGAAAATCAGTAATGCAGTACGGTGCTCAGACACAAATAATGTGAAAAATCACTGTGCTAATATTATAAAATACAATGAAAAAGATGTACTTGTAATAGCAGCAAGTAATATAAAATGCCTAGGAATGCACACCCAAAATCTGTCATCTGCTAAAGAGAAAAACTCTAAAAACAAAACATTATAGATATTATTTCTCCCTGTGTAATCTAATTGGACAAATCTAAATTTCCTTAAAGAAACAAATAAACAAAAAAACTAATTTTAAAACTTTATTTGAAATACAGTAAGGTGATACTTTGCCGATAAAGGCCCGTATAGTCAAACCGATGGTTTTTCCAGTAGTCATGTATAGATGTGTGAGTTGGACCATAAAGAAAGCTGAGCATCGAAGAACTGATGCTTTTGAGCTGTGGTGCTGGAGAAGACTCTTCAGAGTCCCTTGGACTGCAAGGAGATCAACCAGTCCATCCTAAAGGAGATCAGTCCTGAATATTTATTGGAAGGACTGATGCTAAAGCTGAAGCTCCAATACTTTGGCCACTTAATGTGAAGAACTGACTCATTGGAAAAGACCCTGATGCTGGGAAGGATTGAAGGCAGGGGAAGAAGGGGACGACAGAGGATGAGATGGTTGATGGCATCACCGACTCAATGGACATGAGTCTGAGCATGCTCCGGGAGTTGGTGATGAACAGGGAAGCCTGGCGTGCTGCAGTCCATGGGGTCGCAAAGAGACAGATACGACTGAGTGACTGAACTAAACTGAAGATGATACTTGTACAAGTGATATTAAAGTGTAGTTTAAAGATTTAATAACTATAAAAGTATTATAATGTTACAGCAACTAGCATACAAAAATTATACTCTGAATATAGATCCAAGAAACACGTAAGCATTGTTATATGGTGAATATTGTTTTTTCCAATAAGTAACATGAACTTAGCATAACAGACAAAGGAATTACTAAAATTATTTAATTTGTTTTTTAAATTGAGGTGGGATTGACATATATCACTATTTTAGCTTCAAGTGTATAATATAATAATTTGATATTTGTATATACTGCAGAATGATCACCACAAGCTGTCTGATCAACTTCCATCACCTCACATAGTTACAAATATTTTCCTGTGATGAGAACTTCTCAGGTCTACTCTCTTGGCAATTTTCAAACATGAAGCACAGTTTTGCTAACTATAGTCCCTCATCACATGCTCAGGACTTATTTTGTAACTGGAAGTTGGTACCTTTGACCACTGAAGGGTTAACTTTTAAGTAAAGAAGCCTGTATTAGGACTTTACATATAGCTGTACCTTCTGGGCTGTATTATTCACTCAGTGCTGATGAACCAGATTCCTCTCAAGTGTAAGATGATACAATGTCATCTGATATTTGTAATGCTAACCCTGAAGCAAGAATCTGAATTGTTTCTGAGTCACCAAATAAGATTAAACTGTGTGCACTATAATTTGTGTTCTCTGCATCTTAATACATTTGGGTTCTTTAGAAACTGCCCAGTGAGGAAGGCTAGCCGGTGGCTTCAGCCTCTGGTCTCCCATCCGTGCTTCTTCCCGGCTCCAACCTCCACCGTCCTGTCAGAATTCAAATAAAATCATATTCCTATTTTTTTTTTAAGTATTGTATTCTTGATTAAGCAGATAATTTCTCTCCCTCAGCAGGCTTAGAAAAAGAGTCTTTCCTGCTTAGACATGAAAGACAGAATCTGGACAATTCTTTCCAAAAATACAAGTCCCGTTTTGCAGAGTGTATTTTCATGAAGGAGTTCAAGCCTGTTTCAAAAGGCATGTGGGAGGTGTGGGTTTTTTCACAGGGTTGGAACAGCACCTGACAAAATAACGGGGTGTGAAGCCTGCATCCCTAGAGGAAGCGAGCAGAGCGAGGCAGGAGCACCATGGTCTAAGAGCCATCACCTCTAACCTTCAGGCTCACCCCTGCCTGGACGGCTGCTCCCGCTCCTGCTGGTGGCCCCCTTGTTCTGAGAAGGGCAGCAGTGGGTTCTCCCAGACTCTGAGGAGCTCCTGAGACAGTCTCAGGGGCCGGAGGAGCCGACCTCCCTAAGATGCTGTTGCTGGGCTGGACTCATGCCTGGAAAAGCTCCAGCCGCCTTGGAGGTGGGTTCAGCAGAGAGAGCCTGCTCCGTCCCCACATCCGTCTCGCTTTCCTGACTTTACATCGAGCCAAGGTCCTCAGGGCCCAAATAAGTAAGATGCAGCCTGAGAATGGCACACCAGCAATGAAAGCAGCTGTCAATCTGCTGGTGATAAACCAAGATTACCGAAGGACATTTATTATATTCTCAATTATTCTATTTTTCTCTTTGCAAAGCACCCTAGGAAGGGTATACAGAGACTGTAAAGAAGAAAGCATTTCATACAGGGTTGGAAAGGCCTGCAGGGTTCTGCCTTCAAGTCCCAATTGGATCCAGAAGGCTAACCCTGTCATGCTCAAAGGCAGATTTGACTTTAGGTTACCAAGATTAAGGAGATTTAAAGTCACTACTAAAGGCTACTAAGGTCATGGCATCTGGTCCAATCATTTCATGGCAAATAGATGGGGAAACAGTGGAAACAGTGGCTGATCTTAATTTTGGGGGCTCCAAAATCACTGCAGATGATGACTCAGCCATGAATTTAAAAGACATTTACTTCTTGAAAGGAAAGTTATGACCAACCTAGACAGCATATTAAAAAGCAGAGACATTACTTTGTCAACAAAGGTCCATCTAGTCAAGGCTATGGTTTTTCCAGTGGTCATGTATGGATGTGAGATTGGACCATAATGAAAGCTGAGTGCCAAAGAATTGATGCTTTTGAACTGTGGTGTTGGAGAAGAGTCTTGAGAGTCCCTTGGACTGCAAGGAGATCCAACCAGTTCATCCTAAAGGAAATGAGTCGTGAGTATTTATTGGAAGGACTAATGCTGAAACTGATACTCCAATACTTTGGCCACCTGATGTGAAGAACTGACTCAATGGAAAAGACCCTGATGCTGGGAAAGATTGAGGGCAGGAGGAGAAGGGGTTGAGAGAGGATGAGATGGTTGGGTGGCATCTCTGACTCAATGGACATGAGTTTGAGTAAACTCCGGGAGTTGGCGATGGACAGGGAGCCCTGGCGTGCTGCAGTCCATGCGGTTGCAAAGAGTTGGATAGGACTAAGCAACTAAACTGAACTGAACTGAAAGGTTACAAGACTTTTCATTCAATAAACATGGAAGCAAGGAAGAGAGATGAGGAAAGAATAGGAGAAATGAAGAAACAGGGAGCAAGAAAAGAAAGAACACGAGGAGGACGGGAAGCACCGACACAAACCCTGCTTCCTGAGGAGCTGAGGCATCAGATGAGTGAGGCTTGGCCCTGAATCAGTGGAGCTCATGCCAGGAGGAATGACAAAGTGATCATGAAAAATAGGGTGAATGAAAACAGCTTTTATATACCCACAGTTAATGTCCATTTAAATTATTCTAATAGCAAAAATTGGATGCTATGATAAATTAAACTTTGTAAGTAATTATCTCGACAGGAAATTTTAAACTGTCTTGAATTTTGTTTTCTTTTTGGAAGAGACAACTTTTTTAAATGTAATATAAGAATTTTATCTTATAATATCTTCAAAAACATGAGGAGAGAAGAGAGATGAATTTAAGAAAATGAATATAAATTCATACACACGTGTCACAATTATTTAAAGAGCCTCCTGTGAAAACATAAGTAAAGGATAATATCATTTTTTATTAAAAACTCTATGTATTACTAACAAAGGGAATCATTACACTTGTAATCCAAATGAAAACCAGAAACTAACACCATAAGGAAAATCAGCTCTACAGCTGGAGGCAACACTGCTGAGAAAAAGCCAGTCAACGATCTATGCCAAAAAGAAAGGTAATAACATTTAGGAAATATTTAACCAGAGGAAAAGATTTCATGCTAAATTTGATTACAAGTCACTATTAGTAAAAAGAGAAAAACTGACCCTGAGCTTATATTAAATCAGATTTCATGTGTTCATATGTTCTGTGTTTGAGGCTAGATAGCAATGACAAACTAATTTTTTTTTAAACCTATGGCTCAGCCCATGAAGAACCTACCTGCCAGTGCAGGAGACGTAGGAGATGCAGGTTCAATCCCTGGATCTGGAAGATCCCTTGGAGAAGGAAATGGCAACCCACTTCAGTATTCTTGCCTAGAGAATTGCATGGACAGAGGAGCCTGGCGGGCTACAGTCCACAGCGTCACAAAGAGTCAGACACAAGTGAAGTGACTTAGCACGATGAGCACAAATAAATTCAATATGAATTCACTGTAGCATTACGGACTTGCTGACCAGGTATATTAAATAATTTAGATGGAACTGAAATGCCCAGAAACAGAAAGAGTTTCCATATGTTGATCTCAAAACTCTTTACTTCCACTCTATGAAGCATCCACGGAGAAGGCAATGGCACCCCACTCCAGTACTCTTGCCTGGAAGATCCCATGGGCGGAGAAGCCTGGTGGGCTGCAGTCCGTGGCGTTGCTAGAGTTGGACATGACTGAGCGATTCACTTTCGCTTTTCACTTTCATGCATTGGAGAAGGAAATGGCAACCCACTCCAGTACTTTTGCCTGGAAGATCCCATGGACGGGGAAGCCTGGTGGGCTGCTGTCTATGGGGTTGCACAGAGTCGGACACAACTGAAGCGACTTAGCAGCAGCAGCAGCATGAAGCATCCAACTAGCAAAGGTATAACCAACATTATCCAGATAGCTTCAGCTTTGGGTCTTGACCTGGACTCATCAAATAAAATTCAATATAAGTTACATGACACCATAATGCCGGTATGAACATTTTTATAGATTAATATCCCCCTCTGGCATGCTGAATCCAAGAGAACATTAAAAGACAGTAGGATTCATCCTGGGAATGTAAGTGGAGTTCAGTTCAGTTCAGTCGCTCAGTCGTGTTCAACCCTTTGCGACCCCATGAACCACAGCACGCCAGGCCTCCCTGTCCATCACCAATTCCCAGAGTCTACCCAAACCCATGTCCATTGAGTCGGTGATGCCATCCAACCGTCTCATCCTCTGTTGTCCCCTTCTCCTCCTGCCCTCAATCTTTCCCAGCATCAGGGTCTTTTCAAGTGAGTCAGCTCTTCGCATGAGCTGGCCAAAGTATTGGAGTTTCAGCTTCAATATCAGTCCTTCCAATGAATATTCAGGACTCATTTCCTTTAGGATGGACTGGTTGGATCTCCTTGCAGTCCAAGGGACTCTTGAGATTCTTCTCCAACACCACAGTTCAAAAGCATTGATTCTTCGGTGCTCAGCTTTCTTTATAGTCCAAGTCTTGCATCCATACATGACCACTGGAAAAACCATAGCCTTGACTAGACAGACCTTTGTTGACAAAGTAATGTCTCTGCTTTTTAATATGCTGTCTAGGTTGGTCATAACTTTCCTTCCAAGGAGTAAGTGTCTTAATTTCATGGCTGCAGTCACCATCTGCAGTGATTTTGGAGCCCAAAAAAATAAAATCTCTCACTGTTTCCCCACCTATTTGCCATGGAGTGATGGGACTGGATGCCATGATCTTAGTTTTCTGAATGTTGAACTTTAAGCCAACTTTTCACTCTCCTCTTTCACTTTCATCAAGAGGCTCTTTAGTTCTTCTTCACTTTCTGCCATAAGGGTGGTGTCATCTGCATATCTGAGCATATTGATATTTCTCCCGGCAATCTTGATTCCAGCTTCACTATAGGGAAATCAGTTAACGGAATGCACCATATTAATAGACTGAAGAACAGACACATGTAATCATGTAAACAGACGCAAAGAAAACATTTGACAAAATTCAACACATTTTGCTGATTTAAGAAACAAACTCGGCAAACCTGGAGGACAACAGAACATGTTTTCAGCATGACACAGGACAGCTGGGAAAACCGCAGCTAAGATCACACTTAATAATGAAAGACTGAAGCATGTCCTCCCCCCACAAGATCGAGAACAGGACAAGGATGCCTAATGCCGTGAAGTACTGCAGGTCCCAGCCAGAGCAGTTGGGAAAGAAAACGAAATAAGTTGTTCAAATTGAAGTAAAGTATCTCTATTTGCAGATGACACGATTCTGTACATAGAAAATCTACAGAATTCATCCGTGGCCAGAATAAACTGTTAGTACTGATAAAGCAAAGCTGCAGGGTGTGAGATCAACAACAACAAAAATAATCAGCTGTGTGTCCATACAGCAGCAGTAAAGAATCTGAAAGGAAATTAAAACTAAATTTACAATAGCATTCAAAATAGTAAAATATCTAGAAAGAAATTTACCCAAGAAAGTAACAGCTTTATACACTGAAACTACAAGACAGTGTTGAAATAAGTCAAAGATCTAAATAAATGGAAAGACATCCCATGATTATAAACTGGAAAATGTAATATTGTCAATATGGCAATACTCCCCAGAGTGGTCTTCACACTGAAGACAATCTCAGCCCAAATTTAATGGCCTTTTGGGGGGTGGGCAGGAAAAGCTGATTCTCAAATTCATATGAGGAGTCCCCAAATAGTCAAAACAATTTTGAAAAAAAAAACAGGAGGACTCACACTTCTAGTTTCAAAACTTATACAAAGCAAATTCACTTCCTTGCTAGAATTTGTTACAAAGTCAATACTTGCAGCACTTGCTTTCCAGGCTATTTGCAGGCATAATCGGACTGATGAAATTTTGAGTCGCCCAAGGCCCATGTTCCCAACTAGGGTTCCCCGAGGCTGCCCTCTGCCTTCCTGTCTCAGGTCTTACCTGTAAACGGTGAACAGGCGTGCCACAGCAGCGCATTTAGTGCCACATTTTTAAATTCTCGTGCGTGTTTGCTGTGATTTTTGCTTTAAAATGGCCTCAGGCATATTGTGAAGGCTTGGCTAGTGCTCCTAAGCACAAGAAAGCCAAGTCCCTGGTGAAACAACCCTTGTTTTCAAGTTCTAACAACTTTGCCATAAACAAGTGTTTCGCCCTCCCTCATTCTCAGCTTTTCTCTCTACTTTTATCAAAGGCAGCCTCAATGCTTTCGTATAACGTCCTCCCTTCTATGTCACATGGTCAGTCTTCAGAGCTACCTGCTCTGTGCTCCCCTACCCTGCACATCAGGACCGGCCCTCTCCTCCCCTGCAGGCTCTGCGTGACTCCCCATCTCCTTCAACAGCGATCTTATAATTCGGTTTAGATCAATACCAGCATTCAGTTTTGTCATTATAAACGTAATTGACAAAGACACGTACTGAGCTATGAGTGTGTTTCACAGTAGATTCCCCCTTCTCTGGGGCTGGGACTGCCTCGTTTTCTCTCTGGTTGTTACTCAAGTAACACAACGCCAAATCGCCTCTCTAGGCTTTCAGACACGTCATCCAGTTTTCTCCCAGTCCCGTCTTCTGGGCGTCCTTTAAACCGGCTGCATAAGCCGCTCAGGGCCAGCCACCCTCCGCCCCGGGAGGCTCCTCCTTGGCGGCCTCCCTGGCTCCTGTTTCCCTGCCTCCTCTCTTGTGCCTCAGTGAAGCACACGTCCCAGGGCTTCCCCAGGAGGGCAATCAGGAGGCAGATGCATTTCCTGTCTGAAGACCTCTACATTCTACCTTAGATTCTGGTTGATCGTTTGGCTGGATTTGGTACATAAGGTCCACAGGAAGCTGGCTGCCCCTGATCTCCGTGCTGCGTGTGAATGCTGGTCCTCGTGTTCTATCTCAGGGGTTCAGCTTCCTTCTGCCCTGAAGTGTCCTGGCATCATGTTTTGCTTTGACTTGATCTTCATCCCTTGTACTGGGCTGTCGGTGTTTCCTTTCAGTTTGGAAAGCAGTGTTATCTGGCTCTGGAGGTTTGTTCTTCGATTATTTCAGGGGTTGCCTTCCCTCAGGTGCCTCTGACCCTGGGTCACCGATTTAGGACAAAGGCTGGGGACCAGCTGTGCAGGCTTCGCTTCCCCAGAGCCCTGCCTGCCTCTTTCAGCACTAGCTCCAAAAGATTTCCTCGACAGCAGTTTCCAACTCTTTCACTGTTTTAACTTGGGCTTTCCTGATAGTTCAGCTGGTAAAGGATCTGCCTGCAATGCAGGAGACCCCAGTTCGATTCCTGGGTCGGAAAGATCCGCTGGAGAACGCATAGGCTACTCACTCCAGTATTCTGGCCTACAGAATTCCGTGGACTGTATCATCCATGGGCAACAAAGAGTCAGACACGACTGAGTGACCTTCACTTTGACTTTTATGTGTTTTTAATGTCTCAGTGTTCGTTGTTGTCCGCTGAGTATTTCTGCCTGATGACACCTTTTCTCATTTCATACCATCTCTAACCTCCCTGAGGATGCTGATTACTTTCTGCTCTCTTCTGCTTGCACTCTTCAAACTGTGCATTGGCTTGCTGTCGATTTGTTCTCTGTCTTTCCTGCTAGTAAGTTTCCCGGTGTGCCTGGTAATCACTGGGGCCCTTTCACGGTTAGGAGAGGCGTACTGAGCAAGGAACACACGCTTCTGTGTCGCGGCCCCCCTGCAGCGTCCCAGCTTCCGTGCAGCCCTCTGGAGATGAAGCAATGGGGGGCCCTGAGCTCTGGGAATGCTGCGCCCCTCTGGGACCCTCTAGGACTGGCTCAGCCAGCTCTCACTGCCTACCTTTCTCCTCAGGAGTGAGACAGGCCCCTGCCCCCAGGCCTCCCTGCCAGTGAACACTGCCACCAGTGAGTCCAAGGGTCTGCAGTCCCCGAGCAGCTCCCCTTCTAAGAAGGAAAAATGCAAGCTAAGAGGCAGGGTGAGAGCAGAACGTCCCCAGTACAGGTGGGCCTTCAGGGAGCCAAGTCCAGACTTGTCCCGCTGTCCGTGTCCTCTGGGACCTGCCCGACAGCTCCCCTCTGCAACATACCCGACCAGCTCCTGCAGGGAGTTGCTGCCAAAGGGAAAGATGCAGGTGCTTAATCTGCTTCAAAGGAAAAAAAAGAAAATGCCTAATTTTATATAAAATTGTAAGTGCGCACAAAGACAGGAGGGGTTCTGGAACCTCAGTCAGCGAGAACATCCTACAACATCGAGCAACAAGGTGTGTGCACCCGGAGGGCCTCCGGAGGCGGTGGCTGAAGTGTGCCCGCCTGATGCAGAGTCCAGGTGAGCCTGGGACCCTCAGCCTCAAGTGCACAAGCGCTGCAGTTGGCACAGCCAGCTGAGAGCTGCAGACGGGGTGTGCAAAGCCATCACATTTTTAAACATGTTCAAAGTTATTTTTAACCTTTTATAGTCCTTTCTGGTTTGCACTGTTTGGAGACTATTTTAAACCTTTTCTTATTATATTTGCAACTGCAGACAAGGACACACTGTAAATTGTGAATGAGAGAGAAAGGGCCCCCCACAGGCCGGCAGGCTGAGAGCCGACCCAGGAGGGGCTCCCCGGTGCCAGCAGGGCCAGCCCGCCTGGACCTCCGCCCGGCGCCCCGCCCTGGACGTCAGCCGCACCTGCGCGCGGCTCGGCGGCGCGTGGCCCAGTGCTCACACCTCACTCCCACCCCAGGCCGTGCACCAGCCCGAAAGGCGCCCGCGGAGCTTTGCGGGCTGCCGCCTTCACCCCGTGTCTGCAGGGTCATCCGCTGGCGGCCACGCTCCCCCGCGGTCACTGCCTGCTGTCCCGGGCGGCAGCCCGCACCCACTCCCCGTCCCCCCGGACTCGTCCTGAGATCACCCCCAGACTCGTCCTCTGAGACCGCCCCTCTCCGGCGCAGCCTCCTTCCTCCCGAGTCTCCTGTCCAGCCTCGCTCTGCGGTCCCTTTCCCTGCAGGAAATCAAGCCGCAGGCCCCCAGGCCCCCTCCGCGGGTCAGCCGAGGCAGGCGCGGTGCACCCGGGGCGCTGGCCGGACTCGCGTGAGCACCGGGGCGCCCAGCGGTGGGAGGCGGGTCAAGCGGCACGGAGGAAGAGTCTGGAAAGGTCAGTGTAAAGGTGAAGGCGGCGATGGCCCGACTCTGCTGCTGTGATTTAAAGGAACTGAGATGTGGCAGGTTGAGAACCACTGAGAATAAGAGCCACACAAAAATGCCACGTGTGATAAGATATTCCAGTGTGCGTACGCACCACGACTTCTTTATCCATTCGTGTGGCAGGGGACATCTAGATTGCTTGCACGTCCTGGCTATTGTAAACAGTGCTCCTGTGAGCATTGGGGTACGTGTGTCTTTTTTGATTATGGTTTCCTCAGGGCATATGCGCAATAGTGGGATTGCTGGGTCATATGGTAGTTTTATTCCTAGTTTTTAAAGGAGTTTGCACACTGTTCTCCACAGTGGCTGTGTCAATTTACATTCCCAACAGTGTAGGAGGGTTCTCTTTGTCCTCACTCTTTCCAGCGTTTACTGTTTGTAGATTTTTTGATGATGGCCTTCTGATCGATGTGAGGTAATATCTCATTATAGTTTTGATTTGCATTTTTCTAATAATGAGCGATGCTGAGCATCTTTTCATGTCTTTGTTGGCCATCTGTATGTCTTCTTTGGAGAAATCTCTGTTTAGTCATAAAAAGGAATACATTTGAGTCAGCTCTAGTGAAGTGGATGAATCTATAGCCTGTAATCCAGAGTGAAGTAAGTCAGAAAGAGAAAAACAAATATCATGTATTAATGCGTATATATAGAATGGTACTGAGTGCCAAAGAATTGATGCTTTTGAACTGTGGTGTTGGAGAAGACTCTTGAGAGTCCCTTGGACTGTAAGGAGATCCAGCCAGTCCATTCTAAAGGAGATCAGCCCTGAGTGTCCTTTGGAAGGAATGATGCTAAAGCTGAAACTCCAGTACTTTGGCCACCTCATGCGAAGAGTTGACTCATTGGAAAAGACTCTGATACTGGGAGGGATTGGGGGCAGGAGGAGAAGGGGACGACAGAGGATGAGATGGCTGGATGGCATCACTGACTCGATGGACGTGAGTCTGGGTGAACTCCGGGAGTTGGTGATGGACAGGGAGGCCTGGCGTGCTGTGATTCATGGGGTTGCAAAGAGTCGGACACGACTGAGCGACTGAACTGAACTGAACTGATGAACCTACTTTCAGGGCAGGAATAGAAATGCAGACACAGAAAACAGACTTTGGACACAGCGGGGGAAGGAGAGATGGAGCCAATTGAAAGAGTAGCATTGAAATGCACATGTTACCATTGTAAACTGATAGCTAGTGGGAAGTCGCTGTGTAACGCAGGGGCGCTCAACGTGGTGCTCTGTGACACTCAGAGGGACGGGATGGGGTCGAGGGTGAGGGTGCTTCCAGAGGAGGGGACACATATGTGCTCATGACTGATTCATGCTGATGTATGGCAGAAGCCAACCCAACACTGTAATTATTCTCCAATTAAAAATAAACTTAAAAAAAGCATTTAAAAAATACCGTGTTTGCATTTCCTCCAGAAGAGCATGTCAGAGACCATGGACTCCCATTTTGTTTAGGTACATATTTTTGCGTCTAAGCGTAGAATATATGTTTTTATTTCTTTTCATACTGTTTTTGAGTGGGTATTTTGAAGCAAATTTTTCATGCAAATATACAGATCTCAAGGATACATTTTTTAAATAATTTATTTTATTAGATCCACAACAAAATTGGGAGGGAAGTGTGGAGATTTCTCATACACCCCACCCCCACCACATGTACGTCACATCCCAGTTACCAACATCCCCCTACTTCCTGCCAGGGGACATTCATCACCAAGGAAGACCCCACACTGACACGTCATCACTGCTCATGGCCCAGTGTTTACATCAGGGTTCAGACTTAGGTTGTATGGTCTGTGGGTGTGGACGATGGGTGATGAAGTGTGTCCACCATTACAGGGACATATGGAGCATTTCGCTGCCCTGAACGTCCTCTGTGCACCCCCAACTCTTCCCTCCCTGACCCCAACCCCAGGCAACCACTGACCACTTCATTGTCCCTATAGCTCTGTTAAGGGTAACTCTGACATTTTGAGAAATGCCTATAGTCATGAAACCAGCATTAGCTCAGTTCAGTCACACAGTCATGTCCGACTCTTTGCGACCCCATGGACTGCAGCACACCAGGCCTCCCTGTCCACCACCAACTCCCAAAGCTTGCTCAAACTCATGTGCATTGAGTCGGTGATGCCATCCAACCATCTCATCCTCTGTCATCCCCTTCTCCTCCTGCCTTCAACCTTTCCCAGCATCAGAGTCTTTTCTAAGGAGCCAGTTCTTCCCATCAGGTGACCAAAGTATTGGAGCTTCAGCTTCAGCATCAGTCCTTCCAATGAATATTCAGGACTGACCTCCTTTAGGATAGACTGGTTGGATCTCCTTGCAGTCCAAGGGACTCTCAAGACTCTTCTCCAACACCACAGTTCAAAGGATCAATTCTTCGGTGCTCAGCTTTCTTTACAGTCCAACTCTCACATCCATACATGACTACTAGAGAAACCACAGCTTTGACTAGACAGACCTTTGTTGGCAAAATAATGTCTCTGCTTTTTAATATCCTTTTCTTCCAAGAGCAAGTGTCTTTTAATTTCATGCTTGCAGTCACCACCTGCAGTGATTTTGGAGCCCAAGAAAATAAAGTCTCTCACTGTTTCCATTGTTTCCCCATCAATTTGCCATGAAGTGATGAGACTGGATGCCACGATCTTAGTTTTTTGAATGTTGAGTTTTAAGCCAGCTTTTTCACTCTCCTCTTTCACTTTCATCAAGAGGCTCTTTAGTTCTTCTTCACTTTATACCCTAAGGGTGGTGTCATCTGCATATCTGAGGTTACTGATATTTTTCATAGCAATCTTCATTCCAGCTTGTGCTTCTTCCAGCCCAGCGTTTCTCATGATGTACTCTGCATATAAGTTAAATAAGCAGGGTGACAATATATAGCTTTGCCGTACTTCTTTCCCAATCTAGAACCATGTCCTGTCGTTCCATGTCCTGTTCTAACTGTTGCTTTTTGACCTGTATACAAATTTCTCAGGAGGCAGGTCAGGTGGTCTGGAATTCCCATCTCTTGAAGAATTTTCCACCAGCATTCCAGCTATATTTCCAGGGGCTGCAGAACAAATGACTACAAGCCAGGTTGGGGGCAGTGTTAAACCAGTACGCATTTTTTCTCTTACTGTTTGGCAACCATGGTCAGGGTGCTGGCGGAGCCCTCCCTCTGAAGCTCCAGGGCAGAAGCTGGGTTCCGGCCTTGTTCCGCCCCTGGACGTTGTCCTCAGGACGCTGTGTCCTCAACCTTTACTCCCCTGGTCCCCCGCTCACATCCCTTCCCAGCTGTCTTCCCACCTCCTGTGCCTCCCTGTTTCAAATCATCCAGGATGATTCCCCATCTCAAAGTCCTTATCCTAATTGCATCAGCAAAAGTCCCTCTTTCACATAAAGCAGTTCCACAGGTCCAAGGACTAGGACCTGGGTGTCTCTGGAGGCCACCACACCAGTCAGGATGCAGGAAGGGCTCCGTCACCCCCAGAGCCCCACCATGCTCATGCCAGAGAGGACACAGGCCTCTACAGACACCACAGTTCTGGCTTCTGTCAACAGGAGAGCCAGGGAGGGAGTCAGGCCGTCCACACTCCCTGCACCTGCGTCCCCTCCTCCGACCTCCCGCACCCACACGTGCTGTGTGCGCTTCAGTCCCTGCCTCTTCATTGCTGAGTAACATCGATCCTACGGTTGGATGTGTTGCTATGCTCAGTCACTCACTTGTGTCCGAATCTGTGCGACCCCATGGACTGTAGCCCACCAGGCTCCTCTGCCCATGGGGATTCTCCAGGCAGGGGTACTGGAGTCACTTGCCATGCCCTCCTCCAGGGGGTCTTCCCAGCCCAGGGATCGAATCCAGTTTCCCATAATGCAGGTGGATTCTTTATCATCTGGACATCGTCAAGATGCGGAGTAGAAGGACGTGCGCTCATTCTCTCCTGCGAGAACTCCAAAATTCCAACTCACTGCTGGACAACCGTCAACAAGAGAATGTTGGATTTCACCAAAAAAAGATAACCCATGTCCAAAAGATGATGCTGTGAAAGTGCTGCACTCAATATGCCAGCAAATTTGGAAAACTCAACAGTGGCCACAGGACTGGAAAAGGTCAGTTTTCATTCCAATCCCAAAGAAAGGCAATGCCAAAGAATGCTCAAACTACCGCACAATTGTACTCATCTCACACACTAGCAAAGTAATGCTCAAAATTCTCCAAGGTAGGCTTCAATAATACGTGAACTGTGAACTTCCAGATGTTCAAGCTGGATTTAGAAAATGCAGAGGAACAAGAGATCAAATTGCCAACATCCATTGGATCATCGAAAACGCAAGAGAGTTCCAGAAAAATCTCTAGTTCCACTTTATTGACTATGCCAAAGCCTTTGACTGTGTGAATCATAAGCAACTATGGAAAATTCTTAAAAAGATGGGAATACCAGATCACCTGACCTGCCTCCTGAGAAATCTGTATGCAGGTTAGGAAGCAACAGTTAGAACTGGACATGGAACAACAGACTGGTTCCAAATTGGGAAAGGAGTAAGTCAAGTCTGTATATTGTCACCCTGCTTATTTAACTTCTATGCAGAGTACACCATACGAAATGCCAGGCTGGATGAAGCACAAGCTGGAATTAAGATTGCCCGGAGAAATATCAATAACCTCAGATATGCAGATGACACCACCCTGATGGCAGAAAGCGAAGAAGAACTGAAGACCCACTTGATGAAAGTGAAAGAGGAGAGTGAAAAAGTTGGTTTAAAGCTCAACATTCAGAAAACGAAGATCATGGCATCCAGTTCCATCACTTCATGGCAAATAGATGGGGAAACAGTGGAAACGGTGAGAGACTTTATTTTGGGGGGCTCCAAAATCACTGCAGATGGTGACTGCAGACATGAAATTAAAAGACACTTGCTCCTTGGAAGAAAGGCTATGATCAATCTAGACAGCACATTAAAAAGCAGAGACATTACTTTGCCAACAAAGGTTTGTCTAGTCAAAGCTATGGTTTTTCCAGTAGTCATGTATGGATGTAAGTTGGACCATAAAGAAAGCTGAGCTCCAAAAAATTGATGCTTTTGAACTGTGATGTTGGAGAAGACGCTTGAGAGTCCCTTGGACAGCAAGGAGATCCAGCCAGTCCATCCTAAAGGAAATCAGTCCTGAATATTCATTTGCAGGACTGATGCTGAAGCTGAAGCTACAATACTTTGGCCACCTGATGCAAAGAATGGACTCATTGTAAAACAGCCTGATTCTGGGGAAGATTGAGGGCAGGAGGAGAAGGGGATGACAGAGGATGAGATGGTTGGATGGCATCAGCAACTCGATGGACATGAGTTTGAGCAAGCATTGGGAGTTGATGATGGACAGGGAGGCCTGGCGTGCTGCAGTCCATAGCGGCACAAAGAGCCGGACAGGACTGAGTGACTGAACTGAACTCTTTACCATCTGAGCCACCAGGAAGCCCAGTTGTATGGTAATGTTAAAATCTTTTTTTCCTGCTGATGGGGATTTCAGTTGCTCACAGCAAAGCCAGTGCAGACAGCTTTGAACAAGCCTTTTGCGCGGATTTTTTCCTGCCTATTGGGTGAACACCAGAGTGGTATCAGTGAAGCGCGTAGCAGCGTGCGTCTTTACCGTGCCAGAAGCTGCCAAACTTCTGCAAAGCGGTGGAGACTTTCAGCGCTTCCCAACCCCCACACACTGGGTTGGGGTTTAATATCAGCAAAACGGAGTCACACTCCCTATTTGGTGTGTAAAGCACAGTGTATGCATGAGGTGGTTTTTTCCACGTTTATTCTGCTGTCCCAGCATCACTTAAAAAACACTTTTTCCCCATTTAATTTCTTTAGAATTTTTGTCAAAAATCAATTTACAGTCTACACAAGTGTCTATTCTGAGCTGCTCACTGTGCTGCTGACACTGCCTCTGTGTGTATGAAGTGTCTTCAGGGTGAGCCTTGGAATTAGGAATTCTTCGTTCTTTCTTATCAGAAGTATTTGGGCTGTTCCAGGTCCTTAACACTCCCACATAAATGTTAAAATTATTGTACATTTTTAGAAAACCAGTATTTTGGTTGATGCTGTATTGGATTAATTTGTGGGTGTTTGAATTCTTAATATTAGTGAAAGTGCTTCTCTCTGTTTACTTAGGTCCTCTTTAATTTCAAGTCACAATTCTTGCCCTTTTTTATGAAATATACTCTTGAATGTTTTATATTCCTTTTTTATTCTGTTTAAATAAACTTTTGTTTTATTTTTCACTTGATTTATGCTGCTGCTAAGTCACTTCAGTCCTGTCCGACTCTGTGCGACCCCATAGACGGCAGCCCACCAGGCTCCCCCGTCCTGGGATTCTCCAGGCAAGAACACTGGAGTGGGTTGCCATTTCCTTCTCCAATGCATGAAAGTGAAAAGTGAAAGTGAAGTCGCTCAGTCGTGTCCGACCCTCAGCGACCCCATGGACTGCAGCCCACCAGGCTCCTCCATCCATGGGATTTTCCAGGCAAGAGTACTGGAGTGGGGTGCCATTGCCTTCTCCCAATTTATGCTAGTATATAGCAGTAAAATTGATTTTTATAGTCGTTTGTGTCTCATGGCCTGGCTAAATTCACTTATTGTTTCCAGTAGCTATTTGTAAATTCCTTAAGAATTTCTGCATGAACCATTGTGCCACACACAAATTTAGAGGTTTTGTTTTCTCTTTTCCAGTCTGTGTGGCTTTCTCGTTTCTTGCTTGAATGCACTGGCCAGGCACTCACTCCTGTGCAGAGCTGAACTGAAGGGGTCAGAAAGGCCTTCCTCCCCCGCTCCTCATTTGGGGGCAAGCCTTCAGCATTTCACCGCTCACTGATCTGCAGGTTTTTCATAGATGCCCCTTTATCAGTTTGAGGGACTTCCTTTTTATTCTTTGCTTACATTTGCTATCTATCTTGAATGTTTTTAATGTCAAATATTTTTCTGCATTTCTTGAACTGACATATTTCCTCTTTATTTTGTTAATATGTAGACAAATTAATGGTTTTTCAAGTGTTCGATCAATCTGGAATTCCTGGGATATGTCTCACTTGGTAATGTTCTATTATCTTTGTATTTCCAATATTTTGTTGAATATTTTTATGGTTTGTTCGTGAGGAAAGTTTGTGTGTACATGTACTTATATACGTATGCATATACATGCGTGTGTTTATGTCTTTGTCGTGTTTTGGTGTCAGGGTGGTGTCGATTCAAAACCACACCACACGTGTTTGGCATTTTCCTGTTTCCCCTGCTTTCTGTAAGAGTCTGTGTAAGTCTCCATTCCTTCTCCTGTTATTCAAGAATTCACTGTCTGGGCTCAATGCTGTCTTTGTACTAAGGTTGTCTGATAAACTTCAATATAAATGCTCAAATTTGTCTTTAGATACATGGCTATTCAGATTTTCAATTTATTTTTGTGTCAATTTTGGTAAACTATCTTTGTCAAAGACTATGCATTTCATCTGTGTTATCAAATTTAGTAGAATAACTTTGCTTATAATTCTTTCTTATAATCTTTCTAAAATTATGTAGAAAACTTGTGTTTTCACTCATCTCACTAGAGATTAGTCAGTTTACTATTCTTTTCAAAGAACCACCTTAAAATACTTTTGTCTTTATTGTTTGCTTTTCTCTGGTTTACTTATGTTGTCTGTTTATTTGGTTTCACTGTAGAATTTAATTTACGTTACTTTTTCTAGTTTCTTATGCAGGCACACAGAACAAGTTTCAACAACTGGTCTTTTCTAATATTGGCATTAAAACTGCAAATTTCCCTCTAAATGCTGTTACTATTACTGTATTTATATTCATAAAGCTCGAATATTTTCTGATTTTTCTAGTGCTTTCGTCCTTCATCAGTAAGTTATTTACAAGTGTGCTGTTTAAATTCCAAGTACTTGGGGGCTTTTCTAGCTTTTGTTGTAGTTGCTCTTTCCTTCGATTCTGTTCTGATCAGAGAACAGAAACTGCAAGGTTTCAAGCTCTCGAAAGTGACTGACACTTACTTTATGGCCCAGCACGTGGTCAACCCGAGAGAGTCCCAGCTGCACGGGGACGGCACGGGCATGCTCTAGCCGTTGTTCGGCATGTTCTGTAAAAGGAAAGTAAGTCACGGAGTTGATAATTGTTTCAAACGTCCATATGCTCGTTTTTTCTAGTTATTCTAGTAATTACCAAGAATGGGATGTTAAAAGTCTTCAACTGTAATTTTGGATTTGTCTTTCTTTCATTCTCAGTTTTCTTATAAAAGAAATGACTCGAGGTTTATACTTAGATACATCCACATTAATGATTATTACGTCTTCCTGAAAACCTGACAATTTCATGTCTGTAAAGTGTCCCCGCACCTTTGGTAACGGGTTCTGACTTAGTCTACGCCTCGTTTCGGGGCAGCACGACGACCTTCTTGCGCTCGTGGCATGACAGTCTTCTCCTACCCTTTTATTTTCAACCTGTTTTCTATACTTAAAGCCTCTTGTAGGCAGCATACATCTTATTTTCTATTTAGTCTATTTAGATAATCTCTGCATTTTAATTGGAATATTTGACCCATTTACACTTAACAAAATTGCAAGATTGTCATGCTTAATGAGGCTAAGCTATCCTGAAAAATGAAAAATCAGATGGAGAACAGTTTCAGAATCTTAGCTGAAAATCACTTAGCCCTGCCAGCTGTGCACAAATGGCGAGAGGGCCCTTCAGATCAGTCAGAGCACTTCAAGCCATAAGAACACCAGCGAATCCACAGAACCATGAACTAAATAAACAGCCATTGTTTCAACTACCAAGAGTTTATTACACAGCCAAAAGCTAGCTAATACACCACCTCATTAGCTACTGTTTAATTAATTGACTTCTAACTGTACTTCCCATAACTGTTTCATCTCTGAGTTAGTCTGAATGCTTCTTTGCCTGATACTCTTTCCATGTTATACATCTGTAGAAAATCTGTTAAGACCATTTCTGGCTAAAAACAAACAAAAACACTTTTGCTAAATTTTATTTAGTATATGATTTCATTTGAGTATGTTCAACCTCAAAGATCTGTGTCCATATTCAAGTAATGACATGATTTCTTAGATGACCCCAATTATCCACCTGAACTTTTAAAGAGGCTGATGTTTTTCTTTAATATATTTACCCATTCATGACCTTTTCCCTTCTTTTAAAAAAGAGAGATCTTCAATAATATATCAGTTAGAGTACTTTATTTGGGCAGCCAAAAAATCTCACCCGTGTCTGTTTTTGAATCCTATTTTCCAGTAGATATATAGGTAGGGACTTAAAACGTCTCTGTGAAAACTTAATGGGGCTAAACATCAAAATACATGGAAAATCTATGCAGCTGATCCTTGAACAAGATGGGGTTAACCTGAGTGTAATTTATAGGTGGTCTCTGCATCCGTGGCTCCTCCGCATCAGAGGGCCAGCCACCATGGACTGTGTAGTCCTGTAGTGTTACTTTTGGGAAACATCCAAGTGTAAGTGGACCCACACAGTTCAAGGTCAATTGTTGATGTGGATATGGCTACCCTGGGGCTGCTCTAGCAGAGAATGAAACGCCCCATTAAAAACATCACTGGTCATTAGCTGATAAATGTTCTAAATATAAAGAGCTTGTATATACACCTCACAGGCTCACCATCACTGATACATGTCATTGATGATAAACACTAACTTTCAAGCTCGCTTTCATCAAACAGCCGAATCAAAACCTGAACACACACTGCCAGGGCCGTGAGGAGGTACTGAGCTGTGTGCACAGGATCAGCCCTCGCAGGGCCCGGCGCTTACTGATGATGGCGTGGGGCAAGATTTCACACACAGATATTTTTAATACTTCATGTATAAATTTTTAAAAAATGAAATTTTCAGTTTAGTGCCATTTTGGAGCCTGAGAATCATTTTCTAATACAAAATTCAGGATTCCTAAGACATCAGCCAGGAGGCCAGGATATCAGGCCTGCTGCTGGTTGAACTGTGCTTGTTTCCATGCCCTCACATTCTCAAGGCACAATATTTTATTTATAGGAACTCTATATAAAACTTGGAAGATTGAATGAAAACAAACAGATATGGTTTGCCTTTTCAGTCATGAGAGATAAAAACTTGCCAGTACAACAATGTGCTCATGGGACCTCCTAAAACAACATCAGGATGGAGCTGGAGAGGATGGGGAGCTAAAGACACCGTCAATTCTGAGCCACAGAATCGCTGCCTCTGACCTGGCATAGTTAGAGCTCCAGGTTCAGTGGGAGTCAGTCCAAGGGTGTGGGAAACAAGATTTCTGGCGTCTGGGCCCTGGATCTATAAACCATGAAACTTGGAACATCTGGAGACTTGAGCTGTGTGTTGCAAGATAGAAGAGGAGAAGTTGATGGAGGCCTGGCAGGAATCTTTGCCAGTCAGCCTGGCACTCTAAGAGTGCCCCCTCCATCCAGCTACTCACGATAACCGTGGGGCATAAGGAACAGACTCCAGGCCTTAAGCCAGAATTGGGAACCAGAGACCGGTTTTCACATTTATCTTCATGGAGTGTAGTTATTAGTGCAGCCCTGGGAGGTCCGGAGCTCTGCAGACAAGGACCTCAGGCGGTCAGCACCTCCCTCGGATGCGGAGTCAGTTCACACCATTTCCAGTCTTGTACCAGGAACAAGGGGCCAAGCTGACAGACTCAGGGAACAGAGGACCCCACGGTCAGCCTGCAAACACCAGGGAGGAAGAAAGCAAAGCTGCTCCTGCAGGGCATGCGCCTCTCCAGGCCGAGCCGGCACTTCATTGCCGCTTCCGGTCTCGTCTGCTCGCTGCTCTCAACACCCCACCTGGAACTCTTCCTCCGGCTCTTTCTGAGATTTAGGGGGAAACGGTTGATAGACAAATGGGGGCCATGGGAAATTCAAAGGCTAGAGACAAGGGCGCTATCCGTGTGTGTTAGTTGCTAGTCGTGCCCAGCTTTTTGTGACCCCATGGACTGTGGCCCGCCAGGCTCCTCTGTCCATGAGATTCTCCAGGCAGGAATACTGGGGTGGGTTGCCATTTCCTACTCTAGGGATCCTTTACGTAAGTCTCCACGTATTTCTGAAATAAACTGGCCCTGCCTTCCCGATCTGAGGTTGCACAGGCACCAGACGCCCCCAGCAAACGACCACACACAGTGCACGGACTCTGGGTCCAGGCCACAGTCCGCCCCCAGCCCCACTGAAAACTCTGCTTACCCCGGTGACTCAAAAAACCCTGGTTCAAAAGGAATAGATGGGAAGATTTTCAGATTTTCCTGGAGCTCTTGGTGCTTCTATCCTCAAAGGTTGCTGCTTACGGCCCAGGACAGTTGAGGGACCAGAGCTTGGTACCTGCTCAAGCAGCGTCTGGCTGCCCTTCACCTCAGACAGCTCAGCACAGCCCTGGAGCTGAGAGATGCACAGATGCGCCTCTAGAAATTGCTCACGTGTCCTTCCTGCGAACCTCGAGGACAGAATCCACAGGAGCCCATGTGTGAGGCAGCGGGCTGGGCAAGAGTCATCAGAGGGCCTGGGAGAGCCAAGCACAGAGCCAGGGGCAGAGCAGGGACGCAGGGGTGACTGCTGGTGGGTGACCGGCGCTCCCCACCCTCTGTGCTTGGCTTGGGGGAGAGAAGCTTTCTCTCCAGAAAGCTCATCCAGCTGGTGCTTCCAGACCCCGTGGCCTTCCCGGGCTGACAACCCTCAAATGGCTCTAGAGCAGCCCCTTGATCCAGAAACATGCCCCCACCAGCCATCCCAAACAGTAGCATGCTTTCTTTCTCTTTGCTTTGGCTTTGGGGGCTTGGAAATCACACATCAGATGTGAAACTTCTCTCCCCTCGAGGCTATGTGGGGACCCAGACACGTGGCCCTTGTCAGCCCCTGAGATGGGGTGCACCACAGCCAAGCCTCCAATGGGGATTTCTCCTCACGGGCCCAGGGTCACGGCAAGCCCTTGGGGGCTGTCCTCTGCCCCCATAGCTACTAGAGGATAAAGCACCACCCCCTCTAAAAGGGGCAGCTTTTATACTGATCTAATTTCAGATCCAAAACAGATCAACTTAAATAACTATAAGTGGTAGTTTATATGCTGAGTATACCTTAAAATTTCTTTATGACAGTTCTTGGCCTGAGTGAGAGCATCATCCTGCGAGTATTGCTGGAAAAGAGGAAAAGTCAAAAAACTGTCATCCTTCACACATCAGACCTACCTCCACAGGCCGACCCGCGTCCAATGTCCACACATCAGACCCGTGTCCACGCAGCAGACCCGGGTCCACACCGCCGATCTGCATCCACATGGCAGACCCCGGTCCGCATAGCAGACCTGCGTCCACGTGAGGGGCGGCCTCCCTGCCTCACAGACGAGGAAGCTGGGGTTCCAGACCCACCGGCTCACACAGCTGACTGCCGCCCCTCCTCCTCTGCCCCCAGGGATGTCCCTCCGCACCTGGGGCCTGGCCCTCGGTGGCTGGCACACCCCTCAGGATGAGTGAGAAGGGACCCAGCATGTCACAGCTGCCCTCTTCTTCGGTGAGGACACGCATGCGTGCGTCCAGCTCCGGCGCCTGGAGGACAAGGCCCACCCGTGGGGTCTGGTGGTGGCGGGGCTTCCTCCTCCTCTGTGATCACCAGCTCAACAGAGTTGGAGTCCACGCCTGTAGGGAAGCACTCTCCCTTGGTAAAGGACTTGCATGGATTGCTTGAGTGAAACTTTCACAAAACTTCTCTTACCTTATATTTTTAAATATTGTATATAAATATAAGGAAGTGTTCCACCAGAGGTGTGGATTCTGCAACTCAGGATGCTCCCCACCTAAAGTCACAGTTATCCCCAGGGTGCCCGGGGTTCCAGTCCAGAGCTCACCGGGGTGCACCTCCTGGCTGGCAGGTCAGGCTGTGCCCGCAGGGGCTCGGAGCTCACGTCCACTTTCCACGCGTTTCCACGCAGAATGAAGAAAGCTCCTCTGAAGCACTTGCTCTACACACGCTCCTCCGCCTCTGGCTTCTGTTCCCCGCTGACCCTTCTTGGGGACGTGTGCTGTTTCCTAACTGACCACTTAGCAGGACACCATCACTCAAGACAGGGGTGATGTCTATGGTGACTGGCTCTCAACTCAGCAGCTTCCTCCTGCAAGTTTAGCTGCATCCTGCGTCAAGGATACAGGACTGTCAAGTCCTGCTCAAAGCGCATGGGAAGGAAGGAGGGAAAGCTGGCAGATTCTGACATTTCAAACACGGCAGTTTTCAAACCAGATTTCCTTCTGAGAAAGGTGTGTCCAAAAATAGCCCCAAGTGATCAGCACCCACTAACTGGAGCCTATAAACAGGAAGACAGGATCTGACATCTCCCTGCAGGCAGGGCAGGTAGGCAAGTGGGGGTCCCAAAGCCAAGGCAAAACCCGTGTGAGCCCTCAGCTTGAAAGGCACCAGGTGAGCAGAAGGGGTCGTCTCACTCAGTGAGGTCAGAGGACGCACTCACCCTGGGAACACAACTGCATGCGACTCTCTGGCCTCCCGGATAAGCAATGTGCGTAGAGAACGGGGCCTTAGGAAACATCATTGCTTGGATTTTGTGTGATTGCAAGTAGGAAAGCAGAAATGCAAGTGTGCATCTGCAACGCCCGC
>NW_011494838.1:371418-371674 GCF_000754665.1 Bison bison bison | reverse complement strand
AACGCCCGCCCCACCGCCAACAGCACCCCGACCTGGATTCCACCTCCCAGAGAGCAAGGCGCTCTGACCTGAGGTGAGGGCTCCTGAAGACGGAGACGGCGCCTGCCTTTGATTAGAAGTCAGCCCCGCTGCTGTGTGCCCTTGGAGTACCACCCAAGGCCAGTCTAAAGCCAAACCCCAGATTTAACCACCCTTGTCTAATTGGCATGTGCTGTATTGATTGCATGTGTCCAAAAGCAGAGGAAATCTGAAGAGC
>NW_011494838.1:366877-371318 GCF_000754665.1 Bison bison bison | reverse complement strand
AGAGCCTGAATTACAAGAGGTCAAGTCCAGTGGAGCTGATTCAGGGTGGGGGCGGGGCTGGCCCCTCTCCAGCCTCCGTGCAAGCACAGCGCAGGCTGTTTACATCTCCGTGCTTTTTCTGTCACTTGCTAAGCCACCATGGGGGAAATGAAAAATCTGAGTACCGATGGTGCATAAGTAATTTGGCCAGATGCCAACAGTGGCCAGTGGCCTGCCACGCAAAGCTGGTGGTGGAATTTTGCCTTTATTTGGTACCAAAGGAAGAAAGGAAATGAGCAAGTGAGACGAATAGAAGCTAAGAATATCTTCTTGATGAAAAACTCAACTTTCTTTTTGATTTTGATTTTGGGTGGCTAAGGGTTTATCCTTACATTCTGGTGCCAATGAAAGACCCTCCCATAGCCCTCAGCGCCCCACTCCGCGTGCCTGATACATCCAACAGATGTCTCGTATCAGGAACAGAATGCTTGCCTGGCATTAAACAAGGACATATAAGGTGCCAGACACACGGCCCCTCCTTCCCACCAGGCCACATGCGCTGGGATGGTTTACACTTGGGCATGTGAAGCGATTTAGCCTGTCCTGGTGTTATACTGTAAGGGGTCAGGTTTTAGAAGGTGGGTGGGGTGGGGGTCTGTATTTTATGACTTCTGTTCCTTGAAATGGGCCCCTTTTTTGTCCGACACCATATTCTATGGGAATCTGATTGTTGTTCTGTTGTGAGAACAACTTAAAAATTAGATTTCTTAATCTACTTTTCCTCCTATTACCACTACTACAGCCACTACTTTCAAATTTACACATTGCTAAACTCGAAGGTTTGTCTCTTACAAAACAAAGCTGATACCTCGAAAGGCAATAGGAAATCTCAGTCTTAGAGGAAAAGAAGCCCCCATAATTTTTTGTTTGCAAAGATAGGGTTAACTTTTTACCAAAATGACAGAGACCAGTTCTTCGGAAGCCAGCATGGGCTTAGGTGCCAGTCCGGGGCAATTTGCTTTCAGGTCTGACTCATTAAGCGATCGCGCCGATCGTTAAACTCTCGCTCAATGGGGACTCGCAGAGGTGCCGAGGTGCTGGGCCGTGGGACCCTGACGGGGGCGCTCTAGAGTCAAAGACGTCCCCCGGGCCTCGCCCCGCTGCCCGCCTGACCACAGCCCTGTCGACCCCACAGCCTCAGGCCCTGAGCCAGCAGGACACAGGCTCGAGGGCCCCGCAGCGGACCCTGTGGCCCCACTGATCACAGATCACGCTAAAGATCCCTGCCACTCACAGGCTGGTAGCGACAGGCTCAGATTTTTATTCCATCACAGCAAATGTGTTACTCACACTAGAGCCTCCAACTCAGCTCTTGTGTGGGTTGACAGCTCTGCCTATACAACAGAAGTAATTTAGTTGAAAAGTGAAAAATGCCATTTACTTGGATGAATGGTGAGTCACGAAACTAGGACCACTTAATTTGCACAGACTGTGAATGGTCCTAGGAAATCTTCTAACTTCATCTCCTTTTTTCTCACTGAAGGGCACAGAGGCTGAGGTTCAGGATCACAAGCTGCTAGTTGGAGCTGGTCCCAGAGCCCTGCCCGGAGCGAGGACCAGGCGGCCAGCGCCCGAGACCCGCTCTCAGCCCCGCCTCCGCTGCCCGGAGCTCCGCCCCCGCAAGATGCTCGGACGAACAAGCGCATGCTCACTGTTCAGAGACTGAAAGTGCGTTTTCTCAATTCTTTCAGCCAGGGGACGGTGATGGGTGGTTTCGGAACACCTGGGCCCCCTCAGCCAATGTACGAAGCCAGGGTGGACAGTGGAAGAAACCACCCCAGAGCACCTACCCTTCCCACTGATAAACACCTGTTTAGCAGTGAGTCAGAAATTCATGTGAACTCCATGGGATGACCCTCCAGCATGAGCCATGAGTTAGATGTTGGGTGTTGATTTACTATTGATGCAGGAAACATTGAGTTGTATATGTAACATATGTATAAAACATAAAAAATTGGGGGCATAGTACCTTTTGGGGCCTACCTTGCTGGTAGGCCCAATCAAAGAGACATTTCCTCTTTGACTATTTCTATTTTGATTAATTTGGACTTTGTGAGCATTTTTTTCTATGATCGCCATTATAACCCTATTTAAATATTAATAGCTATTTATTTTAGTAGAGTGTTTTCAATATCACCTATACAAGTGGTTTTGATTTGGAAAGAATTGAAAGCCTAAAATTTCCATTCTTGGTCATAAACTGAGTAAAGGCATCGATTCAATCATTCAGAAACATTCCTGGAGTGTCTACCAGGTTTCGAATACTCCACTCGGTGTGGCGCAGTCTACAGGAGACAGAACAGGTCCGCTCTTGCTCGTCACTGGCTGACGCTCCAGGAGTGCTGGAGGCTCTAGGATCGCACACTTTCACCAGGAGGCCCAGCCTGTGGGCATGAGGGCCGGCGTCCTTGTGCACTGCTGGGCTACAGGACACCGGACAACAGATGCCCTGAGGGCTCTGACCCGCACCCGCACCCCACAGCCACGGCGCTGACTCACAGAAGCCAGGCGTTTACCTCCTCAGGACGCAGAACCGCAGCGGCACTGCCACGGCATTCTGCCTCACATGGACCACAGGTTACTTGGTGCAGAGACCTGTAAGGCTCACTTTTGAAGGCATTGCGTGACCTCAGTTTTCTCTGCAGAAAGTCATCATTTTCCTTCTTTCTCCTGTTTTCAATTCAAAGACGTCCTTTTCATAAAGCCCAAGGGGAAAGATCCAGTAAATGTTAAACAAATGCGCTTGGGAATAAAAGCTGAAACCCAAAGCTAAAGCCGCATCTCAGGCAGCCTCAGGTAAGCCATCCTGGTGGGTAGCAGGTCAGGTGTCCGGGCCTGGGAGAGGCGGCCAGGCCCGCAGAGACACAGGGCGGTCCAGGGCCAGGCCCCGTGGTGGGCGGCCTGCTTGGGGCCAGGTGGTGGACTGCAGCGGAGTCCCCCGTGTATTTCCAATTTGGGGAACAGAAACACACCCCAAAGGCCGTAAATCTATACAGCCCGCCCTCCCCATCTAGCGACCACATCTCTGGACACCCTTCCTGGTAGACGGCAGTTGTTTCAAGAGATTCCCAGAGAGAAACAGATTCTACCCTGGCTGCAGACCACTGAGACAGCAGCCAGAAGGCTCGGCCACCTGGACCTGGTGACGGGGTGGGTGGGGGGCGTGAAAGAACCAAGCGTGTCTGTCCTCCTCCTCCTGCCGCCAGCGCCGCTCTGTAATCTCTGTTTTCTTTGGACTCGCTTAAGTGGAGGATCGTTGCGACTCTTTGAACTGCACTAGCTGCCACTTTCCAGCTCTCCTAAGTGAACAAACGCTAGAAGGCCGGCTGGCCCAGGTGCTCGGACTGAGTGCAGGCTGAACGCTCGCCGCCTGCCTCCAGTGCCTTTCCGCCCTCGGAGCTGAACGCCAGACGTTTTACAAGCACAGAGGGTCTGTGTTGCCCTCTGGTCAGAGAAGTGATACAGGCCCTCCTGTGAGCCCAGATAACACCTACGGAGCGTTCACACCTGACAGCAAAACGTGGGCTCCCAGGGGATCTTAAGTATAAAACCTGGGCTCATTTTAAGATGCAGTTGTGAATATAAGTATTAACATTTATTATGTCTCCTCCATTCTCCTCCTTAACAAATTCATCTTATATCTTTTTCATTCTGTATTTTTAAATGCTCAATTTCTTGTTAGACTTACAAGATTAAATTCTGATTCTGTTACTTGACTGCCTCTTGAGGCACAGGGAGGGGGCCATCATTAAGGCCTTGCTGCTGCTGCTGCTGCTAAGTCGCCTCAGTCGAGTCTGACTCTGTGCAACCCCATAGAGGGCAGCCCACTAGGCTCCTCTGTCCCTGGGATTCTCCAGGCAAGAATACTGGAGTGGGTTGCCATTTCCTTCTCCAATGCATGAAAGTGAAAAATGAAAGTGATGGCCTAATCTCTATTTGAATACTTCTACTGTTACATGAGGACACTAAATCTCAAGAGAGATACATGACTTTGCATAGTTTACATAGCCAAAAAGGTACATGAGGTTCCTTGTTTCAGTTCAGTCGCTCAGTCGTGTCTGACTCTTTGCGACCCCATGAATCGCAGCACGCCAGGCCTCCATGTCCATCACCAACTCCCAGAGTTCACCCAGACTCACGTCCATAGAGTCAGTGATGCCATCCAGCCATCTCATCCTCTGTCGTCCCTTTCACCTCCTGCCCCCAATCCCTCCCAGCATCAGAGTCTTTTCCAATGAGTCAACTCTTCACATGAGGTGGCCAAAGTACTGGAGTTTCAGCTTTAGCATCGTTCCTTCCAAAGAAATCCCAGGGCTGATCTCCTTCAGAATGGACTGGTTGGATCTCCTTGTAGTCCATGGGACTCTCAAGAGCCTTCTCCAACACCACAGTTCAAAAGCAC
>NW_011494838.1:350218-366589 GCF_000754665.1 Bison bison bison | reverse complement strand
ATGTTGGCAATTTGATCTCTGGTTCCTCTGCCTTTTCTAAAACCAGCTTGAACATCAGGAAGTTCACGGTTCACATGTTGCTGAAGCCTGGCTTGGAGAACTTTGAGCATTACTTTACTAGCGTGTGAGATGAGTGCAATTGCGTGGTAGTTTGAGCATTCTTTGGCATTGCCTTTCTTTGGGATTGGAATGAAAGCTGACCTTTTCCAGTCCAGTGGCCACTGCTGAGTTTTCCAAATTTGCTGGCCTATTGAGTGCAGCACTTTCACAGCATCATCTTTCAGGATTTGGAATAGCTCAACTGGAATTCCATCACTTCCACTTAGTTTACATAGGAATCACCAAATCTTTGTTCCTGTTTACAAAGAAGAGAGCTGAATACAGATGGTTTAAGCAGCAAAGTAACTCTTCTAAAGGTGTAAGACGGTGGAAATATCTCCAAGAGCCAGAGCCAGGCCCCAAGCTTCACACGGCGCTATTGCAGGGGCTCCCTGGGAAGGTGCTCCTGCACCAGCCACGCGGCATCTGGAGGGCCGGCCAAGTGTGGGGGCATCCCCCCTGCCCCTCCCCAGTGGGCCACCAGGTCTGACGGAGAGCTGAGGTCACACACCTGCAGGCTGCACCTGGGGCGCCTAAGACACGAGGATATTCAAGATGCCTCACAACGATGGTGGCAAAGGTCCGCACAGGAACTGAAACACCAAGTGAAATCCTCACTTCTCAGGGGCCACGGAGCACGGGCGTGCAGCTGAGCGCGTTCAGAGCGGCCATCGCTGCTTCCCTCCAATGGAGACAGTCATCCGCATCAATGGTCAGACATGTATCAGCCAAACACAGCCAGTGGCTGTAATTCACGTGTGCTTTGAGCCAATCTGAGAAAACAAGCAGCCTAATAAATCAGAGTAACTACTTGTTGCTAAATTATGGCAAAAGTTGTCTGTTTACCAACATCATAGGTTATTCTCTTTGTAGGAGTAAAGGAAACAGAGCTGAACATTTTGGACTGGTTAGAACTTTGCTAAAAATGCAAAGAAATTTAAAAATATATTTCAGTAGGCATGTTTTCTTTCATGGTATTAAAATATGCAAAGCTGCAAAGCACCAAGAATAAACAAAGTGCTTTGGATCCAGGAAAGCAAGTCACTTTAGAATATGGGCATCATCATTAAAGTGTGTAGACTTTATGCAGTCACTCAATTTATCGTTTAGGTTGAGATTTTAAACTGCAGGCTCAGGAGCTCCATGTTTGGATGATATCGATACTGCTGATGCGTGCTTGGCAGACCAGTTCTTCAGACTAACCTGGGCTGCCTCTGGTCCACTTTAAGGAAATCTTTCCTTCTATAATTATTTGGGGGAGGAGGGTAACATTTCTACTAAGAATGTTAACATTTCTGCTAAGAACAAAATGCTTTCTGTAATAATTGGCTGAGAAAAGAAGAGAAACAAAAGGGAAGGGAGAAAAGGAAAGATATACACATTTGAATGCAGAGTTCCTAAGAATAGCAAGGAGAGATAAGTAAGCCTTCCTCAGCGATCAATGCAAAGAAATAGAGAAAAACAATAGAATGGGAAAGACTAGAGATCTCTTCAAGAAAATTAGAGATACCAAGAGAACATTTCATGCAAAGATGCGCACAATAAAGGACAGAAACGGTAGGGACCTGACAGAAGCAGAAGACATTAAGAAGAGGTGGCAAGAACACACAGAAGAACTGTACAAAAAAGATCTTCATGGCCCAGATAACCATGATGGTGTGATCACTCACCTAGAGACAGACATCCTGGAATGCAAAGTCAAGTGGGCCTTAGGAAGCATCACTACAAATAAAACTGGTGGAGGTGATGGAATTCCAGCTGAGCTATTTCAGATCCTAAAGGATGATGCTGTGAAAGTGCTGCACTCAATATGCCAGCAAATTTGGAAAACTCAGCAGTGGCCACAGGACTGGGAAAGGTCAGCTTTCATTCCAATCCCAAAGAAAGGAAATGCAAAAGAATGTTTAAACTACCGCACAACTGCACTTATCTCACACGCTAGTAAAGTAATGCTCAAAATTCTCCAAGCCAAGCTTCAACAATACATGAACTGTGAATTTCCAAATGTCCAAGCTGGATTTAGAAAAGGCAGAGGAACCAGAGATCAAATTGCCAACATCCATTGGATTACAGATAAATTAAGAGAATTCCACAAAAATATCTACTTCTGCTTTATTGATTATGCCAAAGCCTGTGACTGTGTGGATCACAATAAACTGTGGAAAATTCTTCAAGAGCTGAGAATACCAGAACACATTACCTGCCTCCTGAGAAATCTGTATGCATGTCAGGAATCAACAGTTAGAACTGGACATGGAACAACAGACTGGTTCCAAATTGGGAAAGGAGTACGTCAGGGCTGTATATTGTCACCCTGCTTATTTAACTTATATGCAGAGTACATCATGCGAAATGCCAGGCTGGATGAAACATAAGCTGGATTCAAGACTGTTGGGAGAAACATTAATAACCTCAGATACACAGATGATACCACCCTTATGGCAGAAAGTGAAGAAGAACTGAAGAGCTTCTTGATGAAAGTGAAAGAGGAGAGTGAAAAACCTGACTTAAAACTCATCTTTCAAAAACCTAAGATCATGGCATCTGGTCCCATCACTTCATGTCAAATAGATGGGAAACTGGAAACAGTGACAGACTTTATTTTCTTGGGCTCCAAAATCACTGCAGATGATGACGCCAGCCATGAAATTAAAAGCTGCTTGCTCCTTGGAAGAAAAGCTATGACCAACCTAGACAGCATATTAAAAAGCAGAGACATTACTTTGCCAACAAAGTTCTGTCTGCTCAAAGCTATGATTTCTCCAGTAGTCATGTATGGATATGAGAGTTGGGCTATAAAGAAACCTGAGTGTGAAAGAATTGATGCTTTTGAACTGTGGTGTTGGAGAAGAGTCTTAAGAGTCCCTTGGACTGCGAGGAGATCAAATCAATCCATCTTAAAGGAATTCATTGGAAGAACTGATGCTGAAGCTGAAACTCCAAAATTTTGGCCATCTGATGGGAAGAACTGATTCATTGGAAAAGACCCTGATGCTGGGAAAGGTTGAAGGCGGGAGAAGGGGACTAAAGAGGATGATTGGATGACATCACCAACTCGATGGACATGAGTTTGTGCAAGCTGCAAGAGTTGGTGATGGACAGGGAGGCCTGGCATGCTGCAGTCCATGGGGTTGCAACGAGGCAGACATGACTGAGTGACTGAACTGAACTGATTCCTTGGTCACTGAACACTGTCATGTTTCAGTGCAACATTGATTCCAAGGCAATCAATTCACTGTGTCAAACCCACAGAATTACATCATCAGTTATTAGTGAAAGCAATTGATGTGTTTCCATTTTATTATTTTCAAATTTTTATGGAATCATCTAAGGAGATGTTTTAGAGCTTCCCTGGTGGCTCAGTGGTAAAGAATCCACCTGCCAATATAGGAGACATGGGTTCAATCCCTGGGTCAGGAAGATTCTCTGGAGGAGAAAACGGCGAACCACTCTAGTATGCTTGCCTGGGAAATCCCATGGACAGAGGAGCCTGGTGGGCTACTGTCCATGGGATTGCAAAAGAGTTGGACATGACTTAATGACTAAACAATAACAAAGGAGATGTTTTAGCCTCTAGTAGAGGAAATCTTGTACATTGAAGATAGGTTCTTCAATCAAATGGTCAATGTCATTCAATATGGATTTCCAATCAGATGCTGAGTCACCACCTGCCAAGGAAAAACACTGATGTCTGGATAAGCAAGAAGTGTTCAGGAGAAACCCTTGGACAAAATAAAAGATTCATGTTTTCTTTTTTGTTGTTATTTTTAGTTCTAGAAGCTCTTATAAGTCTTCATAGAACCATTCAACTTCAGCTCCTTTGGCATTAGTGGTTGGGGCATAGACTTGGATTACCATGATATTGAATGATTTGCCTTGGAAATGAACAGAGATCATTCTGTCATTTTTGAGATTGTACCCAAGTACTGCATTTCAGACTCTTTTGTTGACTATGATGACTACTCCATTTCTTCTAAGGGATTCTTGCCCACAGTAGTAGATATAATGGTCATCTGAATTAAATTAGCCCATTCCAGTTCATTTTAGTTCACTGATTCCTAAAATGTCAATGTTCATTTTTGCCATTCTGTTTGACCACTTCCGATTTACCTTGATTCATGAGCCTAACATTCCAGGTTCCTATGCAATATTGTCGTTTACAGCATCAGACTTTACTTCCATCACCAGTCACATCCACAACTGGGCACTGTTTTTGCTTTGACTCAGCCGCTTCATTCTTTCTGGAGCTATTTGGTGATGGAATTCCAGCTGAACTATTTCAAATCCTAAGAGATGATGCTGGTAAAGTGCTTCACTCAATATGCCAGAAAATTTGGAAAACTCAGCAGTAGCCACAGGTCTGGAAAAGGTCAGTTTTTATTTCAATTCCAAAGAAAGGCAATGCCAAAGAATGTTTAAACTATTGCACAATTGTACTCATCTCACATGTTAGCAAAGTAATGCTCAAAATTCTCCAAGCCAGGCTTCAATAGTATCTGAACCGTGAATTTCCAGATGTTCAAACTGGATTTAGAAAAGGCAGAGGGACCAGAGATCAAATTGCCAACATCCGTTGGATCATAGAAAAAGCAAGAGAGTTCCAGAAAAACACCTACTTCTGCTTTATTGACTGCGCCAAAGCTTTTGAGTCTATGGATCACAATAAACTGGAAAATTCTCCAAGAGATGGGAATACCAGACCACCTTACCTGCCTCCTGAGAGATCTGTATGAGGTCAAGAAGCAACAGTAGAACTGGACAAGGAACAACAGGATGGTTCCAAATTGGGAAAGGAGTACATGAAGGCTGTATATTGTCACCCTGCTTATTTAACTCACATGCACAATGCATCATGTGAAATGCTAGGCTGGATGAAGCACAAGCTGGAATCAAGATTTCCATGAGAAATATCAACATCAACCTCAGATATGCAGATAACACCACCCTTATGGCAGAAAGCAAAGAGGAACTGAAGAGCCTCTTGATGAAAGTCAAAGAGAAGAGTGAAAAGATGGCTTAAAACTCAACATTCAAAAAACTAAGATCATGGCATCTGGTCCCATCACCTAATGGCGAATAGATGAGGAACCAATGGAAACCGTGACAGACTATTTTCTTGGGCTCCAAAATCACTGCAGATGGTGACTGCAGCCATGAAATTAAAAGACGCTTACTTCTTGGAAGAAAAGCTGTGACTAACCTAGACAGCATACTAAAAAGCAGAGACATTACTTTGCCAACAAATGTCTGTCTAGTCAAAGCTATGGTTTTTCCAGTGGTCATGTATGGATGTGAGAGTTGGGCTATAAAGAAAGGTGAATGCCAAAGAATTGAAGTTTTTGAACTGTGGTGTTGGAGAAGACTCTTGAGAGTCTCTTGGACAGTAGGGAGATCCAACCAGTCCATCCTAAAGAAAATCAGTCCTGAATATTCATTGGAAGGACTGATGCTGAAGCTGAATACTTTGGCCACCTGATGAGAAGAGCTGACTCATTTGAAAAGACCCTGATGCTGGGAAAGACTGAAGGTGGGACGAGAAGGGAATGACAGGGGATGAGATGGTTGGATGGCATCACCGACTCGATAGACATGAGTTTGAGCAAACTCTGGGAGTTGGTGATAGACAGGGAAACCTGGTGTGCTGCAGTCCATGGGGTCACAACGAGTCAGACACGACTGAGAGACTGAACTGAAGTGTTTTATTTTCAAGTGTATAAAAGATTCAGAGACAGAGAGAAAGCAGACAAGAGAGAGAAAGACAAGGGGTCCTGTATTTGTCTCTCTGTTTACATGAAATGTGTACAAACAGACCCCTGGAGAGTCTCCAAACACTTAGGAGGCCAGTGGGGTGTGAGGACTGTCCTGATTAACTCCCTTACATCAAAATAAATTATTTCTCAGTGAAACAGAGTGAAAAGGTGTTTTCAGATCACTGGTGTTGTTCAGCAAATTTTTTTTAATATACTGTATCATACTGTACTTTCAGATATGTATTAGTGAAGATTAGCTATTGATGCAGCATAATAAGTAACTGTTTATACTGTTTAAAAAAAAGATTCAAGAGAGAAAAATTCTTGCAAGCAAAGGAATAACTGGCTATAAAATCCCTAGATTGAAGTCCTTCGGTCAGCAGAAAGACTGAAACTGAATGCCAATTAAAGCTCCATTTGGTAGAAAGGATAATTAACAGAGTGGTTACCATAGCAACAAAGGGAGACTAAAGGTAATGGGGTACCTGCATGAAAGCAGGTGACATTGTAGTTGATCATTCGCTGCACTGACCCTCACCTGATGCACATCAGCCTGTCTCAGAGAGGCTGGGCCACACAGGACCAACGTGTTTAAACAAATTATTGAATACATTAAGAAATGAACTAACAGAAAGTACTAAATACATGTACGACAGATGAATTTTGTTGACCATCAGTCACTACTGAGATTTCCCAGATATCCTCAGCTTGAAAACTCACTCCACCTAATGTCGGTGTCCAGGGGCCCTAGCAAGCTCTGGAGACCACGGGGGACTTGCTCCCCGTCAGCCTCCTATTGTCTGAGATGCTCAGACCCCGAAGCTCCGGCTCACGGACGGCAAGGCCTTCACCTCCTCCTCCTGCTGCTCTGTGAGAGGCGTGGCCCAGCTCCCTGCCCATCATTTGCCCAGTTGGTCCCCATGAACACCGACATCCACTCAGATGTTCGACTCTTGTTTTTATAAAATAAGCCTGTATGTTCATCTTGTTTACATAGTTATATTTAAAAGGTTACCATAAGAAATTAGGAGTCTAGTGGGAAGAGTACAGTTGCAAACATCCAAAACCTTGATTCAGGCCTCAAATCTACCACTTAACAAGCTGTGCGATCTTAAGAAAAATGGATTTCCAATAACTGTTTTGAAAGCATTCCTACGAAGGTGAGAGCATTGGCATAGATTAGTAATTTTCAATCTTTATTAAGCAGTTAAATTCTTTAATTTTTTCCAAAGTGTAATGTTAAGCAGAAGCTCAGTTTGAAAATGAAAGAGTTGTCCTAGATTAAGGGCCCTACTGTCAGAGCCCAGATGTCCCGGTCCATTGTGGGGGCTCCTGGAAGCTCTTGAAATACTAATCCTAGTTCCAGTGCAATTTGACATGATTGTATCGAGTAACTCAACAATAAGAAAAACATATGGGGTTTTCCACACAAAGACACGGAAAGCACAGAAATGGTGCTGTCTCTAAAATGAAGATGCCTCAGGTTCTTGATGAAGGAAGATACAAGGAAGTTGTCATTTATGAAGAGAATCACCCAGGTTGACAACAATAGCAGCCTCAAGTCGCAGGGGTTGATTGTGTGGTAGGGTATTTCACTGATAAAGTAACATGTATTAAGGTTGAGTTTGGTTACATGGGGGTTTCCCTGGTAGCTCAGCTGGTAAAGAATCTGCCTGCAATACAGGAGACCCTGATTCGATTCCTGAGTTGGGAAGATCCCCTGAGAAGGGATAGGCTACCCACTCCCTATGTGTTGTTGGGATTCCCTGGTGGCTCAGCTGGTAAAGAATCCACTGGCAATGCAGGATACCTGGGTTCAATCTCTGGGTTGGGAAGATCTCCTGGAAAAGGGAATGGTTACCCACTCCAGTATTTTGGCCTGGAGAATTCCATGGACTATATAGAACACGGGGTCACAAAGAATCAGACATGACTGAGTGACTTTCACTTTCTTTCTTTCCTTTCTTTCACTTTTGGTTACATGGACCAGGATATACAACTTGCAATGGCTTGACCCCATAGAGAATTATATTTTGCATAAAATAAGCAGGTGCCATTAGGCAACCTAGCAGATAAACAGCAAATCCACAATATCACCAGCCTCCTACCAGCCTTCTGCTTCACACACCCTAAACTTAGCGAGGTTCTCTCGGCCAGCAGGAAGCCCACCCAAGGGAGAGAGAGAATACCCTTCACTGTCACCCCCCTGCTCCCTGCCTGTGAAGTCACCCGAGCTGATCTGTCTCTCCTGAAACCAGATCTGTGGTATTCTCACCCTCATCACTCTGGGTGTGGGAGGTGGAAGCCCTTGTGGTTTCCCATGGCCTGTCTCTAGTCATCATGTCATTAAATGTCCCCTCCTAAGTCTGATGACTGATGAGTGTAGTCATGATCCGTGCTCTTGCAGAGCACCCCTTTGGCCAGCCAGTCCCTGAACACTCTCCTCTGAGAGGCCTCACTCTCTCTTCACCTGCATTCTGCCTTCAGTTCAAAAATCCAGGGTTGCAGACAAAGTGAAGACCAGAGGTGGCTCCCCCCAGTCCACCGACCCATTCTCTTAAAGGCTAGAACTTGCTGACATGAGTATGCTCTGGTGCAGCAGGAACAGGAACAGAACTAAATCACACAGTAAACCCTGGTCATCAACATCTTCGGTCACTGAGTTGGGAAGACTCTCCACTGGGGACTGGGGAAAAAACCCTGAGTCTAAGGCAGCCAGCATGAGACCAGGACAAAACATCCAGACGAACGACGGAGGTGCCGGACTGACGTCCTAGAGCCACTGACCAAGCCCCAGAACTCCCACCTGGCTCTGTGTGCGTGTGCATACAACATGTACATGTGTATTTGCATTGTGCGCGTATATTTTTAGCCCCCTTTGAGTTTCCTGTTATTATTTAAAAGATCATCACTAAATCCTTCATTCTCAACTTTTAGGCCAGCTATAGCCAAGCATGACAGTCTTGATGGTGGTCTGAACAGAATGTGTGACTGATCAGCCTTGAAGCTAAAACGCAGAGGCCTAGATGCTGAGGTCGGGAAGGGGCAGAGTAAAAGAAGTTAAGTGCTTGTAGAGCAGAAGGGCAGGTAGGTTATTTACAGTAAGAGTCAGAGTAAAGTGTGCGCATCTCCAGTGGAATCCGCGGAAAAGCGAAATGCAGAGAAATAATTCCCTTTGTCTCATGGGAGGAGAGAGCTAAGAGGAGCAGGCCACATCCAGACGTCACAGGGCAAGTTTAAATCATCTAACGAGTTCAGTATGGTGTAAATGACTGCTTCTAACCTTTAAGCTGTGCGGAATCACTGGGCCTCACTGAAATGTAGACGCGGATTCTTGGTGAAGGGTGTGGAGGCGGTTATGCCAAGGGGATGCCATGCTGGCCAGTGACCCGAGGCACCACCTGTGCCTGGGGTCCAGCGCCAGCCCGAAGAACGGCTTCAGGAACCGTCTCCTTGGAGAGGAAAGGACTCAGGGCCTCATGCCGAGGGTGGTTTTTTTCTGTTTGAGGCTTGTTTACTCATCTGACCATTGTAAGTCAACATTTTTTGGAAAGGACAGTGTATACATAGAGAATGTGGCCTAATAAGCAAGTGGTCTCTCCTTGACTGTCAAGATTTTCCAGCAAGTGATGATGAATGATGAGGAGGAGGAGGAGAATAAGACTGACAACAGTAAAGATGACTCCTTCCTGAATAAGAAAAAGGGCTGCATTGCACTTCTACGGACTCTTTCAAAGCCCCAGATTCCAGTTTAGCCAGAGTCCACTTGGAGGTAATGAGGCTTAGAAATGCAGAATTCCACAGTGGCAAACATGAAGCCTTTGTATGTCTGTAGATACCAGATACCAGAGTTCTTACATAGCTTATTATAATTTAAATATGAGGATTAAAATAACTATTGTAAAAATGTAAGGAAATAATCAAAAGAAAGGCATCCAAGATTGTTTTAAAAATCTATTTCTACTTAGTGAAATAAATTTAAATTTGCAAAAAATTATAATGAATATCAATTTTCCTCATTTTTAAAAAGTATATATTTCTTTAAAAATAAATTAACCAGATTCTTTAAATAACAAACACTGTTAACATGTTTAGGATTCAACTCAATTTAAATTTCACCCATGTTCTCGGGAATATATATAAGTAATTACAAGCATATTCTCAGGGTCAGCTCTATCAAAATACTTTCTAAAAAATGAGCTAGTTATTTAGATGGAATTTCTACAGATGCCAAACATTTGAAAGCATAGAAATGATTGATACCATTATTCATTTTTCATCTGAATGTTCTTGCCTTTTGTAGAGTGGATATTGTCATACTATATATCAGTTTCTCAAAACTGAGTGCATTTTAAAAGATGGAGGAAATTATAATTACTAAACCCCTACATATGGGACTATTCTTTCACAAACCGGCTAATCATAAGGGTTCAAATAAAAGTCAAAAGTGTAAAGAGCTGTTTTACTTTCTGTACATACAAATTACATCAGGAAAAAGCTGGACCCAGTGAAAGCTGCGACTTTGGAATTGATATAAATTTGTTTCTACCATTTTCTATCACTCTAATTTCAATATGCTGACAATAAAAATGGAATGTCTTCATACTGTGGTATGCACATGGAATTCATTTATTTATTCATCAGGATCCGAGTAGGAGCACACTTAGGAAGTAAGAAACGCTGTCAACCACTTAAAATAGGACATCAATTAATTTTATCAAAAACGTCCTTTGAAAACTGCTTATTGTTATCACTTCAACTAGGAACGCTTTTAAAATTACACCAATCAATTCTAGGTTGTTCCAACACAGATCTCCATTAGACTGGTTACATCCTCATCAATGCCATGATATTGATAACATTTAATCAGGGCCTGCCTGAAGGAAGTCCGATAATCAAGATTCTGAACAATGCAAACTGGATTCACTTTTTGCTATTTATATCCAGTTACTATTTTATAAAATAAATGCAATACAATGCTAAACAAAGTGCCCCTTTTAAGGTGCTCTCTCTCCTCAAGCTCAAATCCTCCCACTCTGTGGGGAAAAACCCCACTGCCACTGGCTTAAACTCTGCTGTACAGGAACTGTTCCCATTTCTGTGGCAGTGGCAAGAAGCAGCCAGGCGTGTGACTGTGTCCCCTGCTGCAGAGCAGGTTACAGCCTTGGTTTAAACTTTTGTTTTTGTTGCCTATTTTTTCTAAGTGGCTAACGTTACCTCTTAAGCCAAGTAGTGAGAACTTCGGCTTTGCACACTGCAGTGTTCCCAAATCTGCTAAGACTGCTCAACGCACGGTGGGCACAAGACCGGTATCTGCTGAGTGGAAAGATGAATGAGCTAATGGAGGTTCAAGCTTTGGTCTTTTCACTGTATTTTTAATGCACGTGGGGAACCTTGCCTCAGTGGGCATGTTGACCTCATGATGAAACAAGAAAGCAAAAGAGGTAGTTGTCCTAGGCAGCCAAGGCTTTCCTTCCTTTCCAGCCTCGTCTCCGTGCCCTCATTCTGAGCTTCGTCCTTTCCTCACTTCTACTGCTGTTTCCATTCTTCAGATTTCTGTTCAAACGACACTTCTTCAGAGATGATTTCTCCTGCTACCTTGTGAAACACAGGTTCCTCTCCACATCTTTTGACCCCATCTTTCTCAGAATTTCTTTCTTTCCTTCTTCTGAGCCTTTTGTAATTTGCATTTTTATTCAGTCATCTGTTATCTGGCATGAGAGCAGCACCGGGCAGGGACCTGATGTAGCGCTGGACAATCAGTGAGGTCCACAGTGTGAGGTCCACGGTGTGAGGTCCACGGTGTGAGGTCCACAGAGTGAGGTCCACGGTGTGAGGTCCACGGTGTGAGGTCCACGGTGTGAGGTCCACAGAGTGAGGTCCACGGTGTGAGGTCCACGGTGTGAGGTCCACGGTGTGAGGTCCACAGAGTGAGGTCCACGGTGTGAGGTCCACGGTGTGAGGTCCACAGAGTGAGGTCCACGGTGTGAGGTCCATGGTGTGAAGTCCACAGTGTGAGGTCCACGGTGTGAGGTCCACAGCCCTGCAAAGGACAGCTGCTGCCTGGAGGGAGGGTTGAGTGAGAGAATGAACCGTGGGCCTCTTCACTGGGCCATCTGCCGCTGGCAAACCCTCTGAATCTATTTTTCACGTCCACCCCCAGCAGGATCCATGTAAAATATAAACCTGAGGACCCTGCAAACATTTATCACACACCACAGGAGAGAGTCCACAGAGCTCAGAATGGCCTTGTCTCTCTTCATTTCCCCAGAGAGGAGCTCCTCAGATTTTCCAAGACTTATAGCAGCTGAAGGTGTGAGTTAAAGTTTCTCCACGTGCATTCACCCTGCCTTCCTAGAAGTATCGCACTGTTTGTGTCTGATGTCGCTGAAACCGAGCTCCATCAGGACCAGGTATCAGGCTGCATCTGATGGGTGCCAAGTATCCCAAATGCTCTGCTGACGGATTGCATCATAAAAGTGGCAAAAACAGAAGTAGTGCTGCCACGTTCAAATGTTCCCATGATTACAAGGGGCAGGTGACCAAAAAATAGACCGTTCCTACGTATTTGTGTCCCAAGCCAACCAACACACTTGTCTTCCTCACTTAACAGCGGGTCCTGTGCTGCCTCAGATTAGGGCAGTGGCCCTCACCCGCTGGTCTGAGTGCAGCTGGTCACATGGACTGTTAATAGTTCTGGATGTTTCAGTCCACTTTCTAACTATAGATTCTCCATGCAGCTGTGAACGAGTCACCAAATTCTGCTGCCCCAGACACTGTAGGATTTGGATGATGCTCTCTTTCACAGTGTATTGTAAGAAGTGCTGAAAAAGACTTTTGGAGTGGGGCGCAGGAGTCAGACGAGCCGCGCCCTCCACCCCCCTGGGCTCCCTGGTCCGCAGCCTGCTCCCAGCAGCCTCTCACACTCCAGACCCCTGTGGCTTTGTGCACTCAACTTGGCCTTGGACACGCACGTCCCTCATCCCCACGGACAACCCCCATCATTCAAGTGCATTTCAAATATCACTTTTCCTACAGGAGTCTTATGAGATAGCTTCAGCTAGAGATAATGTTTTCTTATTAACAGTGTATTAGTTGATGGCACTCCACTCCAGTACTCTTGCCTGGAAACTCCCATGGATGGAGGAGCCTGGTGGGCTGCAGTCCATGGGGTCGCGAAGAGTCGGACACGAATGAGCGACTTCACTTTCACTTTTCATTTTCATGCATTGGAGAAGGAAATGACAACCCACTCCAGTGTTCTTGCCTGGAGAATACCAGGGACTGGGAAGCCTGGTGGACTGCCGTCTATAGGATCGCACAGAGTCGGACACTACTGAAGCGACTCAGCAGCAGCAGTCATAGCTTTATCATATGATCAGACACTTTCTAAAGGGATGTCCCCTCTGTCCATGGGATACTCCAGGCAAGAATACTGGAGTGGGTTGCCATTTCCTGATAAGTATTTAAGTCATGCTTTATGAGTATCTGTCAGAAAAATTATATAAAAATAATATCTTTATTCATATTTCAAACATATTTACTTTGTATGCACAATGTTCCCCATATGACATCAACATTGACGATCTAAAAGAGCTCCTGGCTGCAAGAGGATACAGAAAAGTAACGCAGGATGTTTCGGGAACTACATGGAGTGAGTGAGGTTAATGCCGTGATAGGAAGAAGCACAGATGCGAAGCTCAGGCAGGTGGGGGCCGGGGGTTCCCAGAAGATCTGCTGTCTGAATTGGGAATGAGCTATTCAGTGAAAGTGAGGAGTAGAAGGAAGTGGTTCTGCACAAAAAGAGCAGTCTGGATGAAGGTTCGGGGGCAAGAATTCCTGAAGCACAGCTACATGGCTGAAGCACAGATCTTGAGGCTGGGTTCTCCTTCAGGGAGGCCAGCGAGCCCTGCAGTCCTGCCTCTCTGCCCGGAGCCTGGCAGTTGGCAGCACAGGGCTGTCTGCTGGCAGACATTCTACCCTGTTCCACTGTCCACAAACAGGCACAGGCACCCTGACCTGAGGCCAGGGGTTAGGAGCTGTTGCTTCCTGAATTCCTTAAGGGAAAGAAAACAGGTCTTAGGTTTCTGAAGAGAGCCTGCTCCTGCTACTCACAGTGATCTGAACCCCACGGTGAGAGGACAAGCTGGCGTGTTTGGCGGGCTGCTGACCCCGGGCACTGGGCGGGGTACCATGTGCCAGCTCCAGGCCAGCTCCCACCACCCGCCAGGCCAGAGGCAGAGGGCCCAGTGGGGCCTTCCAGCCCAAAGAAAGGCAGCCCTGAGTGACAGCAGGGAGAGACCATGCCCCTCCGCATGGTAGACCCAGGCTTGAAAGGTTTTATTGCATTAAGCCACTAAAATACAAGGACTGTCTGTCAGAGAAGTTGCTGCTGCTGCTGCTGCTGCTGCTAAGTCGCTTCAGTCGTGTCCGACTCTGTGCGATCCCATAGATGTTATCTGACTTTAAAAAGTACTACTTGGTTTGGGAATATCTTTGGAATATGGTATCTTTTTGGCACATTGGAATTGCCTACATAACCCCAATCATTACACACATCTCTTTTGATCAGGATGTTTGATCGCCTGCAGAAAAAAGTATCCAGAAAATATTAATAGACTGAGTGGGTGTATCACATTTTTCCTCAGCAGGACTATAGTCTGTACAGATATTTCCATGGGCGAACCTGACTGTTTACAAATTTGAGACGTATTTACCAAATAAGGAGTCTTTTTTTGATGTGGGGTGTATACATTTCAATTTACTCTCATTGTTGCCATCAAAAGGCACCAGAGTGTTACCTCTAAGGACAGAAACGCTCACCAAGCCTCAAGACACCTTCACTAGCTGGGTTCTATAACCGAACCAGTTCCAAGGAACAAGGTAAGGTCCACATCCCTTTAAGCTTTGCCCCTGAAGGGCGTCCTCTTCAGCCCTGGACAAAGATCTGAGCAAGAATCAGTCAGTGGCGTCATCAGGGGCCCTCGGGCCCTGTCCTCTCTGGACCAGCATGAACACGGCTCTGCAGACTGAGAAGTGTGCACAGAAAAATGGAAAGTGGGTGGACGGCCTACGTATCTTTAGAATAGCGTGCTCCCTTCTCATATCTGAGGGAAAGAACTATGTGGAAGCTAAATTTCGTTAATCCAAAATACACTGCCAGGTAGCATTGTTACTTGTATGTACATATAACAACGATATTCGTATTACATTTGTACTAAGAAGGTCGCTCCTGTTAGAAAGATTGTCTTCCTAAATGCACAGTTTCTAGTACATGCCTAGCATACTAACAGCATATTAATAGTGAAAATAACAGAGCTGATAAAAGTTAAACATTAAACAATATTTCATTATAGCACATAATGTTATCCTTTATGAAAGGTAATTGTTTTCTCCCTAGTAAGAGTTTAGTTAGACTATTAAATGATAAGCATAATGGTTTAACAAATGTAACAATTCATTTTGAAACATGTAGTTAATTAACATATACCTACTTTGGAAGCCTTTGAAGTTAGTTAATAGTTATCTCAAATAAAATATATTCCTTTTGGAGGGAAAGAGAAAATTGATGTAGCTGAAACACTGGAGTTTTACACTGTTTACAAAAAAACACTTTTCATCTCACAACATATATTTACAGTAAATACAAGTTAAACACATCACTTCCCTTTATGATCCAATATTGCTTTCTCAAAAGACGAAATCAAATCTAGCAAAATAAATTATTTTTGTTGTTGTGTAATTTTCTCCCTTATCTTTTCTGGGCCCTTCAGAGTGGAAAGCTGTTCACTTACTAAAGGAGGGAATTAAATTTCTTAATATGAATATATCACCTCTTCTTGCCTAAAAACAGATGTGAAACTTGTAGAGATTATTTCAGTGAATTATCTTCAGCTTTTGTAGGAAACTTCCATTTTGTGGTTTTTAAACTTTGTTGGTAACCATCATGGAATTACACTTAGACTTCAGAAACCGTCCAGTCCAACCAGCATTTGACACAAAAGATAGTCCAGTTCAGTTCAGTCGCTCAGTCGTGTCCGACTCTTTGCGACCCCATGAATCACAGCATGCCAGGCCTCCCTGTCCATCACCAACTCCCGGAGTTCACTCAGACGCACGTCCATCAAGTTGGTGATGCCATCCAGCCATCTCATCCTCTGGCGTCCCCTTCTCCTCCTGCCCCCAATCCCTCCCAGCATCAGAGTCTTTTCCAATGAGTCAACTCTTCGCATCATGTGGCCAAAGTACTGGAGTTTCAGCTTTAGCATCATTCCTTCCAAAGAAATCCCAGGGCTGATCTCCTTCAGAATGGACTGGTTGGATCTCCTTGCAGTCCAAGGGACTCTCAAGAGTCTTCTCCAACACCACAGTTCAGAAGCATCAATTCTTTGGCGCTCAGCCTTCTTCACAGTCCAACTCTCACATCCATACATGACCACTGGAAAAAACCATAGCCTTGACTAGACAGACTTTTGTTGGCAAAGTAATGTCTCTGCTTTTGAATATGCTATCTAGGTTGGTC
>NW_011494838.1:348047-350118 GCF_000754665.1 Bison bison bison | reverse complement strand
CAATCACCATCTGCAGTGATTTTGGAGCCCCCCAAAATAAAGTCTGACACTGTTTCCACTGTTTCCCCATTTCCCATGAAGTGATGGGACCAGAGGCCATGATCTTCGTTTTCACAAAAGATAGGGGAGAGTCTAAACAATTTGCACATACAATTTCACATTTTGTGTGAGCCAGTTTATATATATTATACTTCAATTTGCCTTAACCGGCACAAATTAATTTAGCCAATCAGATGTGTTAACAGTCTGTACAATACACATATTTCTGGTGACTGGAGAGCTCCAGAAAGTTAATTCTGACAATACCACAAGTGGAAAAGCTCAGTAGAGATTCTAAATCAGTGCACTCTTTTATTAAGTTGAAAAAGTTTGTTAAAAAGGCTCATCCAAACTGAGGGCACCTAGTCATGTCAGCCTGTGCAAAGAATGGATGAACTAACGCATGACCTGTCTGAGCCCTCGTGGGCAGATCTCATGAGTCTAAAGGCCGACTAAATACCAGTTTTGTCACTGCTGTGTGTACATCTAAGTATCTAATAAGCTGAGCTGAAGTGTTGGCGTATATATAATTGGGTGATAGAAGGATTCATTCAAGAAATCCATTCGTCTGTCCCATTTAAACACTGCAAAATAAAAAAGGACAACAGTGATTACTATCAAGGCTTCTTTGGTATAATTTGGGGTGCAGTGGAAGATAGTTCTTACTGGTATTTTTTAGAAAAAAAATCTATTTTGATATGGTAAGATTTAGAAAGAAAGATTATATGCAAATGTAAAACAATATGAGATTGGGCTAATTTCTTTTTTCACTGCAGCAAGATGTTTTTACAAACACAGATTTACGCCAGAGTACTTTTCATGGAAACGTCACGTGCTTCCACTGTGCTGGAGAGGAGTCCGAAGATGTCCCGGCTGCACAGGGATGCTGTTGAGAGCCGGCTGGGAAAGACTTGTCACTAGGCGGCGCTCTCCCTAGAGCAGCGTGAACTCCATCTACACACAGAAGGGGGAAAAGGAAAAATACCTCTTTCATCTGCCTCAGAGCAGTTTGATATGAGTTTTTACTCTTCTAGAGCACACCTTGACAGAAAGTTCACGTTTTAGTCGTATTGCTTGGAGAAAGAAAAAGTTCACTGAGAAATCAAACCATCTCCTTCAAACACATACCCCCAGAGTGTGTGCAGAAGGCGGTGCGTTTAGACGACACGGTTTTTCAGCTCTATTCTATTCACCCTACCCGACTCTGCCAAACACTTTCCTGAGGACTCGGACCTCCGGGAGGGAGCGAGAGGAAGGGACGCGGAGATCCGCGCGCGTCCGGCCGGGGTCGCCGCGCGCGTCCCGGGCGTCCCGGGCGCATCCAGCCGGCCGGCGGCCGCCGCGCTCGCGGCCGAGGTTTCCATTCCCGCCGCCGCGCTCCCTGCGGTATTGCGCCGAGAATACCTTTCCCAACCAGATCGCCGGTTTGGAGAAAGTCCAGCTCTTGCCCAGAAAGAGCCAATAAAATGGGAAAGTGCGCAACTGATTGATAATACATTTTACAAGAAGAAAAATTAAAGGAGGTAAACTGCTGAACTCTCACAAATGGGCCTGCCTACAACCTAAAACTTTCTGCAGGACGCGGGCCTGGACGGAGGGCCCGGGGCCGAGGGTCCAGCGCGCCGTCCTCCGGGGGCTCGCCGGGCGGGTGAGGGTGGCAGGGGGCCGCCGCGGTCCAGCCAGGGGGCTGTGTCCGGGGGTCCCAGCGCTAACTCAGACCCTGCCCTCCCCGCCGCGCCCCGGACCGGCCTGGGGCGAAGCGACCTCGCCCCCGGGAGTGGTCCCCAGCCTCGCCGGCAGATCCCCCAAAACACACAGACTCTCGTTGACTTATTAAATGTGAGGCAATCAGGCAGCTCCTTTTTTAATAGCCCGAGATCTACATTTAGACAAAAACAGATCCGAGTTCCTGGTAAAGGCGTTTCTTCTCATCCTGTCATAAGTGACAGGAACGGAGGGAAATAGACTGGAGGAGAGAAGGGGTGGGGGGAGGTGAAGGGGAGGGACAAGGAGGGGAGGGAGATGGGAGAGG
>NW_011494838.1:343919-346911 GCF_000754665.1 Bison bison bison | reverse complement strand
GGCGCGGGGGCCGGGGCGCGCGGTCCGAGGGGAGTGGCCTCGCCGCCCTCCCTACCGACCGGCTCTCCAGGTCTCCGCGCACCCTGTCCCTCCAGCGAGCCGAGCTCCGGGAGCGCACCGACCCCACCCGGCCCGGCCGAGCGCAGAATGCACGGACCCGGGCGCCCCCTCCTGCTGGGGCTGCTGCTTGTGCTGGGGGCGGCGGGGCCCGGCAGGGGCGGCGCGGAGCCCCGGGAGGCCGCGGACCGACAGACGCTGCTGCGGCTCATCGTGGAGATCGTCCAGGAGCTCAGGAAGTACCACTCGGGGGAGTCCAAGAGGCTGCAGCTCTCGGGCCGGCAGGACTACACCCTGGACCGCAGGGAGGTCGCGGACTACGCTTACCCAGAGGAGCAGAGAGTGGGTGAGTCCCCGCCCGCCCGCTGTGGAGGCGAGCGCCGCCTGCAAAGGCCTCCAGCTTGTGGGGCTGGCCGAGCCCCCGGGTCTGCCTGTCTGGTATCAGGGGACGCTAGAAGAACCAGGACTTGCTTGGAGATAGAACTCTGAGAACGCATACGTAGTTTTAAAATGTAAATGCATTTCTACTGTTGTTTTTTTTTTTAAAGCTGGGAAATATTTTTATTTAAAAAAGGAGATAGGAATTCCATGAATGATGCCTGGCAGATAACAGAACTACCCCTCATCCACATCTAAGACGTGTGAGTTGTTACCCGGGTCGGTAATTTCAGCATGGAACTGTCATCTGTTATTTTGGAAATGGAAATATTTTCAGCAAAGCAGTTTCAACTGAGACAGAAATGTTTCAGAACCCCCCACCCCCATCCCCACGGCAGAGCCTTCCCAGAGTGGCTGCCCTCTGGGAAATTTCCAAGGAAAGCATGCAAGCTTTTAATGCTTTCATGACACAATCAGGTCAAATATGATAAGGTCAATTTTATATAGACGGACTAAACTTAGTTGTAAACGAAGACTGACATTTAGGAGATGTCTAAACCTTGCAAGCAAGATTCTTACGGAAATTTTCCCTCTTTGAATGAGAATTGGTGGTAGTGTGACCACATGCCATCACATTACTAGTGCAGATCAGGTGAGTAAAAGTGAATCCAGATGACTGTTAAAAAGAGCAAAAGCAAGGCTGAAAGCAGAAAGGATGTCAGCCGGGCTAGTCACCCACACCAGCTGGGACTGTGCAGACACAGCTTCCCCGGGAACTGTACTTGAGCTCATCTGCCCGGTTACGTCTGTTTGCATGCATTCATACCAACCTTCACAACAGGTGGTATTGACAGACCCTCACCCTTTTTCTAAGTGAATACCTAGAAGAATACGCCTATGGCAGATTCTTTTGTTTGTTTGTTTGAAGGATGATATCAGGTTTTCCTCTTAGAACTTTGAGAGACGGTTGAATTTGATTTTCTAGGTCTTCAAGATCAAAGTGTCTAGAGTGATTTATTCACTGGAAGATAACTGTCACACACACACACACACTTCATGGTCCCTGCCTCTCTCCTGATGGTGGAGATCGGTGTTAGTAGCAGATCTTGGAGTGTTGTGAACCGGATTTGAGGACAATGTGCCCACTCACCCGTCCTCATATCGCCGTGTATGGCAATCAAGGGGCTGCTATGATTGCTGTTTATAGCCGAATATCCTGTAATTTTAAAACACCCACTTCAGATCACATGAGAAAATGCTTCTTTTGGTCAAGTTAATAATTTACTTCTTTTCCCTTAAACAGAAATTGTCCCTCGAGATCTAAGGATGAAAGACAAGTTTCTAAAACATCTTACAGGTAAGCTTGCCCCTCGTTCCTTCGCCTCTCCCCAGATACTGGCCTCCCAGGAGCTCTCACTATCTGTTTCTCCTTGCACGCTCCAGGCCCTCTGTATTTCAGCCCAAAGTGCAGCAAACACTTCCACAGACTTTACCACAACACCCGAGACTGCACCATCCCCGCATGTAAGTGACCACGTCTGAATCGCTGCGTAGAGTAGACGTGAGTATGGGCCTCCACCTGGGTGAACAGCGCCTGCCTTGTGTCACCCAGACTTGCTAATATTTACTCCCTGTTGACTCTGCAGTCAGGGGCTGGGCTGAGCAGACCATTGAGGAAGATAACGACATGCAGCAGCTAGTGCCAAACAGAACACAGTTTACATTTGCTGGAATTAATCAACTCTTGGAATGGGCTGGACTCCTCCGTGCATTTCTCGAATTCTGGCCTCATGCCTGTCCTTGTATCCACTCAACTCTGACAGTGGAGCAGACGCTTAAAATGAGTCGCTAAAGTGACTACTGTAGGGTATAAAGTATCGAAGGATGGATCTGGACCATTCCCACCACCCTGGCCAGAGACTTTTTGTTTCTACCAGTAATTATAACCTCATCACCCAAGAATTTTACTGCTATTTCAAAACTTTGCTCTTCTGCTTGGTTTCATCATTCATTCAGAAATGCAGGTGCCCTTCTTCATGTGGCTCTCAGCTGTAACTTTCTGGGTTATCTACAAGAAAATGGATTTCATTTCCCCCAAAAGTGGCTCCTTGTGCTCTTCACAAAACATGCAATGATGACAAGTAGCTGAGTAGCTGGAGTGACATGTGCTAGAGCCGTCAACCAATTTTTGTGTGTTGTAGGGACCACAACTTCCCTTCCCTTTAAGGCTCACAGGAGGACAGCGGTGCAAATAAGTCAAGCCTCTTAGAAGCAGTTTTCAGGACTGTCCTTAGGCTGTCCTTAGACTGTCCAGACCTGCCTGTCCTGCTCAAAACAGTAAACCCCTTTCCATGAAGGGGAAACTGCTCTGCGTAGGCAGCAGAGCCACTTTGTGGAGCTCTCCCACCCCCAGACACAGCAGGAAGGCAGGGAGCTCCTCCTGGAGGGAGGGGCGGTGGCCTCGGTCAGCGCTGTCACAGGGACAGAGGCACAAGCGCTGTCTTTGGGCTGCGTGTGCCTGATCGCAGACGCCACACGCTCATCCACAGACCCTCCC
>NW_011494838.1:323194-343782 GCF_000754665.1 Bison bison bison | reverse complement strand
CAGACCCTCCCCGGGACCCCCCCCACACACACACACTTGCTGCCTCCTCTGCTGATGTAACTGAGTAGCGAGGCAGCGATTCTCCTGGCCATCCAGAAGGGGAGGTGGCAGGACCAGGACGCATGACGGCTGCACCTGGAGACAGGTCAGTGCCCTGGACGCGCGGCTGGCCACACGGCTCCCACCCTCTCAGCTCATAATGAGCTGCGGAGCCAAATCTGGGCACGTTTGTGCAGCTCGAGGCTGAATACAAGAGTTCCAGCATCCTGGCAGGTCAGACAGAAGGAACAATGGACCTTCTCACTCAAGGCGTGGTCTTGGGGTGAGCTCCTTTGAAGAGCAGGACTTTTGAGTCCATCACACCCGCTGAGCAGTCTGCACCTTAAGGGGACCCCCCAGGTGGACATCAGGGTGGAGACCTGTTGTCCAGCAGGGAGATGGTTGACCTCAGGATCTTAGGGCGTGTGTCAAATGCCAGTATCTTCTTTGAGCTCATACAATCCACTGTATCACATATGGTCTGTTTAGGAAAACCGCATCCTAAAAAATGTGGTGCATCTGGTGAAGAGCCAAAAAGCCAGGAGTCCCAATGACCCTGCTTCCAGCTGTCAGATCATCCTTTGAGTCTAAATTATGTCCTCTAAATATTTATCAGGTGTGATTTTCGAAGAATTAGCTGCTTGTCTACCATGTGGTGCATATTCATTGCTGTTAATATATTCATTCACTCGGAATTTGGCCAAGAGTATGAACTCTTCCATCTTTAAGTAGGATTTTGTGACTCTTGAGAAGTAAACTCTGTCTTGAGGAATCCCTGTATGGCTGTGACTGCTGAGCTGCCTGTCCTCTGAGGCAGCATCTGCGAGACGAATGGAGCAGGCAACCACATGCGCTCGCTAGGAGGGCCAGGCCGCACCCAGAAACCAGCTCTTGCTTCCCTCCATTGTCCAGCCAGGTGTTTTCACTCTGGTACTTGGCTGCTGACCCCCTGTCTTTAGAATTTTTGTGCGGAAGGCTTTATGTTATGATCAACTCAAGAGGGGACCCAGCCTGCACGTGACCTCAAAGTTATTAAATAATACAGGGCATGAAAGACTGTCTGCCAGCAAGCAAACGAAAGCCATTTTGATGAGCCCATCAACCACTGTGCGGAGCAGACGGGCAGAGCAGGCGTGTGGACGTCTGCGTCCCCACCCCCAACAGCCTCCCGGTCACATCACCTAGCTTCTGTCACGTGACACTGGCGGTCCTGAGGTGCCATGAATTATTAAGTCAGCAGCTTCAAGCCATGATTGCAGACGACAGTCTGCGTGCTGCTTCCAGGGAATTTAGAGTGTATAAAGGAATGAATGGCTTTAGCAGCTGCTATGGTTTTTAAAGTGAATGCTGTTCATCTAAGCTGCTGAGGTATCTCACAAGGGTCTGTGATCTATTCCCACTTGCAGACTACAAGAGGTGTGCCCGGCTTCTAACTCGGCTGGCAGTCAGCCCGATGTGCATGGAGGGATAAGGTAAGTTGGCGGCCCTGTCACCATGCCCTGCACACCAAAGATGGGGTGTGTCTGGGACTTGAAAAATTAACGGGGGTTTAGAGACAGTCATTCTCAGTGAAAGTAGAGTTATTGTGGGTCAGGCTGACAGAATACTCCAAATGTCTCTAAATACTGGCCAGCAGTAAAACACACAGCCGCGCAGGCAGCCTCTGGGGCCCAGTCCCAGGAGGACGTGCTGGCCGAGTGCACGGTAATCTGCACACAGCCCACTGGCTACTGACTTCAGCACGCGCTTGGTGCATGCGTGAAGTCCTGCTCACCCACCTACAGGCTCTCGTTCAGACGTTCATAGATGAGGATATGACTAACCGTATCCATGCAGATTCTAGAGACATACTGTTTGAGGCGGACGTCTATCAGGATGTCAGGGCACTGATGAAGCTGTAAGAACAGCTGAGAACAGGTCTATCTGCATCTGATGGCTGCCCCCTCGTCTCCCGTGAGTCGAGGAGAGGTGCTTTTTGTGGCGAAGGCCACGCTGACCAAGGTCTGTGCGGGTGTCCAGGGCAGCCGCCGTGGGTGCTGCCCTGAGCTCCATCCACAGCACTGCTCCCTAGCAGAGTCTGTCCAGCAAACAGGGGTTCAGGGAAGCATGCGGTTACTGGAGGCTGTGACCCCACACCCTCCACAGGCTCATGGAACTTACAACACTTCCTATCTGCGGGGAGTGAAAGCACATTTTTTAAAGTGAAAGCTGAGAAATCCCTCCTCCTTCGTGTTTCATCTGAATGCTGCCCAGTCTCTCCTCCACTGCCCACGTGGCAAACAGAACACTTATTTTTAAAGCAATGAATGGATTATTATAAGTCTCCCAAAGAACCTGCCAGGAGAGATGAGAATGCTTTCATTAAGTATTTCTTTATAGTTAAAGCATCACTGTCCCAAAGATGAACCAGGCACATCCTTGGAAACAACTGCCATTTACTCACAAGTGGGGAGACCCGGTCAGGCCGCAGGCTCCCTGCCTTCCTGCCTGTGAGCTGACCCCTGCATCCCCTAACTGCTCTCCCGCAAAGACAGCTCGTCCGAGTGCAAAGGCGGGAGTAGTGGCTTCCAGGAGCCCTGGCGGCTGTGGAGCTGCTCCCAAGCGTGACCCCGCCCTGCTCCGTGTCAGGAAGGGCTTTCCCAGCACAGCAGGCGTGTCACCACTGTCAGTAACCGTGTTTGTTTTGGCCAAGGTGTCATTTACAATATAGATTCTTATGCTAAAATAGCTTTATAGTGCTTTAAAAGATTAATTTCTTCCAATTCCAGAAGCTTTAAGCCACAATTGCAAACGCTTAACTGGTTGGTGACAGTGCAGAGTCAAGGGTCTCCCTGACCCCCTGGAGGGTAGAGCCCACATCCTGCATCAACATCCGACTTTGCTCACGAGCCATAAGCTGTGCCCAAGTGCCTCTTCTGTGGTCCTAACCCACGAAGACATCAGGACGCACCTGCACAGGGAGATGCTTCTTCCCACGCCAGACCATGACCTCAGCCTCTTCAAGGCTGGTCTGAAGGAAGTCAGGCTTCAGGGGATCCTGAGCGTGGAACCCCTCCACTCCGTGATCTCAGAGCAGAGCCCTCTCCTTCTTTCTGCACCTCATGACCTGATCTCCTCCAGCCAGAGGAGTCTAGCTTTCCAGCCCCTCTCCCACATGGCAAGACAGCCTCCCCACACACTCTCCTTGTCCTGGGCTTCCCCTCAGGTAATTTCACAGCCTCAGACCTGGAATATTTTCAGAGGAAACAAGTAGCAAGCATCCACCTCATTCCACAAAATGCAGCCCAGGATCACCGCAGTCAGTCAGACTGCACTGCCGAGAACTCACAGCAGACGCGGCAACACCGAGCTCTAGTCTTCAGCCCAGCAGGCATTCTCTTCATCTGAGACGATTTCACTCCTTCAGCACAGCAGGCCCATGGTGACAGCAGAACTGAGTTATTTCTCACAGTAAAAGACGCACAGGAACATGGGGAGACACATGCAGACTGAAAACTCCTCAGGTCTGGACACACATCAGTGTCAGTCACTCAGTCGTGTCCGACTCTTTGGGACCCCATGGGCGGTAGCCCGCCAGGCTCCTCTGTCCACAGGATTTCCCAGGCAAGAATTCTGCAGTGGGTTGTCATTTCCTTCTCCAGGGGATCTTCCTGACCCAGGAATTGAACCTGGGTCTCCTGCATCGCAGGTTGATTATGTTACACGTAATTTAACATATAGGTCTTCCAGTGTGAGTCATTCTAGAAAACCAAGCCTGTCTGTTTTGCAGTGAGCAGAGCTGTGCAGCAGCCCAGGACCCATGAGAAGTGCCTTGGAGACCAACAGGACAGAACCCACTGCCTTCTGAATACACCCCGTGAACAGAGATTTATTTTTGCAGACAGACTTCCATAATTCCTTTACCTTGAGTTTCGTATGTGGTTGACACCATGTGTGGACACATATTCAGTAAATTTGTGTGCCTGACAGTAATGCTTGCCACTCAGTATTTTAGACAACAGGACTGCCTTTGATGTGTCATGCTGTGAAATGGCAGAGAGAGATCTTTTTCCTGATTAGGTGACATCACAGATATTTCTTTAGAAACATAAGCAGAGTCAGCAGAATCTAAAAATATATTTTCATATAGCATATGGTATTAATATTTTATTATTTTTACAATTAAATTCCCAGAATATTATTTGGAACTGCATGAAAAAAAAAAAAAAGAACTTCAGTGTGGAGACATCTGTGTACATGCTCAGGCTGATTTCATTTGTCCTTTTGTAAAATAAGTGTAAAGTGGTGTCCAGATCCTGTGCAATATGTAAATACTGTAAATAAAACACCAGTAATAAATGAAGAGTTTGGTACAGTGAAGGCTTCAGAGTGACTCTTTACTTCTGAACAAGTTTATCTGGGGAATTTGTGATTTACAAATCTTTATGACACTGAAATACTGGCAGAAGTCACAGAATAAAAAAGGCATAAATAAAACGAGAAAGCTACACATTCTTGTAAGGGACAATCAGCATTTTCTAGAGAGTGGTATTATATTGGTGACATACTCCGTAAGACACGTGCTTTAGTAGTGAATAGTTCAAATGAGTGTGCCTCTATTTCCTATGTGACTTTGTAATGGAAACATGAAACCAAGAGGGACCTTAAAACTTCCAAGAAGCTCCAGATTTTATAGGTAGATATATTTTGAACAAATCTGACTGGATCTAATTTTTTTAAAAACAAGTGAATTCAGCAGTGACATTTTCTGTGCAGAGGATCCCTGGTCTGAATACAGCCTAACATGTAGTGTGCTGTTGCTTCAGTCCTCTCTTTGGACTGTAGCCCGCCAGGCTCCTCTGCCATGGGCTTCTCCAGGCAAGAATACTGGAGTGGGTTGCCATGCCCTCCTCCAGGGGATCTTCCTGCCCCAGGGATCTAATTTGTGGCTCCTGAGGCTCTGGCATTGCAGGTGGGTTCTGTACCGCTGAGCCACCAGGGACGCCCCGGATATAGCCTAGGGACAAAGTCAACTAGAATCCTAGGATTTGTGTGATAATCCGCATGGAAGACATAAACATTAAGGGAAAGTAAACTATGAACATGAAAGAACAGAAACAGTAAAAAATTCTCTGGCCCTGAGATTATTAAGCAGTTACTAAATGGTCAAGACTCTGGGGTATAGCTTCTGAAGTACTTTGCTTCCCTGTTTTCTAGCTGCAGTTAAACTTTTCCCCTTGATTCTTTACTTTTTAGAGCTACCATTATCAAACCCTCAGTCCACCTGACTCTCAAGTCTTCAGGATGAGTCTGACGTAGCAGTCTTCTGGCCAAACCTCCCCAGCGTTTCACCTCTGCTACCCCTGACGGCCTGGGGTGACGACAGCCTTATCCGCCCCTCAGGCCCAAGGACTAAATGCCCCCACCTGAGACCCTCATGAGACTAAGGACTGGACACCATGCCTCTGCGCTCTCCCTGCTGCTGAGTGACCGTCACTCAGACTGACCTGAGACTCAGTCCTCCCAGGGCTTCAGGTCACCAGCTATGGACAGGGGTGAAGACTCGGAGAACTGCTGTCCCTCATCGAGCCCTCCATGCAGAGTCTCTCTTGCGGTCCCAGGCAGCTACGGCTGAGGGCCACCAGCTTCTCCCATGAACAGATGAGTCAAGCGGAAGCAACATGCTTGCTCAGCAGGCCCGCTCCTCAGGCTTCTGCCCGACCCTGAGCAGACAGGCACACCACACCCCAAACACAGGGACAGGGGAGCCCAGGCGTTCTGACTCTTCCTCACCTCTCGGTAAAAAAGCAGGCAGACACCAGACTTGCACCTCAGTTGTATTTTTGTAATTTCCCCAGTTTATTTGAGAACAATTTTTTCTGACATATATTCATATGAATTTTAGATTAGTTATTTCAAAGTGTGCACAAATTATGTATATTTCCCTATAACCAGGCACTGACAAAACAATACTTAATATATTGATGTTTAAGCATTCCAACATAAAAGGGCTTTTTCCAACTTAATACTTTTCCCACACAAGGTGATCTGTAATTGACATTCAGGCAATTGTACGCATGTAGAAGCAGACACAGTCCCCAGCTGACCATAATACAAACCAGCACACATGTCCTTCTCCGGGATATAACTACATTTCCAGAGGCAAAGGGGTTCCAATGGGAACACATAAGGTGACTTCCTTATGAAACGAACCACACAGACACAAACTAAGAAGGAGTGAAGGTGCTGAGGAGGAGTCCCACGACCCTCGCTCCGTCCTGTCCTGAGAGTGCGCGCCTGGCAGCTCACCGCCACTGGGCGCCGGCCGTGGAGAGGCGGTGCGGCAGGGCCCGTCCACAGCAGGGGGGGTGGGCAGCGCAGGCCCCCGGGGGCGTCTCACTTCCCTTCACGATGGTCTACTGTGCTGCTCCACTATCTCGACGGTTCCACTCTTTTTGTAACTGGGGCATAGTGGGAGGTTTAGCTAGTCTAAGGAACTCTTACCCACATAAAGATTTTTTATTTACTCTTTCGCCAAACACAAAGACTGATTTCCATCTACAATTTTTTTTTCAGGTAGGAAACAGTGAGTCAACTGAAGAGAGGGCTGCGGCCTTGGCTCGGAACGGTGACACTGTTGACACTGGACACACGGCCTGGGGGGACGAGCCTGGGCCACAGCGGGACGGCCGGTCAGCGCACCTTCTCCAGGAAGGCCCTGCAGCACCGCACGCACTGCTGGTAGACGGTCTCAAAGTCGGCGTCGTTGCCCTGGAAGGACAGGGAGAAGGGAGAGTAACAAAACCACTCAGGAATTCGCCTTCAGGGAGCCTGCCTCTGACCCCCGACGGCAGGCACTCACGCGGGCTCTCTGTACGTCGCCCTTGTCTGTGAGCATCAGGATGGAAGTGAGACCACACTTACATAATAGGGATCTTCAATGATAAGTTGTTTTTGTGGATCATAGCTCCCGAGCAGTTCGATTTTCGCTCTGCAGTTTTTAACTTGATTACTTTTTCTATTCAAATCTCTGTAAAATTGAAACATGAACTTAGTTTTCTGATCTATGGCTTCCAGTTAAACTGGGACATCTGCTAGGGTTTTATGAAGTATCCGTATCAAATCCAGCAAAAGTGACCTGATTTAAAAAGGAAACCAAACACTCGGCAGTTGGGCACAGCCTCCGGGTGGCTGCCCCCGCGGGCTCTCTCTCCCAGGCAAGGGGGCTCCGACGGCAGCACGTTTACACAGGATGTGCTCCCTCAGGTCGGACAATAATTAGCCCTCTCCTCTGAAGCACATGTTCAGAAAGACCCGGGTCAGCAACTGAGCAAGAAGACAGGACGGAACTCAAAAAGCCACAAAGACAGGTCCCAGAGGGTGGCAGGCTCCCTGGGGAGGTGTCCTGAGCGGACCCTACAGCCACTCCGTCTGCTTCCAGCTCAGCCTTCTCACTGAGCTTTGTGGGGCCTGATTAGCAACCTCCACAGGGGAGGCCAGCGTCTCACAGGAAACCTGCAGCCCTCAGAGCAGAGCCTCCCCGAGAAGCCAGGAGGCTGAAACAAGAAGGGCGGGGAGGACTGGGGTGGCAAGGGCTGCACCACCAAATGCCAACCACCTCCGAAACTTCTCTAATAAATATGCACACAGAGTTCTCTATTAAGATACTGCTAGAGATAATACTGATAAGCTATTCAGCGAGAAAAATGAGGCCAAACAAGTGAAAAACAAAAATAGAAAATTTACGCATTTTAATGAACTTAACGAAAACCTAGTAAGCTTGGTGCATCTGTGCCTGACCACCCCACAACAGCGACTCAAGGAAAGTTTCTCTTAATTAAATGCATGCACATTTACGGGTTAGCAGGGAAGCAGTCAGGGTGGTCCGGTGCTCACGGGGAGGGCTGGTCTCTGTCCCCTTGGTGCAGGCAGACTGTGACAAGCAGCTCGGCGCCTGTCTCGCAGCGGGCACAGGGCCACACAGTCCTCTGAACTGCCAGATGCACCGTATTCACTCATCTTTGCACCCTCGGCACGTCATATCATATTGTTTGTTGGGTTTAATTTCCACACACGTGGCCCACCCTAGACTTCACGGGAGGCCCAGGTGACCAGTGCTAGGCACACACCGCTGAAGAAATGCCACCAGGTTCCTTGTCACCCAGATTTAGGTCGCGAGGGTCAAACACACGTGAGGTGGGGGTGTGACTCAGGCCATGCAGAGCCGAGGCCTGAAGCCCACCACGTCCACCCCGGAACTGTGAACCCGGGCACGTGACGAACCCCTCTGTGCCTCCAGTTCCCAGTGACGAGATGGGGCCAGCGTGCAGACTTCTGGGCTAGTGCTCTGGTGCGCAGAGCCACTTTTGTCTAATACCTTAATCTGACAGCTTTTGTTTTTAAACTGATTAAGGGAATCAACAATTTAAATGGAGTAAGAAGACTTTTTTGGCCAGCCTTTCCTTCGGGGTGGGGGTGGGGCAGCACTAAAGGGGAGTTAGATGAGACACAGTAAAGCACCCCGCGAGTCATCACAGCAATAACAAAGGCTCTCTTCTGCAAAACAGAGTCACCTTACACACCAGACCTTTCCTTGTCAGAAGGTGTGCCTCAATGCAAACACACCTGTGAGGCTCAATTCTAAATGACTCTGGATTTCTCACTCTTCTAAATAAATAATTCTGCATATTATGACCACCACTATTTATTAAAAGTTTAAGGTAATAAAAAATCATTTGGACAACAAACTGCCTGGCCTATTACTGAAATGAGTTGAAGAGAAATACCCTTAAAAATGTGATTACCTCAGATTGCTCTCATCCATACATAGTATATAATCAAAAGTGACAAAGTCTTCTTTGGTAACCTAAAAGCAAATGAGAAATCAAAACTGTTTACATTCAGACCAATCAAGCCTAGAGGACGCAAAACAACTTAAAAATAAAAAAAGCTATACTGGAATCTGCTACTAATTAAGTTAAATCATTTAGGGCACTTTAAAGTTAAAACAGAGTTAACCTATTAATAATTTCCTAAAATTGTATTACAAAGAAGTTTTATAAAGTTTCCTGGGGTAATCATAAGATAGTATTTTATAGTATGTGCATGCAAAGCTTATACTTCATCTTAGACTTCTTAGAAACAAAGTGAAATACAGCTAACTTTTTATACATTCCATATCTGAGTCCTGTTCTTCACTCTCCAGGCACTCATTCTGAGCCCCAGTGACGGGTGCCCACTGCAGGGCAGACACTGGCCTTGTGGGGCTTCCCCCATGCAGGGCGCGCAGCTCCCAGGAGTGACTGTCTCATGGAAAAATAAAGCAGAGCAGAGGGGAGAGGAAGCTGACATGTAAGTGGGGCTCAGGGATCTAAGACAGAAACGCATGAGTGACACTCCCTGGATCTTCCTTCTTCTTACTGAATGTGTATAATTTGGACATGACACAGAAGAGAGTGCCGCTCTATATTTTTACTAATTCTAACCTAAGCTTGGCATTTTTTGACATTTGTAAACACAAGCCTGCTAAAATGTAAACGAAAAATTATTTTCTGATTTTTTACTGTTATAATGACAATAAAAAGGAGCAACTATATTCAATTTTAATAACCTATAAGGGAAAAGAATCTGAAAAAGAATATATATAATAGAATCACTTTGCTGTACTCCTGAAACTAACACAGCACTGCAAGTTAGCTATATGTCAACTAAAAAAATGGCAGGAAGGGAGGGAGGGAGGGAGGAAAACATGCCCCAAATCAAAGATGGAAATAATTTCTAGGAATGTTATTTCAATAATCATCTTCATCACTAAAAAAAGTCCTCTGAAATACAGTGGTACAGTGATAACCACAAGGAAGATTCTGATAATCTGGTTAAGAGAAGTGATACTCGACTATAGTCGGTGTTGCAACAGAACAATAAATACACTCATTTTCTGTTAAAAGTAATAAATTCTGGCTCTCAGTTGCATTTGCATTAGTTTTCAGTATACTATATTAATAAAATACTGGAATCAAATTTTGTTCACATTCCCAAGGTACTAGATTATTTCAAAATGTTTTAGAACAAATATTACAAGTTATTTCCCCAAGTTAGCTGTCTGAAAATGTCCTGGGATTAAACATTGTTTTTAATTTTGCAAAGACTGTGACTGCAGATCCTAAAATTTAGTAACTGACAGCTACATGTAGCTACATGATGTTAAGATGTTAAAATAACTGTCAAAGAATTGACAATTAAAGAATGCATGGTAAAGGATTTTCGCTTGCAGCTATAAATCAAATAGCTGTGACAAAACAACCCTATTGCTAGAAAAAAACTAGAAAACGCCCATCAAAACTGAACACTTCTGCACAATCATTAACACGCTCCCATGATGGCCAGGCTGAAAAATCCCAAGTGTGTGCGCAGAGCCAAGTGTGCAAACCTGGGGACTCTCTGCCGCTGTAGACAAGCCTGGCTACTTGAGAGGCTGACCTGCCAGAGGCAGCCGGCAGCCTGCTCCCACCCCCAGAGCACTTGCTGACCCTGCGCCTAGGCTTGAGGTCGGAAGAGAGATCTTAAACTTCTTGGCTGCAGAACGTTTTAACTCTTAAAATATTTACCAAAGTTATTAAAAGTAAAACTGTTATAAACTGTTTGCTTAAAATAATAAAAATTCATTACTTGTTATTATAACATTTTTGTAAATGAAAAACAGCTATATTTTCCACACTGAAACACAGGGAGGAGGAGAGCTGCACTGTTTCACATTTCTGCAAATTTCTTTAATATCCACATGTTCAAGACAGGTGGTTATCCTGTGTGCTTCCGCATCTGATTGGCTGAAATACGCAAACTCAGCCTCATACAAGTACATAGTTTAAAAGAAGGCTTTTTACACCCATTGTATGACTGTGGATATTCTTTGATCTAACACCAAAACTCATTCAGCGGTGGTTTCTCACAGGTTACCTGCAACGTGGATTATGAAACCACATCAGCAAGCTTCTCCTACTCTGCCCATGTTCACTGGTTAGTCTGACCCTTTGAATGGATCCCTCCCTCACTCATACATTTTGACCTCAGGACCGAGGGTCCCTGGACCCCACTGTGGGGATCATGCTTTAGACTCACAGGAGGGGCTACCAGCAGTATCTGAGGACACTGTGATCATCGCAATGGCGGGGAAAGTGGGTGCTTGGCATCAAGAGAGTAGAACCACACGGCCTCCCGGGGCCACGAGAAGCCTGGGCAGAAGCACCAAAGGACAGCCAGCAACCTCACCAGCTGGAGAAGCTGGAGGTAAGGATGGCAAGACGGCCAGAGGAGGAGGGAGACCCCAGAGAGGGAAGCCTGGTCCCCACAAGGTCTCTCTCAGAGCACCCGATAAGCTCCTAACAGACTCAGCTCAAGAAGCCAAGAGGACAGGGGGCCGGCGGCAGCAGGCCCAGGGAGGGAGAAACAGAACTCGGCCTCCAGACAGAAGCAGGCCACCCGATCAGGTGGGGTCCTGAGTTCCCCCGAGAGGAGCTGGCCAGGACGGCCAGAGCCCCGTGAAGCAGGATGAGCTCCCAGTCAGCTCTGAACCAGACCCTCCCCACCAAAGTGAAGCCCCAACGGCAAAGGACCTGAACCCAGAGCGTCCACACGGCTCACACATCATGCTCAGCATTTAATCCAAATCAGCACAGAAGCAATAAACAAAGCAGGAGAGCAGACTCACAGAAGACCCAGGTGTCAGTCACCAGACCTTATTTTATTGGGTTGGCCAAAAACCTCATTTGGGTTTTTCCAGAATGTTACAGAAAATTCCAAACAAACTTCTTCCAAACAAACTCTTGTCGTCGTTGTTCAGTTGCTCAATTGTGTCCGATTCTTTGCGACCCCATGGACTGCAGCACACCAGGCTTCCCTGTCCTTCACTATCTCCCAGAGCTTGCTCAAACTCAGGTCCGTCCAGTCAGCGACGCCAGCCAACCATCTTGTCCTCTGTCACCCCTTCTCCTCTCACCCTAATCTTTCCCAGCATCAGGCTCTGTTCCAATGAATTGACTCTTGGCATCAGGTGGCCAAAGTATTGGAGTTTCAGCATCAGTCCTTCCAATGAGTATTCAGGGTTGATTTCCTTTAGGAGTAACTGGTTTGATCTCCTTCCAGTCCAAGGGACTCTCAAGTCTTTTCCAGCGTCACAGGTTGAAAGCATCAATACTTTGGCACTCAGCTTCTTTATGGTCCCACACACATACATGACCACTGGAAAAACCACGGCTTTGACTATATGGACCTCTGTCGGCAAAGTAATGTCTGCTTTTTAATATGCTGTCTAGGTTTGTCAAGCTTTTTGGCCAACCAAATAAACAGCTATAATCAGAACTGTTCAAAAAAATACAGGGCAAGATGCATAATTTTACCCGAGAGCTGGAATCAATTTTTAAATGAAATAAAATAAAATTTATTAAATAAAACAACAGACATCAAATATTCAATAAAGGCTTATAACAGTTTGAAAACACAGAAAGATTAGTACATCACAGAACAGGTCAGTAGAAAATCTCAGACTAAAAACTGAAGTGAAAAGGATAGAAAAAGTAGAAAAGTCGTAAGAAATTTATGTTTAAAATACATTTAGGTTGAATTTCAGAAGAATGAGGGGAAGAAAAATATACACAGATAACAGCCCAGAATTTTCTGATAAAAAACTGATAAAAACCATCAAGACACAATTCAGGAAGTGAAGCTGACCACATAAAATTATCGGAAACTACACACCAAAGAAAAGCTAAAGACAGCAGAAGAAAACGACAGCAAGGGTAGGAAACAACAAAATTAGGATGGAGCAGATGAACCCTCCCAGGCGGTTAGAGCAGCAACGCTGTCGCTGTTTGGCGAAAGTTTTCTAAGTGAAGAGAACGTTAGGCCACCTGTGTTACGAGGCTGCTCCACCCAGAGGTACTGATAAACAGACTGTCACTAACTGTGGAATGACACCGAATCCACAAATGAAGATGACTGAAGCTTTGCTAGGAGCAATATGGAGAATCTCACAAAGGAAAATGCTGACAGAAAGACATGCACTAGAGGATCCCACTGCCATACAGGCAGGAGGTTAGAAGGCATTCTGAGTGGGGCCCTCTGCAGTAGAGGGGAGCTGGGATGATGCAAGACGCACTGAGCACCCAGACATCTGTGTACGTGTCAAACAAAGTTGACTGAAAAGGAAAGAGTGTATGGTAAGGAAACAACCCCACAGAACTAACCGGATGTGAGTTCACATAACTAGGGAACTGATTTACACGTGACAGAGAAAAAAGCACCCTAAATGTATTTTGTCTGTTAAACTCAGGTTTAGTAGAAGTATTACAGTTCTCATACAAGTTGTGACAGGAAGAGGAAACCTGTAAACATTAGAAAATGCTAAAAAATAACAAAGATCTGATGTGATACTGACATATCTTACTAGGACTTTGAAATTTAAAAAAAAAAATCATCGTTGAGAATTTTCTTAAAAGCAACAAGGAAAAGGAAAAAGTAGTTTATGTGGAGATACTACTTCAAAAACGGGTAATAATTTCATAAGCAATAACTTCCTAGCTTTGTTTTTTTAAGGCATGTGTATTTAAAATACTTCATTTGTGTACATTTTTATTATAAACTTAGTGTATGAAAAATAATCTGACCTTAAAAATAGAAAACATGAAAATATGATTGCTCATAATTCTCAAGGACTACTCAAAATATTTAAAAAACAGAAAGTAGAAATTGGCAAGGAATCCAAAACCTTGAAGAGATTAGAGTGCAGAAATGATATAAAAAATGTTTAATCTCTGTCCAGTGAAATTCCACTTAAGAAAGGGTTTTTAAAATAGTTAAATAGTAAATTGTTAACACACACAGTCAACTGACATAGCCAGAAAATTAGTTCACAAATATCTCAGAATAAATTAATCTAAGACAAAAATAATCTGTATATTACTAATTCCTGAGACATAAATGTGTTAGAAGTATTTCTATAGCAATTTTGTTTTGTGAATTTTCTGGCTCACATTCCACCAAATAAACCTGTAATTAAATCCAAGTTCTACTACTTGGCAGCTAGGTAACCTTTAATAAGTCATTTATTTTCTCTCTGGAAGTGTTTCTTGATCTGCAAAATGTGTTTATCAACTACTTCCTCCCATAATTGGTAAAAATTAAGACATTAATAATTTAAAATATGATGCATGGCAAAGCAATCTGCAGTTTTAAGTCGAGACAAGATTCAGTGTAACAATGACTAAGGGATCTTCATCTAGTTTTACAGCAAGTTCTGCTTTAAGCACTCGTGCTCAGTTACAGTTCCCACGCTGCCAGCCACACTTACAAACATGCAAGGTATCTGACAAGCGATTTGAAAATATTTGGCTTCTCGTTTTGAAGGCCTCAAAAGCTCTTCTCCAGGCGTGGGCTCTCATGCTCTGACACCAAGCCACAGCCCTTCTTGGGCTGTGCGTGGTTCAGCTGGAATCCCAGTCCACAGAGCTGTACATTTTGTTGGGATGATACAAAATGAAGTTTGAAGGTTTTAGACAGGTTTTTTAAAACATCCAATTGAATCTCCACAATATAATCGTACCGATAAAAGTAACAGTTCCTGCAGAACAACACAGCATCAGAACGAAGCCTGTTTCTGCAGAAGCTGGTCCCATGGCTACAGAAGTTCCCGGTGCCAGCACCCACCGCAGCTTCTGCACAAGGAGGGACAGGGCTGGCTGCCCGTGGGCCCGATGTCTTGCCGGGCATGCCACCATGGACACCTCTCTCCCCCACCCCACAGGCCCATGTGAGTCTGGAACCCTACAGGCACCCACCAGACCAAGTGGCTATTGAAATGTGTTATAATTTAAAATTCAGCTCCCATCACACTGGCCATACCTCAAAGGTGAAGAGCCACACGCAGCTGGTGGACTCCACCCTGGAAAGCAGGTGAGATGCACCAGCCTCAATGTAGAATGCTCTCCTGGGCCACACTCCAGAAGCCAAACTCAGAAGTAAAACTGCTGTGTGCAGAATACGCATCCATAAAAATATCAGCATTACCCTGTACTTCCAAGGAACTTCACAGCTGGAAATGTTTTTGTATTAATAGCAGAACTGTATTCTATTGGGTTGGCCAAAAAGTTCATTCAAGCTGTTCTGTAAGATGTTGTGAAAAACCCAGACAAACTTTGGGTCAGGCCAACAGCAGCAACCTCGCAATGGAAGCAGAGTAAGCCGCCTGGACCCGAACATAAAAGGGCACCAGAAACAAAATGGGGACGACAGCGCAGGTCACCCAGCGCTCGGTCAGGGCTCTCGACCTTGTGCTCTAGTAAGCCAGTTCCAAGGTCAGGCAAACCTTTCAGAACTGCGGACCCAGAATGGGTGCACTGTGGCTGCTTCAGCCAACCCTACATAAACACATTTGTTACAGGTAAGTCTCACTAAGCTTCTCACAATTCTCAGGTTATGGGATCAATGTATGAGAAATTAAACAAGGTTTCTTCTACCTGTCTTGCTTTATGGGCTGTGTTAATGCCATGATTTCTTAGGCAGCTCACAGCTCTTGGATCTGGTGACCGGCCCACGTTCCAGTCAGAAACAGCGCCACTGTCAATGACCCACTGCAACATAAAACACACAAGTGCACTTTCAAGGTCAAGTACGGTACCTGCCGGGCAACGTGACTCATGGGGATACCATGCTTCCTCATGCAAGCCTGCCCCCGACAATCAGGAGGGTTTCCTAGTTCATACGTGGATGTCGCTGCACTGTCTATCCTCCACTGCAGGAGAAAAAAAGAATTCTTTTCACAATTTTCTGCCCCAAAGCCAATCAAGTTGGCCTCTTTAAGACAGTGAACAGTACTTACATTATCTGAAATGTTTTGATCAGTTACAAGTTTCCTGAAAACCGCTTCTGCGATGGGCGATCGACAGATGTTACCTTAAAAAGAGGTGGGGGAGCAGAGAGTGAGCGGCTGGTTTGAGGGAAGTGCAGGTGCCGAGCCCAGCACAGCACAAGCGCACAAGACTTCACACAGCTGGGGCAGCGAGGAGGCAAGGCCAACGCTCTTCTCTGCGGTGACTGTGCTACCAGCACGTGGCAGGACCCAGCAAGACGGCTGACCCAACCCCACTCCATGACTTCAAACCAACTGTCCAAATACACAAAGTACAAATGACAAGGACGTTAGAAATCAGAAGTCAGGACCAAAATCATCATTTTTCAGTTTGCTATCACTAACCCAGAAGCTAACCATGAAATCAATGAAGTGGGTTGCAACCAGTCTATTTTAAAATGATATACTTTAAAATATATACTTTCAAGTATACTACACACAATAAAGCAGTATGTTGTTTCATAAAACACAGAAGCAAATACATTTAGGCCTAACGGTGGTTCTACACAGACTTCTACTCAAGGACCTGGGCAGAGCCCCTGCTTGAGTGCCGTGCACCCAGGAGCCGGCCAGCTTGGTAGGGACCATCCTCCAAGCCGTCCAGTCTGCCCAGAACTTTTATCAGCTGCAAGTTCATGGATTCCCAGGACCACCCTCAGTTGAAACTAGCTGGCCACAGTTTTGGGGGTCTGCACCTGATGTGAAGAGCTGACTCACTGGAAAAGATCCTGATGCTAGGAAAGACTGAGGGCAGGGGGTGAAGGGGGTGACAGAGAATGAGATGGTTGGATGGCATCATCAACTCATTGGATATGAATCTGTGCAAACTCCAGCAGATAGTGAAGGACAGGGAAGCCTGGCGTGCTGCAGTCCATGGGGTCACAAAGAGCTGGACACGACTTAGTGACTGAACAACAACAGGTTCAATATTTCTCTAAAAGGATTGTAGAATTCAGGAAAATGTTATAGTTTCACTATTACAAAAAGACACAGAACAGAACCAGCCGAACTCAGAGGGCACATCGGAGATTCTGGAAGAGTTCTAAACAGGCAACTCCGGTCTTCAGGGACAGGTCACCTTCCCATCATCCACGTGTGACAATACTCAGGGTACTGTCAATCCAGGATGCCACCCGAGCTCCAGTGCCAAGGACTTACCGGGAATAACTACAATTAATTTATAGCTTAATTAACTATAATTAAACTCAATTAAAACAAGAAAATAAATGCTGGTAGATACAAGAGAACAGGAAAAGAAGATGACAACAACATTTCTTATAAGAAAACAAGAACAGTTAGGCTTGGTTTGTAAAGGATGAAAAGTATCTATCAATAAACCCTGATTAACTGTCGGGAAAGGCCACCCGGCGCCACTGAGCTCTCATCTCCCGCGGCGCTGGCTGGACACGAGCAGCACACACCCTCCAGTCGGTCCACTGCACAAAAGCACCCAGTGCTCGGTCTCGCCAAAATAAGCAGTTCCATTCTTTTCTGCTGTCACCCTTACTGACGGTGAACATGTGACACTTTTCTGCACTTCAATCTGAAAAAGGCCCACACAAATGCTCTGAAGGAATAAAACCTTCACCTTTCGGAAACGCACTGCTGTTACTGTCCTGCATACAGGCTGCCAAGTGAAACGGTAGAGTGACCTCAAATCCCGTCAGAACCCACGTCTCACCCCCTCCACAGCAAAGCTCTGGTCCAACACACAAGCTCTCGCAATGGTGGGCCTCCCTCCTGTGGCATCGCCCTTCTCCAGTCCAATCTCAACACAACAGCTGAACTTCCCACCTCTGCTCAAAATCCTCCAAAGGCTTAACTCACTCAGTGATCCAAGTCCTTACACAGCCTCACCAGATTCTCCACAGGACCTACAGTGGGTCTGAAAACTAGGAGTCAGGACCCACCACCTTTGTATACAGTTCTCAATGCTAAAAATAATTTTTACATTTTTAAGCGATTGAAAAAACTCAAAAGTACAGTATGTTGTGACATGAGAATATTATACAGAATTCAAATTCCAGTGGGCACGACCAATCACACTGAGCATGACCACGCACTGGCTAGGGCTGCTCCCGCACTACTTCCGGTGTGAGCGTCAGAGCTCAGTGTATTTGTTCTCTGGCTCTTTAAAGGGTTCGCCGACTTCTGCCTCAGAACACTCACTGTTTGTGCACCAAGAATGGGACAAGTTTCGGATCCACTGGGCGCTGAGAAAACAAGTCAACATTACCTCCAAGTCCTCGGGAACTGAGGTAAGTCTGTCCAGAAGCAACTAGAGCACCGGGCCCAGTGCTGCAGCTTCCCTGCTGTGTCGTGAACATGGCCAGAACCCTCATTTCAGAATCTTTCACCTGCTTTCCTCCAGGTCCAGGATGCTTTTCCAAAATACCCTATGCTTGCTTCCCTACCTTTCCCAAGTCTTTCTTCAAATTGCACCTTCTCAGTAAGGCCTCCCCACAAAACCCTTCTAACAACTGCACTCCACTCCCATCTGCCCTTCCTGCCTTAGTGTTAACACCAGCTGACTGAGTAGCCAAATACTTGATTGTTGACGACACAATGTGAACTCTGGAGAGGCAGGGATTGTTGTCTGTTTTCCTCACCACTGTATCCCTAGCACTCAGAACAGTGCCTGGTACCATGGCAGTTGCTGGAAAAAGAAAGTGTACGGAAGAAAAATACACACAAGCAGCTATCTCCCATCAACAGCCAGCAGAGTGCACTACGTCAGCCTAATCAACACTGCTAAGTAAAATAAGCACAGCAACGGATCCCTACTAGCTACTCAACATAGACCCTTTAACAAAGCTGCTGAGTCCATCAGTCACCTTCAGTGTAGAGCTTAAAATCAAATGACGCCCATTGTCAACGTGCAACAAGGAAGCCTTTCAGTTTTTCCTTCATAGATATTCAATTCCACAAATACTTGGTGAACATATTTTGTCTTAAAGCTGTAAACAGAAAGAAAAATAAGCCACAGTCATTGCAGCAGGCTTTCAAGTAATTATAATAAAATCTGTGTGAGGAAAGATGTCTATAAAGGGTCATGGGAACAATTACCTGTACCAAGAGGATCTGGAAAAAGTAAAGAAGGGAATGCTTGGGTCTGACCTTTTAGAAAGAGTCTCCTGGAAAAATGCAAAGTGAGTTCCCAGAAAGAAGTACACAGTGGAAGGCACGCTGAGCAGCTGTAAAGCAAGGGAGCGGGCAGCCAGAGGGTGTGTGGGTGGGAAATGGGAAACGGGAAAGGCCAAGCAGATCTCTAGTGGTCTTCCCTAAGAGCGCATCTGAAGAGGACTGGAAAAGCTATTATTCTGCAGGAAGTGCAGACTCATCCAGAGCTTTTTATGGACTCCTGGCCATTTAGGTCTTTCTCTCTGGGAATTAAGGAGATGGAGTGGAAGTGCTGAGATGCGGTATCAAAAGACGAGTCCCAAAAGCTAAAGGGACACTGAACTCTATTTTAAGAAACGAAAGCTGATTGCTGAAATCTTAAAAATGAAATAATTCCGAGCTGGAAAGTACCTGAAGAATTAAAAGGGAGAAAAATACCTTCATTTCACGTACAGAAATACTGACACATCGGGCTGTTACACAGCGACCTAGAGAATCACATCTCCCGGGTTTGAATTTTACAAGAAATCCTAAGCCTTCGCACCCCATCTGCCTTTAAAGTGCGCTCCATCTGGGAGCCTGAGGCAAGTAAATAGGCCAGCAAAGTAAACAGGCTATCATGGGTCTCGGCTATCAGCAGACCCTTAAAGGTCAGATCAGTTCAGTGGCCTCGGGTTTACCTGCAGGGGAAGGAATTATAGGCAAGTACATGGGGTCGCAAAGAGTCGGACACGACTGAGCGACTGAAGTGAACTGAACTGAACAACGGCAAGAGCCCCGGCTTGGAGTGCAGATGCTGCAGGTGAGCGGGGACCCGGGCTTGAGAAGACTGAACAAAAGCTAGAGACCCAGACCTGCACAGAGGAGTCAGCAGGCGACAGAGGTTCTGACTCAGACACCGGACTTAGAACCAGGCTTGTCAAGAGCACCCCACGTACAGAGCCGCCCGGCGGCCGCGGGGAGCAAACGAGGGGCGCCGCGCACCGACCACCCTCGGGTCTCCCCTCTCTGGCCGCCTCCCTAGCACTTTCCCTGGTTCAGCGGCGCAGCGCAGCTCAGAACGCATGACGCCCTACCCAGCCCTCCGGGAAGCTCAGAGCGGGGCTAGATCGGCGCCGTCTCACCCAGACACACGAACAGCACCGACTTGGTCACCTGCTCAGCCATCTTCCCGCTCGCGCAGAGGCGCCCAGTAATAACGTCGGAACGCTTCCGGCGCGGCGCATGCGCACTGCGAGCGGCCCGCCCGTGCGCCTGCGTAGTCCGGCGCCGACCTCCGGGGCGAGCGGGAGGTTTTGCGCTCGCGCAGTCTGGCCCAGCGCCGCGGCTGGAGGCGGAGCCGCGAGCCACCTGGAGGCCGTGGGGGAGGGGACGGCGGGGCGGCGCAGAGAGCCACCTGAGCGGGGAGGGCGCCGGGGAAGAGCGGGGTTCGGGCCGCCGAGTGACCGCCGGGGCCGGAGAGGGCGTAGCCCCGGGCTGCAGGGGCTCGCGGAGCCGCAGGGCGAAGCCAGCGCGGCGGGGCCTGCTCGGTGCCCGCTCGGTGCCCTCG
>NW_011494838.1:322504-322670 GCF_000754665.1 Bison bison bison | reverse complement strand
GCTGCCCCCGGGCCTCGAGAGTCTCGCTGGGGAGGGTCAGTCTTCGGGGGAAAAGGGAGAAGCTGTGTCTCTGGGATTGTTTGCTGTTGCGCGTCTTTTAATGCTGTCATCCCACAAGCTGTCAGAAGTTAAAAGGACTCTCCACAAACGTGGTTGTGATGCGGAC
>NW_011494838.1:318010-322404 GCF_000754665.1 Bison bison bison | reverse complement strand
TCAGCCCCCGTCGATTCGATAAACAGACGCGCTCTTGTTTCCAGTTTTTACGGTTATCATTCATTTTATACGATGTGTAAATATTTAAAGCTTGAAAAGCCAGGTATTAGTTGCTGTCCTTTCCGTTTCCTGTGTGTAAGTGCAGGTCATTCTGGACCTCTGTAAGAGCCGTCGGGGTTGAGTGGGCCTCTGACTCTGGCAGGAGTCCGGGTGCTGCCCTTGCTCCGCGACCTCCTGAGGCGTAACTGCCAGGCCTTCCAGGCTCACTTAGGGCAGACTGACTGCAGCCCGGCTCTGAGAGCCCTGGACCCCGGTATCTCTTTGCTGTGGTAGTTTTTCCTTGTTTAAAGAAGCAGGAAACTGCTCTGAGTTGGTAGATGACCAGGCGGTAATGAGATGGAGCCTACTAGCTGGAAATGTGTCGTTTTCACTTCCTCTCAGTTGGAGTATCGCCACTGCTGCTGCTGAGGCTGAGTCGGAGAGGATGACACAGACAGGGGACCGCTGCCACAGACAGTAGGAAGCTGATGGCCCCCCAGAATGTTCTACCAAAGGGGCGAGGTTTCTAGGTTTTATTTTATATACAGAACATGCAGTGTTCTGCATTTTTGTCCTCATGAGACTTTTATTGGGATGTGAGAGATGCCTGAGTTAATAATGGGTTAGTCAGACACTCTGCACACACCCACCTCGGAGAAACAAGTCTCCAGTGGTACTGTTTAGTTCTTTGTGTGGCTTGCTGTTGAAATACCTGTGCAGTGACCAGCTGGAGGTTAAAGAAAGTTATTACTTCCAGCCTGTTTATCATGCTTAAACTAAGGAGAATTGGTTGCCTGGTTTACAAATGTTCTATTTAAACAAAGATTCTATAACCTTAGTTAATACTGCTCCTCATCTTTTGAAAGATTAAAAAAAATATTTAAAAGAAATTGTTGCTCATCAAGAGTGATTTGATGCTTTTATTGCATTTAGGAAATTTTCTCAGGGAGTTTCTCTCTGTTTAGAAATTAGGAAGTGGTGTTTGGAAAGAAGAGACTGCCGACAAGTCAAGGGGATGCTGCTGCCGTGTCACTAAGTGACCGGTGAGCACAGACGTCTTTCTACAAGTTGCCTTATGAGCAAGTAGTTGTGGTAAGACGTCATCCTGTGCAGTTGAAGACCTTAGCACACTGAATTTTTATTTTCTTTGGAGGAATCAATTTTTCACAGTCAGTGATCGAACTAGAGTGGCATATGTAGCCTTACTCTGAGCCAGGATCACTCTTCAGTTTGAGAAATGGTAAAGCGAGTATAAGTCAAGGGTCTCCTTACGCTGGAAGTTATGGGTCTCGTCACTCCATACTTCTGTCCCCTATCCAAAGCCTGCAGTCAGGGGAACAGAACAGAGGCAAAGGCCGCGATAATGTTTGGGGTTCAAGTGATCAATTTGGTTTGAAGTTTGGACTAGAAGGTTAATGACCTGACCAGAGGGGCCCGTTTTGATTTCTAGAACTGACAGACTTTGTCTCCTTAAGACAAAGGAAGCAGTTAAGGCTGGACCACAGAAAGATAAGAACTGGTTTAAGAAACAATGGCCATAGTTATCAGGCAGTGGTGTCCATGATGATATACTAATAAAGCTAAAGGCAATATTTCAAAGATTTTTGAAAGATCACATATAAAGTTTCTTTTAGCTAAGATTTATAGCCAAAATAAAAATTTGTAAAAAATTTCCTGTAGATAGCCTTCTCGTAATTGAGACTCTGTTGAGGAAAATAATATATTGGATGCTTGTCGTCAACAGAAGGAAAGTTTGGAAGCCCTTGAAGTCTTACAATGTTGAGGTGCTGGGAGGGGCCGTTCCTCTCCTGCATTCATTCCAGACCTCTGAAGGGCCAGACAGGAAACTAGTCAGACTTCTCTCCGAGGTGGCAACTTTCTCTAAGTAGATTCTAATGTCCTGGTTGTCCCCAGTGCCCCCAGCCCTGAGTTTAATACCCTCTGATCAATATGGAAATTATTTCTACATCTTAAGGTCGTTTCAAGGTTTTGAGGTTTCAAAAGTAAAAAATTTCTCCTTAGTATTTTAAAAAAGTCCTCTCAATTAAAAAAAAAAAAAGACGACTTAGAATGGGGATTTTCAATTATTTTAGTTACTTTTTAAAATTTTATTTTATTCTTGGCTGCACAGGGTTTCTGTTGCAGGGTGTGGGCTTCTCATTGTGGTGGCTTCTCCTGTTGCAGAGCACCGGCGCTAGGCATGTGGGCTCAGTAGTCGTGGCTTAGTTGCCCTACAGCCTGTGGGATCTTCCAGGACCAGGGATCGAACCAGTGTCCCTTGCATTGCAAAGCAGATTCTTAACCAGTGGACCACCAGGGAAGCCCTATTTTAGCTACTTTTTAAAGGAAATTTTGCCTCTATTTTCTTGGCTTGAGGTTTGGCAGCCATCCTTCTCTTAGGAGGGAACTCAAATATTTATATATAATTTGCTTTGCCTTGGAATTCAAGAGACTTAAAACTTTTATGAATGTTCAGATGCAAACCATAACTTAATAGTGACCTGTATCTTCATAACTTCAGCAACATAATGATACTAACCTGATCAGACCATGCCCCTCTGCCTTATGGTCAGCAGAAGAATGTGGAAGAGCCACAGCATGATACTGAGGACTGGAATTGAGGCTTGTCTCCAAATCATTGTTGTTACTTGTTAGCTCTGACAGAGAAATTCAGTGTACACAACTATGGTTGGGCAATGTGCTTTTATTAGAGATTCAGTAGGATCTGTGCTATTCAAATGCATTAGGCAGGCTCTTCTGGAGTTCAGCTGAACATGAAGCTGTCCTCACCATTGCCAGCCTTGTGACACCAGTTCTCAGTGACCAGGGCTGTGTCTGGCACTCAGGCTCAGTGGTCTGCAGGCATCCCAGCTGGATCTGAATTCCCCAGCCCAGTAGCTTCCCTTCCCTTGTTTATAAAAGAGGCTCTGACCTTCCCTAAACAGGATGTTTGCAATAGCAACTCTCAACATGGAATTTTCTTGTTTAACTGGTTTAACTCTGCTTGGTTGATAGAGTTCAAAGTAGAAGGTCTTTTGAGGGTAGGATTTATGATCATTTACTAAACTTTAGTTGCACGTTCCAGAAAGTCTGATCCAAACTGGCTTTAGCAGAAGAGGATTTTACTGCCCCTGTGCCTGAAGAGGGGACTTCCCAGGTGGTGCTAGTGGTAAAGAATCCGCCTCCAGTGCAGGAAGCGCAAAGAGACTGCAAGGGCTGCTTGTGGCTTCAGCTGTGGCCCAGCCCCGGCTGAAGCAGAGCCAGCAGAGCCCGGCTTCTCTCTAACTCTAGTCAAGAGCTTCTCTGCACAGCTCTGCTCTCAGGCTCTCCCCAGTGGTGAAAAAATCTTGCAATAAGTCCAAACACAAGGCCCTGCAAGAAAGTTCTGACAGCTCCCACACAAACCCGGCTGGATGTTGGTGTGGATCAGCTTTGGTTACAAAGTACTGCTGTGGCACAGGGAGGACACTTGTTCTGATTCAGCAAACGGGTCACCTGTCCTGCTCTGGATGCTTCTTTAGGGGGAACAGACAAACTGCTGGTCCCCCCCCCAAAAGACATAGATATTTAGCAGCCAAAGGAACCAATTTCCACTGCAGTTTATTAATGCAAGGCAGTGAGAGAGACTGAGCATCTGTGTGCTTTGTAAAAGCACTCCTGACCTGCGAGGACTGCAGCTAAGCATGGTAGACTGGTATGTGGATGAGTCTCAAACCACACACTCAAGTGCCAGAAATGTAAGCATTTTATCCTGAGCCCTCACGTTCAGTCACTTTTCAGAGTGGGTTTGAGAAGAGGAGTTGGGTCTTTGCCATCTCTGCCCAGTCAGGTTTGCTTTTGGTCTTCAGTTCAGTTCAGTCGCTCAGTCGTGTCTGACTCTCTGCGACCCCATGAATCACAGCACGCCAGGCCTCCCTGTCCATCACCAACTCCCGGAGTTCACTCAAACTCATGTCCATCGAGTTGGTGATGCCATCCAGCCATCTCATCCTCTGGCATCCCCTTCTCCTCCTGCCCCCAATCCCTCCCAGCATCAAGGTCTTTTCCAGTGAGTCAACTCTTCGCATCATGTGGCCAAAGTACTGGAGTTTCAGTTTCAGCATCATTCCTTCCAAAGAAATCCCAGGGCTGGGATTCAGAATGGACTGGTTGGATTTCCTTGCAGTTCAAGGGACTCTCAAGAGTCTTCTCCAACACCACAGTTCAAAAACATCAATTCTTCGGCGCTCCGCTTTCTTCACAGTCCAACTCTCACATCCATACATGACCACTGGAAAAACCATAGCCTTGACTAGACGAACCTTTGTTGGCCAAGTAATATCTCTGCTTTTCAATATGCTATCTAGGTTGGTCAT
>NW_011494838.1:294169-317764 GCF_000754665.1 Bison bison bison | reverse complement strand
GGTTATTGATATTTCTCCTGGCAATCTTGATTCCAGCTTGTGCTTCTTCCAGCCCAGTGTTTCTCATGATGTACTCTGCATATAAGTTAAATAAGCAGGGTGACAGTATACAGCCTTGATGTACTCCTTTTCCTATTTGGAACCTGTCTTTGTTCCATGTCCAGTTCTAACTGTTGCTTCCTGACCTGCATATAGGTTTCTCTTTGGTCTTCAGTTATCATTCATTCTGAAGATGATCCTTGTTGCATTCACAAGGTCTGACACTCCAGCTCTCGGATGGAACAACGTGGAGTTCCCCGCCACAGGCACAGCTGGCTCTCCTGTGCCTTCTGGGCAGAAGTGGTCTTAGTGGGGTGCGCACCATTTACACTGGAGCCGCACACAGATCTCAGCTTTGGTTTGGTTTGGTTTTGTCTTCCCTGTCCCATGACAACTTTGAAAGGACTATTCTAGGGCACTATACCACTTATACCTTACTACCCCCTTACCCTCTACTCTTTCAACGTCTGGGAAATGTTACAGAGTCTGAGAGGTAGGGAACCTTAGCTCTTATTCAGCACATATTCTTCTAAACCTATTGGATTTTCCAAGTAAATGAATCTTTCCTAGTCCACACAGAGATTTGACCTTTAATTCCAAAAAATCACAAATACTTTATTCATTTAACAAATATTTATTGGGCACTTACTGTATATACTTAGGGTGTGTGCTGGAGATACTACACCGAATAATATAGTCAATGTGCTTAGCCTGTGGCACTTACACTGTAGAGAGAGATTAGGTGAGAAAGATTAGATAGACAGGGTAGTGATATAGCCCATGTTGTTGTTGTTCAGTCACTAAGCAGTGTCTGACTCTTTGCGACCTCATGGACTGCAGCACACCAGGCTCTGCTGTCCTTCGCTATCTTCCCAGAGTGCTCAAACTCATGTCCATTGAGTCGGTGATGCCATCCAACCATCTCATCCTCTGTCGTCCCTTTCTCCTCCTGCCTTCAGTCTTTCCCAGCATCAGGGTCTTTTCCAGTGAGTCAGCTCTTCATATCAGTTGGCCAAAATATTGAAGCTTCAGCTTCAGCATCAATCCTTCCGATTCAGGGTTGATTTCCTTTAGGATTGACTGTTTTGATCTTGCAGTCCAAGAGTCTTCTCCAGCATCACAGTTTGAAAGCATCAGTTCTTTGGCACTCAGCCTTCTTTATGGTCCACCTCTCACATCTGTACATGACTACTGGGAAAACCATAGCTTTGACTATATGGACCTTTGTTGGCAATGTGATGTCTCTGCTATTTATTACACTATAGGTTTGTCATAACATTTCTTCACTAGTGGATCAGATGGTAAAGAATTTGCCTGCATTACCGGAGACCCAGGTTTGATCTCTCGGTGGGGGAGATTTGCTAGAGAAGGGAATGGCTACCCACTTCAATATTCTTGCCTGGAGAATTCTATGGACATAGGATCCGGGCAGGCTATGTCCCTAGGAAAACAAAGAATCAGACACCACTGAGCAACTAACCCTTTCACTTTCACTTTTCTTCCAAGGAGCAAGTGTCTTTTAATTTCATGTCTGCAGTCATCACCTGCAGTGATTTTGGAGCCCAAGAAAATAATTGGGCTGTCTGTCATTGTTTCCATTTTTTCTCCATCTATTTGCCATGAATGGATGGGACCAGATGCCATGAACTTAAGTTTTTTGAATGTTGAGTTTTAAGCCAGCTTTTTCACTTTCCTCTTGCACAGTCATTGAGAGGCCCTTTAGTTCTTCGCTTTCTGCTATTAAGCCATCATCTGCATATCTGAAATTGTTGATATTTCTCTCAGCAGTCTTGATTCCAGCTTGTGAGTAATCCATCCTGGCATTTTGCATATGTACTCTGCATATATGTTAAATAAGCAGGGTGACAATATACAGCATTGACGTACTCCTTTCCCAACTTGGAACCAGTCCGTTGTTACGTGTCTGGTTTTAACTGTTACTTCTTGACCTGCATACTCTTTAAGAATTTTCCACAGTTTGTTGTGATCCACACAGTCAAGGACTTTAGCGTAGTCAATGGAGAAGTAGTTTTCTTTTTGGAATTCCCTTTCTTTTTCTATGATCCAACGAATGTTGGCAATTTGATCTCTGGTTTCTCTGCCTTTTCTAAATCCAAATTATACATCTGGAAGTTTTCTGTTCATGTACCGCTGAAGCCAGCTTGAAAGATTTTGAGGATAATCTTGCTAGCATGTGAAATGAGTGCAGTTGTACTGTAATTTGAACATTCTTTGGCATCGCCTTTCTTTGGGATTGGAAACTGATGTTTTCCAGTCCTGTGGCCACTGCTGAGTTTTCCAAATTTGCTGGCATATTGAGTGTAGGACTTTACCAGCATCGTCTTTTAGGATTTGAAATAGATCAGCTGGAATTCCATCACCTCCAATACCTTTGTTTGTAGTGATGCTTCCTAAGTCCCACTTGACTTCACCCTCCAGGATGTCTGGTTCTAGATCAGTGACCACACCATCATGGTTATCCACATTAAGACCTTTTTGTACACTTCTTTGTGTGTTCTTGCTACCTCTTCTTAATATCTTCTGCTTCTGTTGGGTCCTTGCCATTTCTGTCCTTTATTGTGTCCATCTTTGCATAAAATGTTCCCTTCTGCATAAAATCCCCAATTTTCTTGAAGAGATCTCTAGATCTCTTTCCCACTCTACCATTTTCCTCTGTTTCTTTGCATTGTTCACTTAAGAAGGTTTTCTTATCTCTCCTTGCTATTCTCTGGAACTCTACATTCAGTTGGGTATATCTTTCCCTTTCTCCTTTGCCTTTCACTTCTCTTTTTTTCTCAGCTGTCTATAAGGCCTCCTCAGACAACCATTTTGCCTTCTTGCATTTTTTTTTTTTTTACTTGTGGATGGTTTTGGTCACCAACTCCTGTACAGTTCTCACTCTCACATGTCCAACTCTTACATTCATACATGACCACTGGAAAAACCATTGCTTTGACTAAGTGGACTTTTGTTGGTGAAGTGATGTCTCTGCTTTTTAATATGCTGTCTAGGTTGGTCATAGCTTTTCTTCTAGGGAGCAAGTGTCTTTTAATTTCATGGCTGCAGTCAGCATCTGCAGTGATTTTGGAGCCTAAAAAGATAAAGTCTGTCATTGTTTCCATTGTTTCCCCATCTATTTACCATGAAGTGATGGGACCAGATGCCATGATCTTAGTTTTCTGAATGTTGAGTTTTAAGCCAGCTTTTTCACTCTCCTCTTTCACTTTCATCAAGAGGCTCTTCAGTTCCTCTTCACTTTCTGCCATAAGGGTGGTGTCATCTGCATATCTGAGGTTATTGATATTTCTCCTGGCAATCTTGATTCCAGATTGTGCTTCATCCAGCCCAGCATTTCACATGATGTACTCTGCATATAAGTGAAGTAAGCAGGGAGACAGTATACAGCCTTGATGTACTACTTTCTTGACTTGGAACCAGTCTGTTGTTCCATGTCTGGTTCTAACTGTTGTATCTTGACCTGCATACGGATTTCTCAGGAGGCAGGTGAGGTGGACTGGTATTCCTGTCTCTTAAAGAGTTTTCCACAGTTTGTTGTGAGGCACACAGTCAAAGGTTTTGGTGTAACCAATAAAGCAGAAGTAGATACTTTTCTGTAACTCTTGCTTTTTCAATGATCCCCTGCTGCTGCTGCCAAATCACTTCAGTCGTGTCCGACTCTGTGCGACCCCATAGACGGGCAGCCCACTAGGCTCCCCCGTCCCTGGGATTCTCCAGGCAAGAACACTGGAGTGGGTTGCCATTTCCTTCTCCAATGCATGAAAGGGAAATGTGAAAGTGAAGTCGCTCAGTCGTGTCCGACTCTTAGCAATCCCATGGACTGCAGCCCACCAGGCTCCTCCATCCATGGGATTTTCCAGGCAAGAGTACTGCAGTGGGGTGCTATTTCCTTCTCCATCAGTGATCCCTTAGATGTTGGCAGTTTGATCTCTGGTTCCTCTGCCTTTTCTAAACCAGCTTGAACATCTGGAAGTTCATGGTTCATGTACTGTTGAAGCCTGGCTTGGAGAATTTTGAGTATTACTTTGCTAGCGTGTGAGAAGAGTGCAATTGTGCAGTAGTTTGAGCATTCTTTGGCATTGCCTTTCTTTGGGATTGGAATGAAAACTGACATTTCCCAGTCCTGTGGCCACTGCTGCATTTTCCAAATTTGCTGGGATATTGAGTACAGCTCTTTACCAGCATCACCTTTTAGGGTTTGAAATAGCTCACCTGGAATTCTATCACCTCGACTAGCTCTGCTCATAGTAAAGCTTCCTAAGAGCCACCTGACTTCACTCTCCAGGATGTCTGGCTCTAGGTGAGTGAGCACACCATTGTAGTTCTTGGGTCATGAAGATCTTTTTTGTATAGTTCTTCTGTGTATTCGTGCCACCTCTTCTTGTATCCTCTGCTTCTGTTAGGGCCATCCCATTTCTGTCCTTTATTGTGCCCATCTTTGCATGAATTGTTCCCTTGTTATCTCTAATTTTCTTCAAGAGATCTCTAGTCTTTCCTACTTTATTATTTTCCTCTATTCCTTTGCATTGATCACCAAGGAAGGCTTTCTTATCTCTCCTTGCTATTCCTACTTTCTTCAATTTGAGCCTGCATTTGGCAGTAAGGAGCTGATGATCTGAGCCACAGCCAGCTCCAGGTTTTGTTTTTGCTGACTGTATAGAGCTGCTTCATCTTCAGCTGCAGAGAATATAATCAGTCTAATTTCAGTATTGACCATTTGGTGATGTCCATGTATAGAGTCATCTCTTGTGTTGTTGGAAGAGGGTGTTTGCTATGACCAGTGTGTTCTCTTTGCAAAACTCTGTTAGCCTTTGCCCTGCTTCATTTTGTACTCGGAGGCCAACCTTTCCTGTTACTCCAGATATGTCTTGACTTCATACCTTTACATTCCAGTTCCCTGTGATGAAGAAAGTGTTAGTCACTCAATCATGTCCAACTCTTCATGACCCCAGGGACTGTAGCCCTCCAGGCTCCTCTGTCCATGGGATTCTCCAGGCAAGAATACTGGAGTGGGTAACCATTCCCTTCTCCAGGGGATCTTCCCAAGGCAGGGGTCGAACCTGGGTCTCCAGCATTGCAAGCAGATTCTCTATCATCTGAGCCACGAGGGAAGCTGATTATGATGAAAAGGATATCTTTTTTTTTTTTGGTGTTAGTTCTAGAAGCTCTTGTAGGTCTTCATAGAACCATCCAATGTCCTCTTCTTTGGCATTAGTGGTTGGAGTATAGACTTGAATTACTGTGATGTTTAATGCTTTGTCTTGGAAACAAACCAAGATCATTCTGTTGTTTTTGAGACTGTATCTAAGTACTGCATTTTGGACTCTTTTGTTGACTGTGAGGGCCACTCCTTTTTTTCCTAATGGATTCTTGCCCACCATAGTAGATATAATGGTCTTCTGAAATAAGTTCGCCCATTCCCGTCCACTTTAGTTCACTGATTCCTCTAATGTCGATGTTCATGCTTACCATCTCCTGCTTGACCATGTCCAATTTACCTTGATTTACCTTGATTCGTTGAACCTGGACCTAACATTCCAGGTTCCTTTGCAGTATTGTTCTTTACAGCCCTGGACTTTACTTTCACCAGCAGATACATCCACAGCTGAGTGATGTTTCTGTTTTAGCCCAGCCTGTTCCTTCTTTATGGAGCTATTTCTCCATTCTTCCCTAGTAGTATATTGGACACTTACTGACCTGGGGGCTCATCTTCTGGTGTCATATCTTTTTGCCTTTCATTGTGTTCATGGGGTTTTCAAGGCAAGAATACTGAAGTGTTTTGCCATTGCCTTCTCCAGCAGACCACGTTTTGTCAGGCCCTGACTAGCAGGGACATGCCCTTCAGCCACTCCCCGTAGCCGGACAGCATGCTGGCACCCTGGTTGTCCCACAGCTGGTCCTCACTGAGCCTGTAAACCTTTACTGGCCACCCAGTGTCGATCAGCTTGCCACCCAGGGGCCTTGGCAGAAGCCATGCTGGAGTGCCCGGAAAGGGGTCTGGGGAGGTGGGAGCTGAGGTTGGAGTACACTCGGAGCCCGTGGTTCCTCAGCCTCACCGCTGGCACTGGCCACCCTGGGGCTGATCCGCCGCCCACATGACCCGCAGCCCGCCGAGCTCTGGGCCCTGTCTGTCCTCTCCTCTGGCTCCTTGGCCTTATTGTTCAGTCCCGGCAAGCCCAGCCACCCCGCATCTGCCCCACACAGATACGGGTCATGGTGTAGGCTGAATGTGATGGAGGAACTTTAAGGATGTTATCAGTGGACGGGTATTGTTTGAGATATTACCTAGAGCATTTCTTCGGAGAAATGACCACAGGAGTTCAAGACTGGAACCAGAAACCCCAGAGGAGGCTGCTGAATGGACACCACAGGACTGATACTCCCTGGGCCAGACTGGAGGTGGGAGGAGGGTGAGCTGCAGTCAGATTCTAAGCTGGAGGTTTGTGTTCGGAGCTGTGTACTGGGGGATGGCAAGGCACGAGAGAAACGTGGGAGCCCCAGCTGGCCTGGGGTTTGAGAGTGCGCTCCCTGATGGATGAAGCCCACCTGGAAAGGAAACTTGGGGAGCAGGCTGGAGAGGAGTTGGGCGTCACTGTAATGTCTAAATGTGATTTATTTGAGATGCTGACTTGATTTCAATGTCAATTAGTAACTGATACTCTGAGTCTGGCATTTCGGGAAAGGATTACCAGATATAAATGGTGTTTAAAGTCACAGGCCTAGGGTTGAGTGTGAATAGAAGAGGATGGCGCCTTGGGGAGGCTGAGAAGACCGTAGCCTCCACCTCTTGGCTCATTCCTAGAGGCTGTTGACCGAAAGAGATGCACAGCGTGAGAGCTGAGAGTTCAGTTTATTGGGCGCAAAACGAGGACCATAACCCAGCAGACCGTCGCGGAGGTTCTGCTGAGGAGCTGCTCTGAAGAGATAGGGCGGGGAGGCCAGTACTTCTGTTTTGCTGAAGGGGGTACCTGCAGCCAAGCACACATTTTGGCAGAAGTTGCTGCCCGTCACAAGGAAGGGGTGTCTCCATTTATGATTTTAGTGCTCTTCTAGATATGAGAAAAGGCAAGAAATTGGGCTCTTAAAATCTTCTCCTGAAAATATCTATCTGAAGGCCTGTTCTACCAGTTTTTCCAGAGCAGAGAGGGCTTTGTTCCTGATCTCCAGCCTGTACTCCCTTCAGGGTGTGTGGAAGGTCTGCACCTGCAGTGACCTAATCTTTGTAGAGTCAGATGACAAGTGACAGTGTTGAGCTGGCAAGGTAGATGAAGTCAGCGTTAGCAGCCTTGGTGCTGCTGGCCCCCGGGCCTCGCCCTCCAGGCCTGGGGTAGGGCTGTTCCTCATCCCTCAGCTCACCCATGTTTTGTGTGGTCCAAGTGGTGAGGCTCTGCTTAGCTGCCCCAGGAAGGGATGGCCTGGAGCAGGGCAGGTGGGTGGGAGGGCTTTGTGCCAAATCTCAGGCCTGGTCTAAGATTTCAGTTCCTCAAAGGGCTGTCTGTGTGCAATGATTTCAAGTAGAAAAAGCGTTTAAAGTTGATCTTGAAGAATGAATGGTATTTTAAGAGGTTGCCATTTTTTTCATGTAGGGCCAGCCAGCCAGTAGATCAGGCTTTGGCAGCCAAGAGGCATAACTGTGCATTGACACACAAGAGAGAAAACAACTTTCCACAGATTTTATTGGTAACTGGATTGTAACAATAACTGAGCACTTCTTCTGTAATCCAAGTGTACTGATGCGTGGAATGCGATTCTCTTTGTGGGAGAACACTTTCGACTTGAGCTCACTATTTAGTGCCCTTTATCACCACAGGTCACGAGTGTTTAGCTGTCAATGCTAATCTATGACGGGATTTTACCTATTTCATCTTTGAAAGTGTGTTCTCCCCCGAAACGTTCTTTTGATTTGGTTTTTTGCAACCAACCACTCTTCACATCCGAGAAGGCAATGGCACCCCACTCCAGTACTCTTGCCTGGAAAATCCCATGGATGGAGGAGCCTGGTAGGCTGCAGTCCATGGGGTCGCTAAGGGTCGGACAGGACTGAGCAACTTCACTTCGCTTTTCACTTTTGTGCATTGGAGAAGGAAATGGCAACCCACTCCAGTGTTCTTGCCTGGAGAATCCCAGGGACAGGGGAGCCTAGTGGGCTGTCGTCTATGGGGTTGCACAGAGTTGGACACGACTGAAGCGACTTAGCAGCAGCAGCAGCAGCACTCTCACATCCAGGCCATAGGAGAACAGGTGGCTTTGCCGAGTCCTTGGTGCTCTTGGCTCCGCACGCGGCCTTCATCGTGTGCTCCAAGAGGACCAGCAGAGTTCCTTTAGAGGGGCCAATGCCCAGCTTCCTCAGGAAGGGTCAGGCGGGGTCAGCGAGTGGTGAGAGGTCATCCGGCAGAGCCTTCTGAGCCACAGGCCCAAGAAAAGCCCTCAGAGAACTCCACACAGCCCCCTCCACTCAGAAACTGGAGCCCCCACAGGCTCTGAGGGTCCTGCCCCCGCCTCACCCAGATCCCACGTCTGCCTCTACCCTTGGGCACAGCTCCCGAGGGGCCCAGCCTGGTGGAGCACGGCGCTGTGCTGTCTGCGTCTGAGCCTCACCTCCTCCAAGAAGGGCTGCGTCCTCGCACATGTCCCCCTTCAGAGCGAGTGGTTCCCACAGTTAAGGTCCCCGTATACCTGCCGCATGCCTCCACCTGCACCTCCTCCAGGCGGGCGGGAGGTTACAGCCACAGGAGCTGGCATAACTCAGGGGTCGGGGGGAGTGCAGGGAGGGCCCTCTGACGTGAGGCTGTTTCCAGGTGCAGCCAAGATCCATCTTTTCATCCATTTTAACATTTAATGAAAAGGCAAAAGCCACATCTTTGCTTTCTTTAAGAAGGACTTGCAAATAGTTTATTATAAAAGCTATGTAATCAAAGAGAAAGATATTAACATATGTATGTTATATCTTAAAAGTGTTTTTACCCATTTATCTACCTCCCCAAACTAATTGAGTGATTAGAATGTATATAAAACAAGTCAAGTCTAGTTCTAAAGAAAATAAAAATTGCAAATACTTTCCCATATTCTGTAATGCCATGGAGAGATGATAAGTTTTAGCCGCAACAACAAGCCCACAAATCTCAATTTCTTGCCACTATAAGAGTTATTCCCCCCTCATGCTCCAGGTCATGGGCAGCTCCCCGCAGCCAGTGAAGGAGAGGGAAAGGGTGGGGAAACATGCTGCCCTGCTATCTGAGCAGCCGCTCCCGAGGACAGCGCTGCGCTGACGTGGGTGGGAACTCCTGCCCAGCCGCGCGACTCACCCAGCAGCCCTCCGCCTGCAGCTGTCCGTTCTGTTAGGAGCAAGGCTGCGTAAGAGAACAGAGGCCTGCCTAGTCGGGTGCAGTGTGCAGACAGGTGCAGTCTCGTCAGTTTTCCCCTCGTGTCCCTGTGTGCCCTGCTGACTCTTGCGGCTCAGCGCCTCCCTCCCTCGTCATGATCACTGCAAGTGGGGCTGGCTTCCATCACTTGTTCACTCTGGCTGCGGTTTTCAGAGTCTGTTCACTGCGTCAGTACTGTGTTGAAAACTTGGAAATGCCCCCACCATATACACTTTTTCTGGATCACTGTGGAATATCAAAAACAGTTACATGTCTTTAGCCTGCTACTGGTGGCTCTAGTGGTAAAGAACCCAACTGCCAATGCAGGAGACATAAGAATCGAGGGTTCGATCCCTGGGTCAGGAAGATCCCCTGGAGAAGGAAATGGCAACCCACTCCAGGGTTCTTGCCTGGAGAATCCCATGGACAGAGGAGCCTGGTGGGCTACAGTCCTTAGGGTCACAAAGAGTCGGATATGACTGAAGCAATGTAACACAACATTAGTCAAGTCACGACTAACAGCTACTTCTATAAAATGTACTTTAATGGCCCAAATAGCTACATAAATATGTTCATTAGGAATTTTTCTAGGTTATATTTTTTCTAAGACCTTTTAAATCCAGATTGTTTAACCAAAGCACTGATAATAGGAAATGTTTAAAGTCACTAGTACATTGACATACTTTTAAATGGGTGTTTTAAGATTGCTTCCCTATTTAAAAATTTAAAAATTTAAAAATTATGTCTTCTGAGAATTTTTCTGTGTTCGTCTTTGTGCTTCATATCCACCGCTGAAAGTGAGAGCAGAGTACTGAGAATATCAGCCCTTCAGTATCTTAGTACCATCAGCGAAATGGGACAGTGTGATTTTAAATACATGACTGGGGAGACGAAGAGCAACTGCACGTTAGTTCCTAAAATTAAAGTTTAAGAATTGGCAATGATACACAAATGCATATGATAATAATTGAACATTTAGTGTGTAGCTACTCACCCAATCCCTATCCTGTGAATTGTGTGTGTGTTTGTGTGTGTCCAAACATGCCCAGGGGAGGGGAGGCTGTCTATACTCTTGTTTGTGTGAAATGTAAGGATATATTTTTCACTTTTCTACACCTCTTCATACAAGACATGTTCATTGTGAGAGGTCACATTTTAAACAGAAGATAATGTATGGAGTAATGATTCATAATATACATTTTTTTAAATAGCTGGAGTCATGCATTTCCACTACTACATTAAATATTTAATTGTTCAATATTCAATTTATGCTGAGCAATCTTTGTTATGTAATATTTCATACATACAACATACAAAGGACTATTGAGAATAACAGTTTACCTCCATGACTTACTATACACAGTACAAGTTTCCAGCAAGCTTCCTATATAAGCCTTCCCCACACCCCACAGCAAGTATCATTATACTTGATTTTTATATATATTTATATAAACATTTACATGTGTGTGATGCCCTCTATGTCTTTATGTAGCTTGCTTTTCCTCTCAATACTCATATTTTGCCATGCTGATACATGTAAACCTAGCTTATTTGAAGTTCTGTGTAGAATACAGTTTCAATACTATACCAAGCTAGGTATGTCCATCCTCCTCTTGAGCGGAATTTGTTTCCTGCTTTGAAAGTGTTTGGTTTTATGTGCTATTCTTACTATTTTGCTATTAAAAGCATTGCCTCAATGAACCTTCTTACACATGTAGAACTGGTTTCCTGGGTGCATGACAAGCTACCCAGAACTGGTTGGCTCACAGCAACAGGCAGGTCGTCTCCCACAGGGGAGGCCTCCTGTGCGGAGTCAGCGGCCGCACCTGGAGGGCCCCATGTCTCCAGAAGGCCCGCCTTCTCCCCAGCCCGCGGGCTCCAGGCTGGCGGCTGCACAGTGCAGCCTCCCCTCCTCTCCAGGTCTCACCCTTTCTGTCTGCTTAAGGATAGTCATCTTGCACTTAGGGACCACCTGGGGAGTCTGGAGGATTAACTTAGTTACACCTGCAAAGGCCCTTTTTCCAAGTGAGACCCCTTTCTCAGGACCCGGCGGACGTGAATTTGGGGCCACCGTCCCGCCCAGCCACCAGTGTCTCCATGAGTGCATCCAGGTGTGGAATTGGTGGGTCATCTCTGCTGTCCTCAGAGAGCTCCCACAGCAGCTGCCCTTCCTCAGGACCTCAGCAGCAGGCCACAGGCTTCCCTCCGTGCCCCTGCCCGGCCTGCGTATGCGCACTGCAGGCCTTGGTCATTGCTGTCCACCTAGAGGACGAGAAATGATCACGCATTATGGTCTGGCTTTGCACGTCCCTGGTTTCTTAGGAGTTTGATCCACTTTTCATGTATTTATTGGCCATGGTGGTCTCTTCTGCGGATTAGTAGTTGAATATTTTGCCTAATTTTCTATAGTAATTTCATATTTTTTGATATTAAAAGATCTTTATATATTCTTGATGTGGTACATATATACAGTGGAATATTACCCGGCCATAAAAAGGAATGAAATCATGTCATTTGCTACCACATAGATGGACCTGGAGATTCCCACACTGAGTGAAGTAAGTCAGACAAACACAAATACCATATGATACCACTTATATGTGGAATCTAAGAAAAAGGTACAAATGAATTTCTCTATAAAACAGAGTCACAGACGTAGGAAACAATCTTATGCTTACCAGAACTTAAAGGGTAGGGAGGGATGAATTGGGAGATTGGGATTGACATATACATTTGACTACGTATAAAATAGATGATAAGAACCTACTGTGTAGCACAGGAACTCTGATTAATATGCTGTAATAGCCTATATGGGAAAAGAGTGTTAAAAAAAAAGTAGATAAATATGTGTGTAAGTGACTCTTCTGTACAGAAGAACCTAACACAATATTGTAAATCAACTATATTCCAATAAATTTTTTTTTAAAAAAGAAATTGAAGAAGCAAAATGTGCAGAACCAAAGATGGACTTAAAAAAGTCTACCTGAAGAGCTCTAAATTTTAAATAACAAAAGAAAAAATACTAAGGATATGATAGAGATACAAAATTGAACAATTCAATGATTTGTAATTATAATAAATCAATTAACCATAAATTATATCAATCATAATACATGTAAATACATTTAAATGTATTAAAAAGTAAAATATCTTTATATATTATGGGTTCTAAATCTCTGTCATTTATACTTATGACAAATATATTCCAGTCTGTGGCTTATATTCTTATTTTTAAATGTATGTTGATATATAACTTTTTACATTTTAATGTAGTTGAATATATCTGTAGTTTCCCTTTATTTTGTGCCTTGTTTATACCATTCCTCCATCCTCAGATCATAAAGATACTCCCTATTCTTTTTATTCTAAAAGTACAAAGTTATGCTTTTAATATTTAGGCCTTCAGTTACACTGAATTTTTTGTATGATATGATGTCGTAATCTAATTTTATTTTGTTTTCCTTTGAATGACCCAGAGTTGTCCCGGAACAATTTATTAATCTACTGTGTCATCTCTGTCATATATTTTTTAAACATGAGTATATATATTTATATGAATACTCCTTTCTTTTGTTGTGAATGTAGCACTGTTAATTAAGTGCTGTGGTTTATTCAATAAATTGTGTCATATATGTTTAAAATATTAGGTTCTAACTTCACATCCTATACAAACACGAAGTTTGAAGTACGTCAAATATTTAATGTAAAATGAAAGCTCTGAAAGAAAATCTGAAATAATACTCATGTAACTTTTTTCTTAAAGTAAGACTTTTAGTCACAATAATAGAAAGATGATAATGGTAGAAAGCCCAGAGAGATATTGCCACATAAATGAAAACAAATACTGAGAAACTATACATAAAAGTGTAAAAAACAAGAAGCTGAGATGGAAACTTGCGACATGAAATTTTAACATGAAAATTATAGAGAAATGAGTATAGGACCAGAAAGATAGGCAGAGAGCACCAACAGAAAATACGCAAAACAAAATGAGACGAGAGAGACGTTGGCTGGTGTTGGATAAACACAAGTTTGCCGTCCTGTTCTGACGTGCCCACCTCGCCTCTGCTGCTTCCCTGGTGACAGTACACGTCTCATGGTAACACTTGGTGGTTCTAAGGTTGGAGAGTGTTTTTAGAAGGCGACTTCATAATGGAAAAAAGCCTAAAATTTTTTTTAAGTCATTAATTCCTACTCCTAAGATTCTCTCAAGATAATTACTATCCAACAGTGGTATCAATAAAAACTAAAAATGAAATAATCGACTTGTTTAACAGTAGGAACCAGCTGAAGCCATGCTAAATGCAGACAGCGGTACTGGTGCGTCTCAGTGGTGGGGTGTCTTGTCTTCAGTATTTGCACACCTACACTTTTTCTGTTATTTTTACAACGCACTTATGCCATAATTTGTGTTTTTTTTTTTTTTTAACTTTTCGTCTCAAAATTCATGGGCCTTTACACTATGAATTTGAAAAGTAATTCTCCCATAATTCTAATTCTTTTATGGTTTGACTTTTGGCATTTTGAATCATTGATAGATTTGGAGTTCATGTAGTGTGACACTGCGGATGATTTTTTCCCCCAAAGGATGACTATTGTGTAAGATAACTTTTCCACATTTATTTGAGATGCAGTATTCATCACATATTAAATTCCCTTATACATTAGGGCCAATTTTTGAATTTTCTATTTTGTAAAATTGATTTTTCTGTCCATATTTGTATCACCAGGAGGTAACTTATAGAGGCTTTATAATATGTTAGATGGAGGTTTTCACCCTCTTTTTCCTGGTTCACACATTTTCTTCTAGCCTTTCTTGCTTATTTTTCCAAATGAATTTGAAGACTATTTAGTAAAAAAAATACTTGTTAGACTTAAACGGAGAAAGCAATGGCACCCCACTCCAGTACTCTTGCCTGGAAAATCCCATGGACGGAGGAGCCTGGTGGGCTGCAGTCCATGGGGTCTCTAAGAGTTAGACAAGACTCAGCGACTTCACTTTCACTTTTCACTTTCATGCATTGGAGAAGGAAATGACAACCCACTCCAGTGTTCTTGCCTGGAGAATCCCAGGGACGGGGGAGTCTGGTGGCTGCCGTCTATGGGGTCACACAGAGTCGGACACGACTGAAGCGACTTAGCAGCACCAACAGCAGTAGCAGCAGACTTAAAAGAGGATATGAATTTGATTTCATTTTTTAAAAAGTAGAAAAACTATTATAAGAAAATTGAAAAGACAAATGACAGAGGAAATCAATGTAACTTGTATTCTAGAAAAAAAGGTTAATTCCTTTAATATATAAATCAATAAGAAACAGAAATACCCTCCCTAAATAGACAAGAAATATTTTAAAAAAAGACAGAATTGGAAGGATATTAATATTACTCATCATAAAAGAACAAATTAAAAGTGCACTGAGAGCTTCAAAGGCAGAAGCTGGTGTTGGAATTGCCATTTGTGTAAACAGAAACTGGGGGAAGTGTTTAGAGCATCAGTTTTTACATTGAATGTCAGCAAATGGATCTAGGATTCCTGAGGGGAGGGAAATGAAGGCCAAGATTTCCCGCTTTTCTGCCTGGAAGCTGCAGCTCGGGAGAGAACCCACCTTAGCCTGTGTTGCTTCCAAACTGTTGCTATTCAGTTGCTAAGTCCTTTTAAGATCCTTTAGATCGCCGTGGTTTTAAATTTCTAAGATTTTTGAGAGTTTAAGGTTTCCCAATCTCAGAGTGAATTTAATTTATTAGGAAAATAGAGATGAAATGATTACCAAGTAAAGATTTTCAATTTCTTTCTTTTGTCTGGTAGGATACAGTTTGTTAATGCTTAATTGTGTATGACAAAAATGAAATTACAACAAACTTCTAACTTCTATTTAGTAGATTTTTTCATTAAAATCACTTTTTTAATCTTTTAGTGAACAACCCTATACCTTCCAATTTGAAATCTGAAGCAAAAAAGGCTGCTAAAATTCTAAGAGAATTCACAGAAATAACTTCCAGAAATGGACCTGATAAGATCATCCCTGGTAGGTGAATAATATGAGTACTTTCCACTTCTGCATTTGCTCTGTTTCCCAAATTATCTTCTCAACCCTTGACTGCGCACAGGTCCTCAGACCGCCTCTCTGCTCTGGGCCTGTCTTCCCCGCCCTGCCTGCTCTCCTGCCTGCCTTCCTGCTCCTTCCCCTTTTGTGAGTATTCCCTGTCCTTTGCCAGCGCCACTTCCCTCAAACTCACAGGTCCTTGTCCTCAGTTTCTGAGGGCTTTGCAAACTCACTAGCTAATCTCATAAATAAATTTTAAATTTGTGTTTTTTCTTTCTAGATAAGATAGTTATACCTTACAGTGGTTTAAGAAGACTAATCATTGATTTCCAGTACAACCAGAAATCTGTATTCCTGGGGTCCGAAACCTCAGTTCCTAAGCTCCCCCAGACCTGCTGAATCAGACTCTGTGATTCTCCTGTAGTCATGCGGGCCACATCAGACCTGGTCCAGAGGCAAGCCTTTGGGACCACTGTTCATTACTACTACCCGTTGTTTCCAAAAGGTGTTTCAGAAAATACTTATCTGATGCTAAGAGACTCGTATGCAAACTAGCTTGGGAAGGCAAATTTCCCTCTTAGTGCAGGACTTTGATCCTTCATTAAAGAAAGGAGTTTAATTTCTTAAGCTAGATTTTCTGAAGTTATTTAACAGGTCTTTAAATGTTTTTAAAAATTACTAATTTGTTGTTATAATAATAATACTAATTGCTCTTATTTTGGCCTAGCCACTCCTCTCATCTTAAGAAAACAGGGCTTTTTAGAGCATTGATACTCAAAGAGCAGACTGGACAACATTCGGGCATCACCTGGGAGCTTGTTAGAAATGCAGGACCTCGGGCTCTTCTTAGACCTAAGGAATCATAATCCGCATTTTTCACAAGATCTCCAGTGAGGTACATGCATTTGAGAAGCACTGCATAGGACTCGAAGGAAATCCAACCAGAAAAATCTGAGTTTTCTTAGCTCTGTTCTGAAGCAGGAGGTAGAAGACATTTCTTGATATATATCAGCTACATATCAGGCTAGCCCAACTTACAGATAAAGTGTATTTCCTACCGTAAAAATATCTGGGTATGGATTATTTCTCAATGATTTTGTCCAGCAGAATTCTGTCTTGCCTTTTCTGCCTCCGGTTAAAGGTCACCCAACTCCCTTTCACTGGCTGTCACTCAGAAAATGAAAATCTGTTTACATAGGAGCCTTAGGAAGAAGAGCTTGCTCCCAGGGTATACGGACTGCGAGTGGAGGGTGGGGGTGGGAGGCAGGAAGGCCCAGCCGCCAGGGGACCAAGCCTTGCCTGTCCATGGGACGCGGAGGGAGGGCCGCTACGTTTACTTTAAACCGGGAGCTCTGTTATGGAACAGGAGATGAAGTCTCAAAGCATTCTAAAACAGAATGCCCAGCCCTTTAGGCCTCCTTGGCTGTGAGTTCACAGTTTTCTGGTGTAAGGGCTCTGAGATGTGAGACTGAATTTAGAGAGTAAATTTGCAATCGATCCATCCTTGTTACAAATGAAGAGCTAACTGGACAATTATTTAGCAATTGTTGGTAGTTTACTGTCCCTGAACTTGGGTGGATAAGATATTAAAAACACACCTGACATTTGAAATGTGTACATTAAAGAAATCTACTTTGGTTCTGTTTAATGTTTCTGAACAGAGGTGGAGCTCACTGTAAAAGCAGTGGGAACGCCTGTGCAGTGTTGAGGATGGCCTGCTGGTTGTGCTGTATAAACAAGGCTCCTGGCTGTAACGAAGCTGTCCGTCATCATCGCCTTGTTACACCCCTTAGAAATGGAGCTCAGGCACCTCAGCAGGCCGCCCTCTGAACAGCATTACTTCTGACCCTGGTTCAGGACCAGCAGCTGCAGACAGTCTGTGTGTCACCCTCCTGGTGCCTTTGGTTGAATCATCTCTGAGGGTCTGTTGTTAATTTAAATTTTGAAATGGTATGCATAATTGTATTCGAAATTTAGTGTCTCCTAAGGACTGAAGGATACATACAAAGTCTTTTGTGTGTATTTGAGTACACTATTTGGTTTGACTTCTTCAAAATAATATATGACTAAAATGATGATAAACTACCTTAAAAGTAGTATTGGGTTCCAAGAATAATTTCAGTCTTAAGGCTTCCTTTGTTATTTGAAAGATGTACTATTGTGTAAATAAATCCACCAAATAGTGAGACACTGTGTTTAGTGGGACCTATGTTAATAACCTTGCTTTTATGGAAAGAACTTCCCTGAAATGTGAATAAACCAATATTTTGTAAATGGAATTATATTTTCAGTGCTTTGGTAGTTATGTGTTATTCAAATACTGATCAAATCATTTTGTAAAGTTAAAAGCCTTTTTTAAGTGGCAAAATCATTAAATTTTTCTGGTTTTGAATCCAGATTTTCATATTATTAGCAGGTGAGCTCAGTGATGTGGCTTTAAGCTCAAACACTCTGCCACACACACGGCGTATCAGTCACTGTTTAAGTTTCTCCTTAATACTCTGTAGATCTTAATTTCTTTGAATAAATTTGAAAATTATACATTACGTTCTAAATTAATTGAAATCTCCAAATTATTTCCCCTGCTGCTAGACATCAGCACAATTCCAGGCTCTCATTTCTTGTGGCCATCGCAGAATTTCTGAGCACCTCTCCTGTCGGGTTAGGGCCACCAAAGGCTTCAGGCTCTCCTGGGGTGGATTGTCCTCAGTTACCGGGGCCCCGGGTCCGGGAAGCACAGCTCCGTGCCCAGGTCTGACCCGTCGGGGTGCACCCTGCCCTCATCTTTTGCAGCGCACGTCATCGCCAAAGCCAAGGGCCTCGCGATCCTGTCGGTGATAAAGGCTGGCTTTCTGGTCACGGCGAGAGGAGGCAGCGGGATCGTGCTGGCGCGCCTTCCAGACGGAAGTAAGTCAGCGGCTCTTCACCGGGAGGAGCGGAGAGCCCCCCTCCACGCTTGTGTTCCGTTTCCGCTGTGAGCTGCGTCCCAGGGAGGGAGGCAGGCTTTGTGGCTCCACCGGCACCGCCTCCCTTGGGCGGCTCCCGGGGTGTTTTCTGTTAGCCGGCCAGCCCGGGAGCCTCTCAGAACACCAGAAGGTGCTCCCCCGCCTTTGCGTATTTTCTCGTCCTTCCGTGGAGCAAATACTAAACGTTGACATTATATTTCTCTTGTCAAATATGCATTCTTATTCCTCAGCTTCAGGGTACTGTTTTCTAATGTTTTATGGAAGCTGATAAGGTGAAAGACCATTTGTAAGCTTTTACCCCATTTTTCCTGTAGGAGACCTTAAAAACGGAAACATTTTAAAGAATATCCATCCCCAGGGCAGAATCATATCAAGATTAGTATAATTTGGCTTTACTTTCTGGTGTGAAATCTAATACCTGATGTTTCAGACATGACATCAAAATACATTTGCCTTGAATCTCAAGAACCAACATTTATCATATTTGAAATGTGTGTAGGTGTGTGTAGGGGCCGGAGAAGGCAATGGCACCCCACTCCAGTACTCTTGCCTGGAAAATCCCATGGATGGAGGAGCCTGGTAGGCTGCAGTCCATGGGGTCACTAAGAGTCGGACAAGACTCAGCGACTTCACTTTCACTTTTCCCTTTCATGCATTGGAGAAGGAAATGGCAACCCACTCCAGTGTTCTTACCTGAAGAATCCCAGGGACGGGGGAGCCTGGTGGGCTGCCGTCTATGGGGTCGCACAGAGTGGGACACGACTGAAGCGACTTAGCAGCAGCAGCAGTGTGTAGGGGCTTCCTTCGTGACTCAGTTGGTAAAGAATCTGCCTGCAGTGCAGGGGACCAGGGTTCAATTCCTGGGTTGGGAAGACCCCCTGGAGAAGGAAATGGCAACTCCAGTATTCTTGCCTGGAGAATCCCTCAGACAGAGAAACCTGGCAGGCTATAGTCCATGGGGCCGCAAGAATCAGACATGATTTAGTGACTAAACCACCACCAGGTGTGTCATAACCATCTAACAGCCTTATTACATGAATTTAACATTAGCTGTTCAGTTATATAATTGAACACATTTTTTTCTGTTAATGTGTTAATGTGTCGGGCTTCCCTTGTGGCTCAGCTGGTAAAGAATCCCCCTGCAGTGTGGGAGGCCTGGGTTTGATCCCTGGGTTGGGAAGATCCCCCGGAGAAGGGAAAGGTTACCCACTCTAGAATTCTGGCCTGGAGAATTCCATGGACTATATAGTCCACGGGGTCTCAAAGAGTTGGACACAACTGAGCGACTTTCACTTCACTTCTGTTCATAGCTCTTTTTAGTGTCAGTAATTTAATTTTCTGCTGAGAGAACATGGGCCATCCACTTGCAGTAGATAAATCTGGGCATTTGTGGGGTGCACAGCTCTGGAACATGTGTCAGTGGGACTTACTATCCCCTGTGAAGTGTCCCCACGGTAAATGAGAGTTTGCCCCCGAGTTTGTACTTCAGATTTCATAGCTCCAGACTTCCTATGAAACCAAAATGACAAAATTCTCTTTTTCTCAGGAGGACACGCGTTACCCAAATTTTCATAGGCAGATTCTCAGCAGTACAACCAGACAAGTAGGCACATTCAAATTGAGTCCACTGTTAGGCTCCAGGTTTGCAAGAACTCCCCCATCTTGCCCTGCAGGTCAGCGCTGTGGTGGACAGGTGCCTGTCAGAAAAGGGGAGGAGCTATCCACCCTGGGGCTCCTCTCAGAACCTCAGGGGGACCCACCCACTAGTTTAAGTACCCAAGTTTCTCTCTCCCATCTTCCCAATTAGCTGATGGTCACTCCGCAGAGAGTATTTCAAAAACCAGCCAGTAAGGCAAGCATATCCCTGGATCCTGGCCAGGTGGGTGGTCTTTAAACAGGGACAGTCCCTAACAGAGGAAGTGGAAAACAACTTTGGGGTTACAAGACATTAATTTCTATAGTCAACCCCCCCCTAAGCCCAGACAGATGAGTTCTGGATGCATTCAGGCACCAGCCTGTCATCCGAGGTACCTGACAGCAAGGATGCTAGCGAGCGTCTTCCTGAAGTGCTCCAGCAAGATCACCCCCATCCCCCCGGTTACTTTTCTCTAGACTTGTCTAACATAATTGTGTCTACATCAGGAAATATGCACAAATAGTCCTGAAATGTACCATATCATGGCAAATGGAGTTATTTTACTGAGCTTCCAAATGTCAGGATATGTATCTTGTTAGAATTTTCTTAATCTTGAATTGATTATCTGTTTCTTGTGCTTCTACTAGGCACAAAGGGTGTCAAAACCGGTTTTTGCCCTCAGAGACTTAGAGTAGAAACAGTTGAGTATTATGTTACCCTTAGAAGTGATTATAACACTGTTTTGAATCCTTTTGCTCTCATATCTATGATAAAGTTCTAACTAAAGACTAGAATTCCAGTTCAATTATTTTGCAAAACATTATAAATAGTGATGAAACTATCAAATGCTATGTATAGTTAATCAGTGAGAATTCAGTAGTTTGGTATTATGCATATTTATAGGGAAAGATTGGAAAACATAGACTTGTAAGTCTATGAGGCTCATAATACATATCTAACACCTTTCAAACATTTTTAACTTAAAAAATTATATATGTTTATTAAAGAACATTTAAAAACATAGGCAAAAATGCCAAAGTCTTATTATTTTAAAAATAAATACTGTTCATTCACATTTTAGCATTTTTCCTCTCTATATGCCAAGGAGTTTTATTGTTAGAGTAATTGCTTGTTTATTTCTATTAGAATGGTCTGCGCCTTCAGCCATCGGGATAGCTGGGCTTGGTGGCGGATTTGAACTAGGAATAGAGGTGAGTGAGTGCTGTGTGTATGTACAGTTGCCTTAGTCTCTAGAAGCAGCTGATACGTGAAAGATGAGGGGTTTGAGATTTCCTGCTGTTCTTGTTTTACCACCTGCCGCAATTGTTCCCCTTTATTTTCTTGAATCTCTGCCTAAAACTATGTAATGTTTATCATTTGTCTCTTTTTCTTTCCTTGGCTGCAGCGTTTCTTCCATTTGCCATCTCATGTGTTCCCATCTTTAGCACATCTGAAGAGCAGTTATTCTCAGATCTGACAAAATTTAATTGGCAGCTTCTGGCTTCTGATTGCAGTCGTGGGTGCAAACAGCTTAACGTTATGTATCATCATTGTGGCAAAATCCAGTTTGTGTTACTACTAGTGTTCAAATTACTTCAAATTTTTAAAGTACGAATTGTCTTTGTATTATTTCATTTTGTAACTTTGCTCTAATTATGGTTTCTGTCAAATGGACTAGAAATTACAGCAGTACACGCGCCTTTTCAGAGGTCTCTCCGTCAGCAAGCATCTGCATGATGTTAACCTTCCATCTGTTGTTTTACTGCTAGTGATGGTGAATCACAGCTCCTAATGTCCCCGAATCCTTTTCTTCCCGAATTGCAGCCAGTGTCTTTCTAAGCTCCGGTTTTATGCATTTGCTCTTCTGCCCCTGGGCTTCCCAGGTGGTGCTGGTGAAGAGCCTGCCTCCAGTACTGGTTACACATTAGAGGCGCGGGCTCAGTCCCTGGGTCAGGAAGATCTCCTGAGAAGGGAATGACAGCCTGCTCCAGCGTTCTTGCCTGGAGAATCCCGTGGAGAGAGGACCTGGCAGGCTGTAGTCCATGGAGTCACAAAGTGTCGAACATGACTGAAGCGACTTAGAACCCACACACGAGGAATTATTTCCACTTCTGTTTTGTTTTTGTTTTTTCATTTTTATTTGACCTTTACTTGCTGCTGCATAAATCTGTATCATAAAAAGAGGAACATATTTTAGTTTTGCTATTACGACTGCTTTTTTGTTGTATATTCAATGAACCCAGGTCTCCAGCATTGCAGGCAGACGCTTGACCGTCTGAGCCATCAGGGAAGCCCTTTCAGTGAAGTCATAGCCTTCAGCAACGCGGTGCTCGTACGCAAAGTGTGTTTTCAGCATCTGTCGTGCACCCCTGCTCACACCTCCTGGCACTGTACCCGAATGTCCCTGTTGTCACTGCCCTCTGACCCCAGATTTTGGGGCTCCATCTCAAATAACATTTACTTATATTTGCTATCTTTGGGAAATTTGGGGCTTCCCTGGTGGCTCAGATGGTAAAGAATCTGCCTGTAATGCAGGAGACCTGGCTTCAATCCCTAGGTTGGGAAGATCCCCTGGAGAAGGGGATGGCTACCCACTCCAGTATTCTGGCCTGGAGAATTCCATCGACTATACAGAGGAACCAGAGATCAAATTGCCAACATCCACTGGATCATCAAAAAAAACAAGAGAGTTCCTAAAAAAACATCTACTTCTGCTTTATTGATGACACCAAAGCCTTTGACTGTGTGCATCACAACAAACTGTGGAAAATTCTTAAAGAGATGGGAATACCAGACGACCTGACCTGCCTACTGGGAAATCTGTATGCAGGTCACGAAGCAACAGTTAGAGCTGGACATAGAACAATAGACTGGCTCCAAATCGGGAAATGAGTACATCAAAGCTGTATATTGTCATCCTGCTTATTTAACATATATGCAGAGTACATCATGCGAAATGCCAGGCTGGATGAAGCACAAACTGGAATCAAGATTGCCGAGAGAAATATCAGTAACCTCAGATATGCAGATGATACCACCGTTATGGCAGAAAGTGAAGAAGAACTAAAGAGCCTCTTGATGAAAGTGAAAGAGGAGAGTGAAAAAGTTGGCTTAAAACTCAACATTCAGAAAACAAAGATCATGGCATCTGGTCCCATCACTTAATGGCAAACAGATGGGGAAACAATGGAACCAGTGAGAGACTTTATTTTCTTGGGCTCCAAAATCACTACAGATGGTGACTGCAGCCATGAAATTAAAAGACGCTTGTTCCTTGGAAGAAAAGTTATGACCAAAAAGCAGAGACGTTGCTTTGCTGACAAAGGTTCATCTAGTCAAAGCTATGGTTTTTCCAGTCGTCATGTATTGATGTGAGAGCTGGACTATAATGAAAGCTGAACACTGAAGAATTGATGCTTTTGAACTGTGGTGTTGAGACTCCCTTGGACTGCAAGGAGATCAAACCAGTCAATCCTAAAGGAAATCAGTCCTGAATATTCATTGGAAAGACTGATGCTGAAGCTGAAGTT
>NW_011494838.1:290025-294016 GCF_000754665.1 Bison bison bison | reverse complement strand
TTGGATGGCATCACCGACTCGATGGACATGAGTTTGAGCAAGCTTCAGGAGTTGGTGATGGACAGGGAGGCCTGGTGTGCTGCAGTCCATGGGGTCACAAAGAGTTGGACACGACTGAGAGACTGAACTGTGGAAACTTTGAACACAACTTACCCTTGTGTCTGTATAGAAATTAACTCTAGAATTCTATTTAAATACTGTACATGGAAAATACATATTAACTTTGAAAAATATCGACTTCAAGTAGAGATGAGACTGTCCTAGGAGTTTGTGCCTCTTGGATATGACCCGGCTTTGCCTCCCCAAGCACAGCTGTAAGGTTAGAGTCATCAGTCACTTTTCAGTGCTAAGTGAAAGCACTTCCTTAGTGCTAGGAGGAGGCCGAGCTGGTCCCCCAGGAAGCATCTCAGACCTGGACGGGAGTGTGTTTCCCTTCTGGGCACACCCCTGAAGCAGGATGAGTGAGGAAGCTGGTGGGTTGTTGGCCACGAGCCCACAGAGCTCCTGCTCCTGGATGCTCTTGTTAGCCCAGCTCTGGTCCCAGTGAAATGCAGCAGAGCCATGGCCAATGGTGCTGAAGACCCACGCCCCAGAGTCTGCAGCCCCCTGGGCTTCCTTGTCCTCTCTCTGGTGTTCTTCCACCAGACACTTGCTGTTGATGAGATGGAGTGCTTGACACACACTCCAGCCTGGAGAGTTTCTTGTCTGGCCCTTATCTGAATTGTGAGTCCTTCGTACCTATGTCCTTAGACTGACCAAGTATCAGCCACAAGTAGACACACAAAATAAGTCTGTTTCTTTAAAGCACTGGGGTTAGTGGTTCAGAGTATCAACTATTTGTTGAATACTTTAATTATCTGCCATTCTGTTTTAGAATGGAATAGTTAGCAATAATGGTTAATAGTCTCATAAAACGCTCACATATCTTCTTACAGAATCATTTCCACACCATGTCATGAAGGATGTCATTGTGTAGATAACTGAGTTACATGACCCCTCCACAGCCAGAGAGTGACAGGCTGGTTATTTAGAGGGAGGCCTCTGGCCCCAAACACAGTTATGAGTTGTCTGCAACCCTGGGTCCTGGTTCCCTCATGAGACATCTCGTCTGGCTGCCTTTCACAGGCAAGGAGAGGGAGGCTCAGAGACATCGAGCCCTGTGTGCTTGGTTCAAGGGCTGCTTCCGGTGCCCCATCTGGTCTTGCCTGTAACTGCCGACCCTGTAATACGCTGTGGATTTGAGGGCACATGTGAGGTAGGCAGGGTGCGTGAGGGTATTTCAGTACCGAGAGATGCTCAGCACCATGCAGAGGTGGTGTGTGGTTGTCTCTGATTGGTTTCCCTGGAGACAGAGCTTGAGACAAGACTCGGGGCACAGGTGATTTACTGAGCAAGTGTTCTTGGGGGTACTGTAAGGGGCCCAGGGAAGCAGACGGAGAAGGGGAAGCGTCTGGGCAAGGCTGTCATCCCTGATAAACTCACCATGGTCTGATGACAGGGAGAGGAGGCGAGTCCTACAACAGAAGCGAACCCAGCTGGTGTCTGGGGATGGCGGCTGTCACCACCTGTCAGTGTGAACGTGGCTGAGTGCTGGGTGCAGGGCTGGAGGAGCCGGTGCTGCCCCTTCGTGTGACCAGACCCCTCTCCTGAGCCCTGGACCCCAGTGAGCTTCCGCCCTCCATGCTGCCTCCCACAGGTGGTGACCCCTTCCGTACATGTGGAAATGTGGATTTGACCACCAGGAAGTCTAGATTTATCTCTGCTTTGGAATCTAGGCCAGACTGAGGCTATGAAGTCCTTCATAGGACTGTCATGTTTTGACAGGATTTGTTGGCCTTTATTAGCTTGGACATTAGTTGAATATTCAGTCTGGCACTGGTCCACTTGAGACAACTGCTGAGAATTCCCAAGGTTGAAGAACTTACACAACCCACCAAACACAGCAACAACAAACAAAAGTTTTAAAAGTGGAGTCAGGAAAGACAATGCTAAGATCTAGTTTAAATGCTACTAATATTTTCTTTCCAGGACAATTATAGCAGAGGGCAAAGCTCTGAAAACCCCAATACTGCGGATTATCCCATTGTTTGTCGTTCACCAAACCCAGAATCCACACTGGGCCATGGAGTCTGATCAGCCTCGCCCCAGACTGTAATGTGAGAAAAATGGCTCAGTCTTTTCCAGGAGAATTTGGATGAACTCTTTTACTTTAATAATGAGAAAGGCTAGATCTAGGCTTAAGCTGAGAAGCTACTGTTAGAGATCAGAGTTCAGTGTCTAAGTCCCCTAAGGTTGCTGTGCAGGAGAGGACCTGTTGGTGTGAGGAGTGAGAGGCGCTGGGAGCCTCTCAAGTTTGGCTTGGATGTTGAGGCTGATGATGCCCCTGAGTGAGAGTGTGACGCTTGTCACCCACAAGAGAAGGCTTTCCAGGGGAGTGGGGCAGACTCCCGAGCAGAATGGCTGGAGAGATGGAAAAAAAGACCGTCTGAGCTTCTGCAGAGGGTGGAGGAGGTAGGGGCAGGTCTCACCAGAACCACAGGAGGAGCCCTGGGCTTTCTCACCAGGTTGCCTGGATGTGGGGCTTCATCAGGACCGCAGTGTCAGGGACTCAGGTCCTCGGTGGGTAAACGACTGAGGGCAGAGGGCAGGGTGTGTGGGGCAGGGGGTCTGGGAGCTGTGGCCAGTGGCTCCTGAGAACACTTTTCCCTAGCTTTTCCTGCATGATAGTGATTTTTTAAAATTCTTGTTTAAGAATTGGATTTAATTATAAAACTTTCATTTTATTTACAAGTTCATTGTATCTTAATTCAAACTTCTTAGGAAGCCCTTGTCAGATTCTCAGCTGTCGGTCTTTTATGGCTTATGAGCGCCACTGCTCCGGTTTTCTTTCAGGAAACCCGTCCTGCTTTTCGTTCTAAGCTGTGGAAATAAGTGGAGAGCCATTGACACTGCTGCTGCTCTTCAAACTGTGGGGCTTTGGAGCGGGCTCTCTGTCTAACTGGTCGTGTCACCGAAGAACACAGGATTATCTTACTCTTATTCCAGGAGAACTGAATTGAGATTGGACATAAAGGATTAATTTATCTTCTTTATTGACTCAGAGTTGTGCCTTACTTTACTAAGGTGTACCAAGCAGAAGGAGACATAATCACTAGAGCACCTACAATGTCATGACTGGAGACGTAGTGCGAAGTGTGCATACACTAAGCACTATGCAAAGTAATTTCATGTATGTCATCCTAAAAAGTATGTACGATTTGGTGATACAATCATTGGCAAAATTGCTTAACTTTGCATGAGAAATGCTAAATAATTCTATATCATTAAACACCATGATCCTCAGAATTGTTCTTGTATAAAGTAGAAATAACAATTGATATGAGTCAGCGGTATGTTTTGCATGGGTCAGTTAGCTGGCATATTTACTCTGTCCTTCAGACCTGAGTGTACTTTTTCATGAAGTGATTCAAATTAAACTGTATCAGGAATTCTACTAGGCCCTTCCAAGTGCAATCACATTTGATAATAATTGGATTCTTCTGTCAGATGAAGACATCTACTTGAAAAGTGTAAAGAACAATATAAATGAACTCATCTTTTAAGCATTAATCTGCTTGGCCTTTGCATATTTTATTGAGATGTAGTGAATATGCCAGGCTTTACAAATTATTTTGATTCATCTTTCAAACAACTGTGTCTGTGCATGCACATATATACATGCAGAAGAGCCAGCTCAGTGGAAATGACTCTGATGCTGGGAAAGACTGAAGGCAAAAGGAGAAGGGGGTGGCAGAGGATGAGATGGTTAAACAGCATCACCGATTCAGTGGACATAAATTTGAGCAAACTCAGGGAGACAGACGGAGAAGGCAATGGCAGCCCACTCCAGTACTTTTGCCTAGAAAATCCCATGGACGGAGGAGCCTGGTAGGCTGCAGTCCATGGGGGTGCAAAGAGTCAGACACGACTGAACAACTTCACTTTGACTTTT
>NW_011494838.1:270768-289925 GCF_000754665.1 Bison bison bison | reverse complement strand
ATGGCAACCCACTCCAGTGTTCTCGCCTGGAGAATCCCAGGGACAGGGAAGCCTGGTGGGCTGCCGTCTGTGGGGTCGCACAGAGTCGGACACGACTGAAGCGACTTAGCAGCAGCAGCAGGGAGACGGTGGAGGGCAGGGGAGCCTAGCATGCTGCAGTCCATGTGGTCGCCAAGAGTCGGACACAATTTAGTGGCTGAACAACAACAATGCACATGCCTATGTGAGTACTGCTGCTGCTGCAAGTCGCTTCAGTCGTGTCCGACTCTGTGCGACCCCATAGACGGAAGCCCACCACGCTCCTCTGTCCCTGGGATTCTCCAGGCAAGAACACTGGAGTGGGTTGCCATTTCCTTCTCCAATGCATGTACTTATAAATGTGGGAACTACTATTATGCCCATTTTACAGAGAAGGAGACTGAGGCTCTGAACTGCTCAATTTGCCCAAGGTCATGCAATGTGCTGGAGAAGGAAATGGCAACCCACTCCAGTATTCCTGCCTGGAGAATTCCACGGACGAAGGAACCTGGCAGGCTACAGTCCAGGGGGTCGAAAAGAGTCGGACAAGTGAGCGACTAACACGCACACACACATACAGTGTGCAGGGGGCATAAGAGGAGTTATCACCCAGATGGTTTTCATTTTGAGCCCAGATATCCAGCTAAGCCCTCCTGCCTTCTGCTTTCTGGGCACTTGACCTGTTTTCTGGGCACGTAGCTCAGGGGGTGGGTCCTCTTGTGGACTTTAAGTATGAAAAGGCCAAAGGTACCCGCAACGGCCCTGGGACCCTGTCAGCCCTCCTGGCGGTCCTGCCCCAGAGTCTGAAGAATACACCCCCCGGGCGTGTTCTCCCTCCAGCTTCGCTTGTATTGTGCTTGGAGACTAACGTGGTGATAGGCACAGCTAGTGGCAACAAGTCTTCCTCCTGACATCTTGCAGGTCTGTGCGGGGTGGGGTGGGGTCGTGGGTGGGATCCAGACCTCAGACCCCCGACCTTCCGGCCTGCTCCTCACTCCCATTCTCCGGCTCAGCCTTCGCCGAGTGTTTAGTTTGAGAAAGTCCTTTGACCTTTCACACCTACCTGAGTGTGAGCCGGTCACTAGGACAGCCCACCCGGCCTCACTCACCCACGAGGCTGTGGAGAAGCTGGAGCGGCCCCGGGGGCCCCCGGTGGGTGCCCGGCCCCTCTCTTTACCTGGGGGAAGGGGGCTGCTTAAGTCCTCAGCTGAAAGTAAAGCGCGACTCTGTTTCTGTGCTCTTCCTTTGACCACATTGAAATTCTTGCTGCATTACATACTGCATGTTTGAGTTGTAATAAACATATTTTAAATGATGTACAGGCGGGATTATTTTAAAATACATGGCTCTACTTTTCAGGTATCGGACTTGGTAATAATTTTGAACTATGACAGAGCAGTAGAAGCTTTTGCAAAAGGTGGTAACCTAACACTTGGCGGGAACCTCACAGTGGCCGTGGGGCCCTTGGGAAGGTGAGTGCTCGAAACCCTTTCTGAGCAGCTATGGACAGTAAAAACTTTAAAAACCATATTGTTTTGCATTAAGAGAAAATTGAATTAGAATGACAGAAATTTATGATTTACACATGTCCCAGGGGATTTTCCCAGGTGGAGCAGTGGTAGAGAATCCACCTGCCAATGCAGGAGACAGAGAGACAAGGATCCCTGAATAAGGAAGGTCCCCTGAAGGAGGAAGTGGCCTCCCACTCCAGTATTCTTGCCTGGGAATCCCGTGGACAGAGGAGACTGGCGGGCTACAGTCCATGGGATCCAAAGAGTCGGACATGACTAAGCACACACACATGCAGAGAGGGTTTGAGGTTGCTTACAAATAAGAAACTTACAAAGCACAGCCAGTGTAATAAAATGAGAAAATCTGAAACTAACACATGTAAAAAGAAACTCAATTTTCAGCAATGCAGGATTAACATAAAATGTATATATATGCTTTGAAGGAGCCAGGTCAAGTCAGTTTTAATTAACTGAGAAAGAGTAGCATTGATCAGGAAAAAAAAAAGAAAAGCATTTTTCCAAACTACATTGTGAAAAACTGAAGTGGAAGTGTTTTACTGAGTGATGTTTACAATACTGTGGTTTTCCCTTCTCTATTAATGAATAACTAATCTTGAGTTAATTGAGCAATTAAATATTTTAAACTCAGACTGTTTGTAGAAGTCAGTAAAATCATTTAAAAATGTTTCTGAGTTCTATGAAAATACTCACAGTAAAAAGAACCACAGACTTTTACTCTTGAGATGCACTTCCCTGTTTTGGTAAAAGAAGACAAAGTTGGAAAATCTCAGCTCAACATGTGTTCTTCCCGTGTATCACCTTGTCCTTCAACCATCTTGCCTACTATGTCGTGCTGTGAACTGTCCTTTCCTCTGAAGCACCTTCAACACACCTAGCTTAGGCCAGCAGGAAGTGAAATATATAAACATAAAGTAGGCATAGGGCGAGAAGTAGGTTAGGGCGAGACCCTTCTTTTGGGTTGGAAGTTAGTGCCCGTCAGACAGCCACCTTTAGGTGAAGATGCTCACAGTTCTGGGATGCTGTTTTGCAGGAATTTAGAAGGAAATGTCTCCCTAAGAAGCTCAGCTGCCGTCTTTACTTACTGCAAGTCAAGAGGCCTCTTCGCCGGCATATCTTTAGAAGGCAGCTGTTTGATTGAGAGGAAGGAAACTAACCGAAAGTAAGTCTAAGGCAAATAATTTTAATTGATCTGAAGAAAATGAGGCTTTGTAGATTCATATGGTTCTTAGGAGTGTACAGAGCACCTTCGTACGGCAAGTCTGCTGGCACCGAGTTTCCAACAGCACCTGCTCACTTTGCGTCTCTGTGTCACGTTTTGGTAATTCCTACAGGATTTCAAGCTTTTTCATTAGTACATCAGCTCCGGTGGTCTGCGATCTGTGACCTTGGATGTTGCGGTTGTGGTTGTTTGGGACATCAGGCGCTGCGCCCTGTCAGGGGAGAACCTAGTCAGTCAGCGTGTCTGTGTTCTGACCGCCCCTCCCCGAGGCTCTGTCCCTCTCCTCAGGCCTCCCGGTTCCCTTAGATACAATACATTGAAATTAACAAGGACCTCCAAGTGTTCAAGTGAAGAGCTGCACATCTCTTAGTTTAAACCAAGAGCTGAAAATGCCTGAGCTTAATGAGGAAGGCACGTCAAAGCTGAGACAGGCCGAGAGCTAGGCCTCTGGTGCCGAAGTCAGCCAAGCTGTGACTGCAAAGGAGAAGTTCCCGAAGGAAGTGACAGGTGCCACACCAGTGAAAGCATGAGCGATAGGAAAGCAAAACAGCCTTATCACTGATACAGACAGTTTTAATGATTTGGATTGAAGATCCAAAGCAAGCACAACATTGCCTTCAGCCAAAGCATCATCCAGAGCAAGGCCCTAATTCTCTTCAACTCTGTGAAGGTGGTGAGAGGCGTGGAAGCTGCAGAAGAAAATTGTGAAGCTGGCAGAGGCTGGTTCATGAGGTAGAAGGAAAGAAGCCGTCCTCATAATGTATTAGGTTGGTGCGAAAGTAATAGCAGTTTTACATTGTTGAACTTTGTCATTTGATATTGGAATCCATTCTTAAATAAATATGGTTATGTTATACTTAATTTTAATGCTCATTTCTCCCTTTATGTTTTTTGCTAATGACTTATTACTTGCTGTTTATTTTATATTTATTTTAGATAAGGGAAATGATGTTTAGACACAAAGCAAATTCGAGTGATTTTTTTATTCGAGTTCAAAATGGGTCGTGAAGTAGCAGAGACCACTTGCAGTACCAGCAGTGCGCTTGGTCCAGGAACTGCTAATGAACCTGCAGTGCAGTGGTGGTTCAGGAAGTTTTGCAGGGAGACGAGAGCTTTGAAGGTGAGGAGCGTAGTCGTGGGCCATCAGAAGTTGACAACAATCAATTGGGAGCCATCAATGAATCTAAGCCTTTTACAACTACATGACAAATTGCCAAAGAATTCAGTGTCGGCCATTCTACAGTCATTCTGCATTTGAAGCAAATTGGAAAGGTGAAAAAGCTCAATAAGTGGGTGCTTCATGCTGCTGCTGCTGCTGCTAAGTCACTTCAGTCGTGTCTGACTCTGTGGGACCCCATAGATGGCAGCCCACCAGGCTCTACCGTCCCTGGGATTCTCCAGGTGAGAACACGGGAGTGGGTTGCCATTTCCTTCTCCAATGTGTGAAAGTGAAGTCACTCGGTCGTGTCCAACTCTTCTTGACCCCATGGACTGCAGCCTACTAGGCTCCTCCGTCCATGGGATTTTCCAGGCAAGAGTACTGGAGTGGGGTGCCATTGCCTTCTTCAGGGTGCTTCATGAGCTGACCAAAAATCAGAAGAATCGTTTTGAAGTGTAGTCTTCTCTTATTCTAAACAACAGTAGTGAACCATTTCTTGATTGGATTGTGACATGTGATGAAAGGAGGATTTTATTCAACAACTGGTGATGACCAGCTCAGTTGTTGGACTGAGAAGAAGCTCCAAAGCACTTCCCAAAGCCAAACTTGCACCAAAAAAGATCATGGCCACTGCTTGGTGGTCTGCTGCTGATCTTATCCACTACAGCTTTCTGAATCCTGGCAAAACCATTACCTCTGAGAAGTATGCTCAGCAAATTGAAGAGATGCTTCAAAACCTGCAGTACCTGCAGCTGCCATTGGTCATCAGAATGAGCCAAATTCTTCTGCGTGATAACGCCTGCCACCTGTCACACAACTGCCGCTTCAGAAGGTGAACAAATAGGGCCACAGAGTTTTGCTTCATCCACCGTACTCACCCGATCTCTCGCCAGCTGACTTCCACTCTTCAAGCATCTCAACAGCTTTCTGCAGGCAGAATTCTCCCACAACCAGTGGGAGGCAGAAAATGCTTTCCAGGAGCTCACTGAGTCCTGAAGCACGGAGTTTACACTGCAGGAATAAGCACTTAGTTTTTGTTGGCAAAAATGTGTTGATTGTAATGGTTCCTATATAATAAAGATGCTTTTGAACCTAGGTATAATGATTTATAATGATTTATAATGATTTAAGGTCTTCCCTGTAGCTCAAAGGGTTAAGAGGTCTCCTGCAATGCAGGAGACCACGGTTCGATTCCTGGATCAGGAAGATCCTCTGGAGAAGGGAATGGCAATCCACTCCAGTATTCTTGCCTGGAAAATCCCATGGACAGAAGAGACTGGCGGGGTCCATGGGGTCGCAAAGAGTTGGACACGACTGAGCAACTACTACTACGACTACTATAATGATTTAAAATTCATGGTCTGAAACCACGGTTACTCTTGTACCAGCGTAATAAAAGCGCAGTGCTCATCACTGTAAGAGGCTCCCGATTGGTATACTCAGCCTTTGTCTTTCTTCCATAACTCACAGACCAGTTTTGATCTAAAAAAATACAAGATTGGAAGTATCCTAACAGGGAACAAGGAACTTCCTCTTTAACCTGGCATCTAGCTAATAGTTCCCAAAACTGCGCTTCCAAATTTCCACTAAAATGTGTCTTAATTGCCCAGGAAAAGGTAAAAAGCTAGGACTGAGAGGACTTCTTGTGGAAACGGCAGGAATCCCACACCAGTGACCCTGACAGACCTGGCCCTGCTGGCGGCAGATGAACGCCTGCTGCTCACGGCTGACAGAGAGAAGGCAGGAGCCATGTCTGTGGTGCTTTTCCACCTGGAATCCCACACTCGTTCAGTAATGTTCAGTGCAGACCTCAACAACCAGAAAATGGGAGGAATGGGGGAAAGCAAGGCTTGCAGAACTCTCTAACTTGTAAAGTCAAGAGAAATGTTTTTACTTCTGGTTTTATTAATTTGAGAAATTTAAGTGAAGAATGCTTTTAGAAATGTGTGATTCTAGGCCTTTGGAAGATTTTCCCACAAAAGTTCACCTAATTCCTGGATAAACTAAAACAAATATACTTTTTAATCAACTGCAGGGCTTCCAAACATGTAAGGCAAATCCTTAGATAATTTTGTTACAAATAAACATTTTAGGGAACTATAGGTTGGCACCATTTTTATAAGAAACTTGTAAAGCAAAAACCTGTAAAAAATGTATGTGCTTGTAGGTACATGTCCATAAGTGTTTAATATATGTGTATATATATGTTTATATATGAATGATATATATATGTTTTTATGTATAAATGTATGTTTATGTGAAGTGCTTTTATATTATTGGGAAAAGGACATAAATATCAGACCACTTATGGCAGTGCCTCTAGAGGTAAGCTTAGAGGGATGAATTTGGGCCCTAACATGGGTAGTTAGTGTTTGAAGAGTGGTTTCTGTAAAGTGCAGTAGGCAAGTGAAGCACCCCAGCATACATGGGTGTGTGTCCTGCATTCATCTCTAGAAAAGCTAGGCAAGAATACTGGAGTGGAGAAGGAAATGGCAACCCACTCCAGTATTCTTGCCTGGAGAATCCCAGGGATGGGGGAGCCTGGTGGGAGAAAAAAATCTATGTCTGCAAAATAAGGGTTCTTCATATGTTTCCTGTTAGATTTTATTGTCAAGACATTCGAGCCTACGACATTTTATTTGGCGATATAACACGGCCTGCTCAAGCGGAAGACCTGTATGAAGTTCTGGATTCCTTTACTGAGAAGTATGAAAGCGAAGGACAACGAGTCAACGCCAGAAGAGCCGCCCGGGAGCAGAAGAAGGCTTCGGTGGTGCTGGGTTTCTCTATTTTTCTTAGTAGCTGCAGAGAATTTCTTCATATAGACTATTCTGTCTTTGATATTGGCTTCCCGGGTGGCTCAGTCCATAATCTGCCTGCAATGTGGTGGGCCTGGGTTCCATCTTGACCCAGGGAAGACCCCCTGGAGGAGGGCATGGCTACCCCTCCAGTATTCTCGCCTGGACATTTCCTTGGACGGAGGAGCCTGGTGGGCCACAGTCCATTGGGTCACAAAGAGTCAGATGGGACTGAGCGACTAACACACACATCATTCGTATCCGATTCTAAACACCCTACGAAACCTCCCTTGTAATTTCATTTGCATACAGTTCTTGTGGAAAATGTCATAAAACCTTGACAATCATCTATACAAATTTCAGGAAGAAACGCAGTTTTCTTTGATTGCCTTTCTGCGAGGATAGACCTTTATAATACTAATTAATAATACTAATAACCGCTGCCGGCCTGGTGCCTTGATGCGCGGAGAGCCTTCTGCGCTGGGTTCATAGCTCCGCTCGGCTCATCACTGTCTCCTCCTGCGCAGTTGCGGGGCTGGGAGGAGGGATGCTTCCGGCTGCAGAAGCGCGGCCCCTGCGGTCACCCGCCTGTTGTCCAGTTCAACCAGGGGTGGCCGGGAGCAGCGTGTGTGCTCTGCTAATGAGTGCAGGGGCTAGCGTTCGCATGTACATGCACTGGCGGGGGCGGTACATATGCTCCTAAGTAAAAACAGTTTTAAAATCATGTGCATTTTTTCCTGCTCTTCCCAGGCTAAATTGCCTCCAAAACCATCGTCAAGACCAGAGCAATCATCTGCACAAGTACAGCTGAGTTCTGGCTCTCAAAGTAAGTGTTTTTGTTGCAATTCAAATACAGTTATAATTAAGTAATTATGAAATATTATTAAGAAATCAAAAGTTATAGCTTTAGAGTCCAATAGAAGAACTGATGCATATTAAAGAAAAAAAAAAAAACCAAATGCTTGGCCTCTTCTAAACACATGAGGCTAATTGTCATTCCTGTCATTTGTGAAAATGTTTATTCTCATTCAGAAAATGCTTTTTCCAGTGACAGAGATTTACCTTTAAAGTTTTTCTCTCTCCTCTTCTTCTTTTTTTTTTTTTTTTGCATCTCTTCCAAACACTATTATTCTGCTGATTTGAAATGGAAACAATAAACCTGTTTTTCTCTTATACACATAGATTTATATTTCTGAATATTGATTTTACCATACATTCTTGGAAGCTCAGGGTTTCACAAAATAGAAACCCTATTTTCTAGGGTTACTAAATAGCTCAGGGTTGTAAAATAGAATAAATTCATAAAGCATCAGGTTTTTGGCCTTTACTCCTCTTTCCATTACTCATTTTTATGACAGTCACTTTTGGAATTCTGGTTTTCATGTGCAGAGGCTTCCAGTAAATAGCAATGTAGTAAAGTAGGCAGTGTTCCATACAATGATTAACTATTATGCAAGTGGCATTGTGCTATGGCTTTTAAGAGCACAGTGATGAAGCTAACTTATCTCCTGCCTTTAAAGAACTTTCCCTCTAGGAGCAGAGAGATGACATGTGGAAAAGTAACTGCAATTACAGGAAGATGTACCACGAACCCCCGAATAATGCAAGGGTCTGAGGCACCAACCCCTCTTGCCAAAGTCAAAAAAATATATATATATATATATAACTTTTGACTCCCCCAAAACTTTACTAATAGCCCACAGCTGCCTGGAAGCCTTACTGATAACATAAACAGTTGATTAACACATATTTTATAAATCATATATGTTACCTACTGTATTCCTATACAAAGTAAACTAGAAAAAATATTAAGAAAAGTATAAGGAAATGAAAATATATTGATGATATTGTACTGTATTTATTTATACCAGAAGTTTACATCATCTGTTTACAAGATGAATTGTCTGTCAGTACCCATGTCAATATTGTCTTATGTGACACAAAACACTGTGAATGTTATATGTAATACTAACATAAAAAATTAATAGGAAAAAGAAATTCGCATTTACAGATATAATGATTCATGCATTGATAAAAGTAAGCAGCAATATGATTGCTTTATGGTAGCTTAGCTTATATACTGATGAATGGAGAACTGTAAAGTTTTTTGGCATACAGTATTACAGCCATATTCATAATAAATATTAGAAACATTGATACATTTTTTTAAAACCACTTACATGTGATGAAGACTGATAGTTTCTACAAGAAGAGAGAGAGAGGCATGCTATGCAGTAATGTAATTCTTTGAAAGCCAAGTTACTCAACAGTGAGAAAACTAGCACGTCGTTAATTTTGTATCATATGTGGCTCATCTTGGCCTGTGTGAGGATTGCCTTTCCACTTCTTCACAAGCCTTGCACACAGTGTGCTATGTGGTGAACACTTAGGCGATGTTGGTGATGGCAGAGGCCTCTCACAGTTATTAGATTTTCACAGGGGGACATGCGCATACACAGCAGATAAGTTTGTTAACTGAATGACATGATGATTATTTACTGTTCATTAAGTGGAGGTGGGTCATCACAGAGGTCGTCTTCCTCCTCATCTTCATGTTGAGCAGGCTGAGGAGAAGGAAGGGGAAGAGGATGGGGTGGTCCTGCTGCCCCAGGGGTGGCAGAAGTGGAGCGGGGCGGGGTGGGGGGAAGAGAGGCAAGAGAGGCAGGCACCCTCGATGTCCCTTTATGGAAACACATCATAATTTCTGTCTGACTTTTTTGCTTTTTCATTTCTCTAAGAATGTGTGTACAGGGTCCCAGTCCTCCTTCCACTGTTTGCTTTTATCATACAAGATCCATGTTGAAAAAGAAGTTTAAAAGCAGGCTTGAATAAGCAGGGGCTGCCCGGTAGCTCAAGCATTAAGGAATCTGCCTGGCAATGCGGGAGATGTGAGAGACTCAGGTTTGACCCCTGGGTCGGGAAGATCACCTGGAGAAGGGCGTGGCAAGTCACCCCAGTATTGTCGCCTGGAGAATCCCATGGGCAGAGGAGCCTGGCGGGCTGCAGTCCTTGGGGTCACAGAGAGTCGGACACGACTGAGGGACTGCTGCTTTCACTCTCACTTGAGTAAGCAGAGCCCTCCACCAGACTGTCTGGTGTCAGTTTGTCTGGCACTGCTCCTGCATCTTTTTCCTCATTGTCTGGCACTGATTCAAGAGCTCTCATCTGCATCAAGTCATCTTTTGCTAATTCCTCTGATGTGGTGTCCATTAGCTCTTGAAAGTCTCCAAGACCCATGTCTTGAGACCCTTCACAGCCACCCTTCCCCCACCTATTTTGCTGTATTTGCAATCTATTTCCTGATTTCCTTGATTGGCTCTATTGTAAATTCTCTGAAGTCATGTATGACATCTGGAACAGTTTTCTCCAGCAGGAATTTATTGTTTCAGGCGTGATGGCTTTCATGGCTTTTTCTATAAGAAATGGCATCTTCAGTGGTGTAATCTTCCAGACTCGCATACTGTTCTCGCTCTAGGCATTCTCTTCCACAGCATCAGCAGTTCTTTGTGTAGAGTACCTTTAAAAGTCCTGATGATATAGAGGTTTGAGATGTTGTGTTTGAGGCCAGCAACACCCCTTGGTGGTCTACTCATGGAGCTGAACTTGTGGGGTTCTTGGGTGGCCAGGGGCATTGTCCAACATCAAAAGAACTTTAAAAGGCAGTCCCTTAGTGGCACAGTGCTTCCTGATGTCAGGGACCAAAAAAAGAAGAAGAGTTGTCATGATCCAGGCCTTCTTTTTGCACAGCCAAAGGTTGTCAGCTTGTGTTTATCTGTTCCCCTTCTAGGCTGGGGGTTAGCAGTTCTATAGAGGAGGCCAGACCTGGTCATGAACTCCAGTGCCTGTGCTCGGAAGAGTAGAGCTTGTCTGTCCCTTCCTGCCTTAAATCCTGGTGCTCACTTCTCTTCCTTACTAATAAATGCCCTTGGTTGCAATTTTCCCAGAATAGGGTAGTTTCATCTGCATTAAAAACTTGTTCAGGCAAATATTCTTTCTTGTCAATGATTTTCTTAATGACGTCTGGGATGTGGCTATTGCCTCTTGGTCAGCAGAAGCTGCTTCTCCTGTTATCTTGATGTTACTTAAGCCCAACTTCTTACTAAAATTATCAAAGCAAACTTGGCTGGCATTTAGTTCTCCAGTTTTGGATCCTTCACCTTCTTTCTGCTTTAAGTTGTCATATGATGACTTTGCTTTTTCTCACATCTTATTAGAGTCTATCACACCCGCGTAAAAGCTGCATTTGCAAGATAAGATAAAAGGGATTTCACAGAAGGTGCAGCGCTTCCGCGCCTGTTGGTGTAGCTGCAGCAACAACTTCATGGATTTCCTTTTCTCTCTTAGAAGCGGTTCTTGCCCTGAATTTACTTCTGTCGGAGTGGCGGGCGGGTGCAGTTGCAGGCCTGTTTCTACACGTCAGGCAGTTCAGCTTTCGCTGTAATGACTTTTCTCTGCTTCCTGGGAGCACTTCCGGGAGCACTAGTGGTACTTTTTATGGGTCCCTTGGTGTTAATCAAGGTTTATAGTGTCGTGTTAAACACAACGAAAAATACACCAGAACCATGAAAGAGAGCTTATCATAGTGATACACAATTGACTGCAGAGACAGCTCGTCACGTGGAGACGATTAAGGTCAGCATCTTTGGCAGTTACTTGCAACACTCGTCACCTCAGCACAGCAACAGGGGGGTGGCTACACAAGTATTCCAGGGTATAGTATGTGTACTCGTGTATGTACAATAAGTACGTTCATTTATATGGTTATGACTAAATACTGCAGCTTCACATCTGTTTACATTTCTCTCCACTGCAAATGGAGAGTGTGAGTGTGCATGTACATCAGTTTTGATAAATTTTAGCTCCTAGTAAAAGATTTGTGTGTATCCTACAGTGGCAAATGGTGAAACAGAATAGTATCTATATAAATTCCATGCATTCATGACACACCTAGCTTTTCCTTATTTCTTTTGATATTTCTAGGCTGTGTGTTTCATCTGAGTTTTTTCAGACAAATTTTCCAGTGTTATCAGGAAAAATCCACTTGTAAGTGAACCCACACAGTGCAACCCATGCTATTCAACGGTCAGCAGCATATGATAAGCTCTGGGCAAAGGACTCTAAGTGCCAAAGTGCTGCCAAGGCCATAAAGCCGGTCCTGCCCTCCCCCTCCGTGTTTTGTATCCATGTGCCCAGTTTTCATGCCCAGGTGAGAAATGAGCATGAAACCCGACTCATGGTGCTCATACTGATTCCTGGCTATGCCTTTAGCTTGTCTAAATTTACCTCATCGAGGCAGAGCCTCAGGAACTAGACCTATTTTTCTTTATAGTGTGTATGTGTATGTGTGTGTGTGTGTGCTCAGTCACTCAGTCGTGTCTGACTCTTTGCGACCCCATGGACTGTAGCCCTCCATGCTCCCCTGTCCGTGGGGTTTCCCAGGCAAGAATACTGGAGTGGGTTGCCATTCCCTCCTCCAGGGGATCTTCCCAACCCAGGGGTCAAACCTGTGTCTCCTGCGTCTCCTACATTGACAGGCGTGTTCTTTGCCGCTGAGCCCCACCCCACGCCCTAAACACACACACAACTTGCTGTGTATCCTGTTCTCTTGGGATGCTGCTTTCTTCCTCCAAAGGGATGGTCAATTTTTATTTATGTTCTGGTGATTGATTTGCTTACACTCTTATTTTCTGTAGCAAGATGTGAGCATTGAATCTATTTTTAATTTAGATAGGAGTGATTACATAAAATCTGACCTATATGTGAATACTTCAAAATACAGAGTGTTTCTAAAATTTCCTCACTGAGGGAGTAGGTATCTGTATCATACCTACATAAAAATCCTGCTGGTCTTCAATATCAGTTACTTGTCAGTGTAGATTAAAAAGCTACTTACCTTATCTCAAGAAACTCCTCTCGGCCAACAGTGGAACAATCTTGGAAGGTTTGTTTCTCTTGCGTATTCTTCCTGAGCAGGTATTTTAACATCTAGCCTCATTGGTCACGGGTCCCCCTGCTGCACCAGCCTTGTTCTGTCTGTTTGCCGCAGTGACCTCTGTCTTTGGAAGCTTCCTGTCCCGGCAGGGGCTGCTCTCGCTGATTTCACAGTGTGCTTGCCAGCTCACCTGCTTGCCTGGGCACGTTTCTGCAGACGCAACTCTATTCACCATCCACTCTTCTCCTCCCTTTACTTTTTCAGCTTTAGTATTTGTTGCCTGATTCCTGTTTTTTTCACATGCCCATCGTCTTTTCTCATGTAGCATATCATGCCTGGTTGCGAACACCTGGTTTTGATTCAATAAAACCAAAGTTTAAAATTTGTATCTATTCTTAACCTTTCATTTTAAATATGACTTATTCCTAAGTGCTTTATTAAAAAACAGAATCTTAATTTTTAATTTCTTATATATCCTCACATATATAATTTTATTTAGGTGTATATGTGATTCATAAATACAGTTTTTGAAAGCACTTTTTTCTTTTTCTTTTAGGAGTCTTGCCTCTTTCCTATTTCTCCTCTGTCCTAATTACACGCCACTCTCCTCCATACTCACACCAGCAAACCATGGGAACAGTAGGAATAGTACTTTCCTCGTGTGTCTGTAGTTCCTCCGTATTTTCTCCGTGTCGTCCACACACAAGCATGTGTACAAACGTGTGGACACACAGGCCCAGTGTTTTGTGGTCATCTCACAACAATGCTGCTACAGTTCCGTGCTTTCCTACAGCTTGTTTGTTCGTGGGATTTATTTGGTCCTTTTGCTCAGCAACATCTCACGGAAATCCCTGAATCAACTGTGTTCTTGCAATTATTGGATACTTACTCCTCAGTTCATTTAATTCCTTGTAGTGGCTATTCAGTATTCCATCATGTAGATGGACATTTTTATTCAGCCACTCTCCTACTGATAGATATTAACTTTCAGCTTTTATTCCATGCGAAGCAGTGTCACAGTTAATTTCTTAAGCTGTCTACATAGTGGAAAAAATTTTAAGATAATTTCCAGGAACAGACATGGTAGGTGAAAGGATGTATTTGTAAATTTGTAAGAGATTTGGTAGATTGACTTTTAAAGTTTTTACTACTGCAGTCCTGTCAGCCATTACCCACGACCTACACTCCCACCATGCGCACGCCTATCAGAGACCTACACTCCCTACTGTGCACACTCCTATCAGACCCCTACACTCCCTACTGTGCACACGCCTATCAGACACCTACACTCCCTACTGTGTATACCCCACTCAGATACCTACAGGCCCTACTGTGTACACCCCACTCAGATACCTACAGGCCCTACTGTGTACATCCCACTCAGATACCTACAGGCCCTACTGTGTACACCCCATCAGACACCTACACTCCCTACTGGGTCACCCCATCAGGCACCTACACTCCCTACTGTGTACACTCCTATCAGACCCCTACACTCCCTACTGTGTACACCCCAATCAAACATCTACAGGCCCTACTGTGTACACCCCATCAGACACCTACATGCCCTACTGTGTATACCCCTATCAAACATCTACACGCCGTACTGTGTATACCCTATCCGACACCTGCACTCCCTACTGTGCACACTCCTATCACACACCTACCGTCCCTACTGTGTACACCTCATCAGGCACCTACACTCCCCACTGTGCACACTCTACCGCAACACGCCTCACAGTCATCCCTCGTCACTGGTAGTGTTGGAGTGTCCTGAAGTGTTTACTAGTCTGACAGTGGGTTAGATTTCCTTGTTAAGTGACTGTGTTTGTCCCTATTCGTGATTTAAACACTTTTTTCATCTTATTGCTGGTGTTTGGAATTTAGTCTTATCTTAAAAGTCTCTATTTAATTGGTTAATTTTTTTCTCTTGGAATACTTGTTGCGTTTTCAACTTGTATGAGTGTTTTGTATATTAAGGGGTTTCTCATTTGGATGACAGTTTATTTCTCTAGAGGTATTGTTTGTTGATCTCAGTTTTCATGTGGTTCATAATCTATATGAAATATAAAAGTTGATATATAAACTTTCATATGTCAATGTTTTAACATTTATGTAAAGGTATCTGTCACTTATTTCTTACAGATTTTGTACGTTGGAGTTGTTGTTACTCAGTCGCTAAGCCGCTAAGTCAGCTAAGTCAGCTCTTTGCAGCCCCATGGACTGCAGCGCGCCGGGCTCTGTACCCTCCATATCTCCTGTAGTTTGCTCAAGTTCATGTCCATTGAGTCAGTGATGCTATCTAACCATCTCATCCTCTGTCATGCCCTGCTCCTTTTGCCTCCAGTCATTCCCAGCCTCAGGGTCTTTTCCAGTGAGTCAGCCCTTCAACTTCAGCATCAGTCCTTCCAATGAGTATTCAGGGTTGACTTCCTTTAGGATTGACCGGTTTGATCTCCTTGCTGTCCAAGGACCCTCAAGGTCTTTTCCGGCACCACAGTTTGAAAGCATCAGTGTTTTAGCGTGGTTAGGGTCTTCTCTCCTGTACATTGCCTTCATAGTGTCCTAGGTTTTCTTGAAGTATTTCATTCTTGCAGTTACTAGATACTTACTCCTCAGTTAATTAAGAGCATTTTACCAGTACTCCTGTCAAGTACCAATATGCAGTTCTGGTTAAAGTAATGTTAAGTACTTATATGAACTCTATGATTTTTTAATATTAATTACAGTAACATTATACATATAGACAAATAAATTTGGCATTTGTATGATAATCTTCCTATTTTACTCTTTCCATTTGTAGAGATATTATGTCTTTCCTAAGATTTCATGGTTTCTGTGCCTTTCTTGTTAAATTTATTTCTAAGTACTTTGTAATTTTGTTTTGCTGTGTTGAGTGCAAGACGCTTTCCCATTTATTTTCAGAGTGCTTCTTTTAATAGTTGAGAAAGCCTTAATTTGCACATCTTTTGTCTTATATATGGTCACCTACCCAAAATCTCTTACTTCTCATCAGTTTTTTAAAATAGATTCTCTGATATTTGTTCCCTCTTCCCCACCTTGCCAATGCTTATTTCTGTATTTTTGTATTCATAAACTTCTTAGGCCAGAGGCCTTCACACTGATGCACCTCTGTCCTTAAGGGGTACACAGAGATGAGGAAAGCATGTGCTTACTCGCTCAGTAGTGTCCAACTCTGTGACCCCGTGGACTGTAGCCCACCAGGCTCCTCTGTCCATGGAATTCTCCTGGCAAGAATACTGGAGTGGGTTGCCATGCCCTTCTCCAGGGTATCTTCCTGACCCAGGGGTCGAACTTGGGTCTCCTGCATTGCAGACAGATTCTTTACCAACAGAGCCACCAGGGAAGCCCTAAGGGCACACAGAGATTGAGAAAGCGCTTCTGGGCACAGGTAATTTAAGGTACAGTTTACAGATGGCTGGCTTCCACTCGTGTTCTTTGTTGAGAACATGATGTACATGTTGCCCTCTTTGTCTTCTATTCTTTCACAGTAGTTTTTTTCACACTTGAATAAGCAAACTCCAGACTATCTTATTAATACTACTACAACATTGTCCCCAAAATGTAAGGACAGTGATACAATCTGAAATATGAAAGTTGATATTAGTGTAGTTGGTAAGTCTGATGAACAGTAAATAATTTTGTAAATTAGATGAATTACATTTTTTGTCGCTTTCAACAAAGCTGAATGGAGACCTAATGGACTGTTATCTGAATTTATAATAAGAATAGTAATTAATATTATTATTATATATTAGTTATTTATAAAATCACATAGCTATCATCAAAATAAAAATTATAGTAGTAATAGTTTATTAATTAATAAGTGATATTTTATTATTGCTGTTGTTTTGATGATAGATCTCTATTATGAGAATTTTTTTACCTCTATCTAAGAAGGGAAATAAAAAATTCTGTCACATTCTTACAAAATATCTTTCTTGCCCTCTCTAGTTTTTCTAAAAACCATCTTTATTAGCATTGATATCTTTAAAAAAGAACACTGAGATACAATTTTATGTTGAAGCTATGTCATTCCATGAATAATAGTTATCCTCGGCATATGACCTAAATTCAGGTATGACCTAAATAAAATCCCTTACGATATACAGTGAAAGTGACAAATAGATCAAGGAATTAGATCTGATAGACAGAGTGCCTGAAGAACTATGGACGGAGGTTTGTGACATTGTAGAGGAGGTGATGATCAAAACCATCTTCAAGAAAAACGAAGGCAAAGTGATTGTCTGAGGAGGTCTTACAAGTGGCTGAGAAAAGAAGAGAAGTAAAGGGCAAAGGAGAAAAAGAAAGATATACCCATCTGAATACAGAGTTCCAAAGAATAGTGAGGAGAGAAAAGAAAACCTTCCTCAGTGATCAAAGCAAAGAAATAGAGGAAAACAATAGAATGTGAAAGACCAGAGATCTCTTCAAGAAAATTAGAGGTACCAAGGGAACATTTCATGCAAAGATGGGCTCAATAAAGGACAAATGGTATGGACCGAACAAAAGCGGAAGGTATTAAGAAGAGGTGTCAAGAATACACATAAGAAGTATACAAAAAACATCTTAATGACCCAGATAACCCCAGTGGTGTGATCACTCACCTAGAACCAGACATCCTGGAGTTCAAAGTCAAGTGGGCCTTAAGAAGCATCACTATGAACAAAGCTAGTGGAGGTGATGGAATTCCAGCTGAGCTATTTCAAATCCTGAAAGATGATGCTGTGAAAGTGCTGCACTCAATATGCCAGCAAATTTGGAACACTCAGCAGTGGCCACAGGACTGGAAAAGGTCAGTTTTCATTCCAATCCCAAAGAAAGGCAATGCCAAAGAATGCTCAAACTACCGCACAATTGCACTCATCTCACACGCTAGTAAAGTAATGCTCAAAATTCTCCAAGCTAGGCTGCAGTAGTATGTGAACTGAGAACTTCCAGATGTTCAAGCTGGATTTATAAAAGGCAGAGGAACCAGAGATCAAATTGCCAACATCCGTTGGGTCACAGGAAAAGCAAGAGAGTTCCAGGAAAATGTCTACTTCTGCTTCATTGACTGTGCTAAAGCCTTTGACTGTGTGGATCACAACAAACTTTGGAAAATCCTTCAAGAGATGGGAATACCAGACCGCCTTACCTGTCTCCTGAAAAATCCATATGCAAGTCAAGAAGCAATAGTTACAACCGGACTTGGAACAATGGACTGGTTCCAAATGGGATAGGAGTATGTCAGGGCTGTATATTGTCACCCTATTTATTTAACCTATGGACAGAGTACATCATGTGAAATGCCAGACTGGATGAAGCACAAACTGGAATCATGATTTCCAGGAGAAATATCAATATCAACCTCAGATATGCAGATGACACCAACCATAGGGCAGAAATCAAAGAGGAACTAAAGAGCCTCTTGATGAAAGTGAAAGAGGAGAGTGAAAAAGCTGGATTAGAACTCAGTATTCAGAAAACTAAGATCATGACATCCAGTCGCATCACATCATGGCAAATGGATGGGGAAACAATGGAAACAGTGAGGGATTTTATTTTCTTGGGCTCCAGAATCACTGCAGATGGTGACTGCAGCCATGAAACTAAAAGATGCTTGCTCCTTGGAAGAAAAGCTATGAGCAACCTAGATAGTATATTAAAAAGTAGAGACATTACTTTGCCAACAAAGGTTCATATAGTCAAAGCTAGGTTTTTTCCCAGTAGTCTTGTATGGATGTGATAGTTGGACCATACAAAAAGCTGAGCACCAAAGAATTGATACTTTTGAACTGTGGTGTTGGAGAAGACTCTTGAGAGTCCCTTGGACTGCAAGGAGATCAAACCAGTTGACCCTAAAGGAAATCAGTCCTGAATATTCATTGGAAAGACTGGTGCTGAAGCTGAAACTCCAGTACTTTGGCCACCTGATGCGAAGAACTGACTCATTAGAAAAGACCCTGATGCTGTGAAAGATTGAAGAAGGCAGGAGGAGAAGGGGAGGACAAGGATGAGATGATTGGATAGTATCACTGTTTTGATGCACATGAGTTTGAGTAAGCCTGCTGCTGCTGCTGCTGCTAAGTCACTTTAGTCGTGTCCGACTCTGTGCGACCCCATAGACGGCAGCCCACCAGGCTCCCCCATCCCTGGGACTCTCCAGGCAAGAATACTGAAGTGGGTTGCCATTTCCTTCTCCAATGCGTGAAGCTGCTGCAATCCATGGGGTCACAAAGAATCGGTCACGACTGAGCAACTTAAGTGAACTGAATGGTGTATATGAACCAATTTTTAAAAGTCTAGTCCACCTGTTGAAATACATTTCAAGTAACACTTTAATGTTTAGTAAATTAATGAATTTATAATATTTTTAAGGTTTTGATCAATGTGTGCTTATAATGATCATGATAACTCGATCTATAAGAAATTATTAAATAGATGATTGTGTTATGTAAAATAAAATTTTTAAAATAAAATTTATGTATAAATTCTT
>NW_011494838.1:265948-270668 GCF_000754665.1 Bison bison bison | reverse complement strand
ACTCAAACTCATGTCCATTGAGTCAGTGATGCCATCCAGCCATCTCATCCTCTGTTGTCCCCTTCTCCTCACACCTTCAATCTTTCCCTGGATCAGGGTCTTTTCAAATGAGTCAGCTCTTTGCATCAGGTGGCCAAAGTATTGGAGTTTCAGCTTCAACATCAGTCCTTCAAATGAATATTCAGGACTGATTTCCTTTAGGATGGACTGGTTGGATCTCCTTGCAGTCCAAGGGACTCTCAAGAGTCTTCTCCAACGCCACAGTTAAAAGTACAATATAATACACTGGTCAAAAATCTTTGGAACAAATGAAATGAAAATATGATTTAAAGATTAAAAATAATAAATAAATAAAGATTAAAAATGAACAGTATATAATTTCTGACTATTAAAAACATCTTGTTGATTTTCTTTATGAATGGTGATGGGTTCAGATCACTATCATATTTAGATCCTTGTATCCAAAAAGGGAGTGATATGAATTTTAAGTAATTGACATTAAAATATGCTAAAAATACATCCTTAATCTTACATTTAACAATTTTAGGTATCAGTTTAAAAATATACATATAAATACTTCTTTAAAAACTAGATGTTAAACAAGCAAGACTGAAAACCACTGGCTTGGTGATTGCAAATTTTATTATTCTGGTAGTTTTGGAAGAAGATGTATGTGTTCTCTGTGAGCGTGTGATCGCGATGCCGTGAGTTGTAGTTTCTGCGCACGTGGTCATAGGTATTAGACATTCACTGTCTGCCTTGCGTTTGGTCTGCTTTCTGTGTATATTCAGATATTCCTTTTGATTGAAAGAGGATAAAATAATTATATTTCGATCAATTTGAGTGATTTAAAATATCTGCTTATCAAGAACAGTATTTGGCATTCTTGGGTATCTTATATGTGCGTGAAGTCACTCAGTCGTGTCAGACTCTTTGCGACCCCATGGACTGTAGACTACCAGGGTCCTCTGTTCATGGGGATTTTCCAGACAAGAATACTGGAGTGGGTTGCTATTTCCTTCACCAGGGGATCTTCCCAACCCAGGGATCAAACCTGGGTCTCCAGCGTTGTGGGCAGACGCTTTACCATCTGAGCCACCAGAGAAGCCCTGGTTATCTTATATACTATATACTAATAAATTTTCTAAATGTTCCTCTCTTATGTATCTATTTACTTTTTGCAGGTAGCAGAAACGAATATAATCTGTATCCTGAACTTTCCAGCTATCGTGAGAGAGTTGGTAAGTAAAAATATGTCTGTTTTAAAAAGATTTGTAACCATCTTATAATCACAAACCTTCTAACTAATCTGGCAGGTTGTGAAAATATCAGTACCTCTTATTTCATTTATAGGATATTCACGTTACTTTGAGAAGCACTTCATTTAAAACATACTCTGCACAATTGGACTGATCAAACTTGATGAGGTCAGCAGATAGACTGGACCCACTTGGGAAAGGGCCACTGGGCCCTGAGGGGTTAGGGGCCTTGACTACAGCGGAGTAGAAGTGGCGTTGGCAGTGTGACTCTGGGGATTAGCGTGTCTTTTCTCAGATCCCTCTAAAGTCTGCACTTGTAGTCTAAGTGCCTGATAAATATTAGAAATATCTCTTAAAAAGCAATGAGGGAAGATAAGAAACAAAACCCTACGTGGGATCTGGGGACAGAGGCTCAGACTTCACACCCGTACTTTTATTCTCTGGCTGTGTGTTCCACACACTTTACTTCCCATGGTTGGTCGGTTGGTTGGGTTTTGCTTTTATATTTGAGGGTAGCACAAGCTAAGTGTTTCAAACAGTAGGTAATAAGTTAATATTAATATTAATTTATTTTAGTACTTTCTCAAAATATAAGGGATTTTAAAAAAGAAAATGCAAGGAAAGATTTAAAGTCTATTTTAAAAATAAAGCTTACTTTACATTGCTGTGTGAAACCAGTTAAACTCTTACTAAGGACTTCCTTATGCCAGTCTATCAGCCTTGCAGAGAAAAGTCCCAGCCCTGTGACTCCTTGGTCCTGAGGCTTGAGTTGAAAACCCGTCTGAGCAGGACTCCTGGCTGCCTGGGCTGGCTCTCCTGGGCCTGCCCACGCTGCGTGGGTACAGCGATGGTTCTCCAGGTGGTGTGTGCTTTTGCTTCGAACCTTTGGAAGCTCCTGCTACCAAGTCTTCTGGCCTCACGGTAAAACAGGGGATGGGCATCCATAGCCCTGTTTACTGAGGTTTTCATACCTGGCGGTCCGAACCTCCTTGGTCAGCATCCATCACTGCCCCCTGTCCACCCTCTGACTGGCAGGGGCCCTCTGGGCCTGGTGCACAGCTCTCTGCCATGGGGCTGTCCTGAGCTGTGTGTGCCTGAGGACTAGGCCCACTCGATGCCAGTAATGCCCCCTCCCTGAGTGTGACAACCACGGATGCCCTTCATCTTTTGACTTTGCTGTTTGAGAATTGCGAGTCTCATGACCTCTCCTGGTGGCCCCATCCAGCTCACTCACACTCCTGTAGAGAGATCGCGGTCACCAAGGGTTGTGGATACCACCCGTATCCTGGGGCATGTGGGTGCCAGGATCGAGTCAGCTGCCCGGCTCATCACGGTGCCACGTCTTGGAGGAGACCTTCCAGGGTCTGAGATTGTTCCGAGTCATGTCTGGGGCCAGATGTGTCGATGTCATATGGGTCACATTATGCAGGCTCCACTGAGAAGTGGCATCCTGTGGACGCAGACTTGCTAATTATGAGCTCAGAGCAGCTGCCAGTCACCAAAGCTGACTGTAATCTGTTTCCTGTTAAGTGTGGCCCTGATTTGGGAGAGAAAAATAACTTCTATTTGAATAAACTTGAATATTTGGATACAAAATAGTCAATTGCTTCAAAGATCCTCCAGATTGTTTTGAAGTGTAGGAATGTAGGTCTTGAAGGCGCGTGTCCTCAGCAGGGAAGGCGCCTGTGTGTGGACACTGGCTGTTTGGGTGGCCCTGTGGGTCTTACTTCCCTGCGCTCCAGGGACCCTCTTGGCTGGCCTCTTCTAATGGATTACGTTGTGGACATTAAACTTCTCCTATGGAAGCCGTCCCTACTATTTACAGTAAAGCGGAACTGTAAGTCATTTTGAGCTCGTTGAAGAGAAAGCCAGCAGGGGGACCTGGCACCAAGTGCACATGGACTGGTCCCTGCTGGGGGCGCCTGCTGTCACCCAGGCCAGCTCTGTCCTTTGTTTCCCGTGGATGAACTTTCCCAACAAGCCCTCAACTCAAGACCCTTCTGCACCCTCCTAAAATAGAGGGATTGCCTGACTGGTGAGTGGGTGAGGAATTGGCACACCTCTGTCTGCCTGTCCTGCCCACACCCTTCACCAGCTCTGCCAGCAGCGGCCCCTCCCTCTCTGCTTCACCTCTGTGCAGAGTGGATGCCAGGAGGGATGCAGAGCGCCAGCCTCCTCCCACCCAGCAGCGCCGCCTTGTCCTCTGTTGGCTCAGAACCCCTGCTTGGCCCTGAGACCCGTTTTTCCTGTTACTGTTTTATCTTCATCTTATTTGGAAACTGCAATTCAGAGGCAGTTAGACAACCTCCAGCGGGGGGAGGGGCAAAGATTGAATCTGGTCTGCAATCCCTTCTGTCTTTTCTTAAGGTCATAATATCTTTCTTCCCCTAATTATTCGTTATAAAATATATTTCTAAAACTGCTAAGAACAAATTCAGGGATCATCAGCAACAGATATTCCTATTATTTGTACAGTCTGGATAACTCAGTGACTCAGGAAGATAGTTTGCCTAACTAAACTACAGGGAGGGAACACAGCCCCACCCATCAGCCAGAAATTGGATTAAAGATTTACTGAGCTTGGCCTCCCCGAGCATAGCAAGACCCAGTTTTCCCCACAGCCAGTCCCTCCCATCAGGACACTTCCACAAGTCTCTTAGAGGGCAGACAGACTGAAAACCACAGTCACAGAAAACTACCCAAACTGAGCACATGGACCACAGCCTGGTCTAACTCATTGAAACTGTGAGCCATGCTGTGTGGGGCCACCCAAGAGGGACAGGTCATGGTGGAGAGCTCTGACAAAATGTGGTCCACTGGAGAAGGGAATGGCAAACACTTCAATATTCTTGCCTTGAGAACCCCATGAACAGTATGAAAAGACAAAAAGATAGGACACTGAAAGATGAACTCCCCAGGTCAGTAGGTGCCCAATATGCTGCTGGAGAAGAGTGGAGAACTAGCTCCAGAAGGAATGAGGAGGCTGAGCCAAAGTGAAGACAGTGCCCTGTTGTGGGTGTGACTGGTGGTGAAAGTAAAGTCCGATGCTGTAAAAACAGTAGTGCACAGGAACCTGGAACGCTAGGTCCATGAATCAGGGTGAATTGGAAGCAAACAGATGACAAGAGTGAACATGGACGTTCCAGGAATCAGTGAACTGAAATGGACTGGAATGGGCGAATTTAACTCAGATGACCATTATATCTACTACTGTGGGCAAGAATCCCTTAGAAGAAAAGGAATAGCCACCATAGTCAACAAAAGAGTCTGAAATGCAGTACTTGGGGGCCATCTCAAAAGCAACAGAATGATCTTGGTTCATTTCCAAGGCAAAGCATTGAGTATCATAGTAATCGAAGTCTATGCCCCAGCCACTAATGCTGAAGAAGCTGAACAGTCCTATGAAGACCTAAAGACCTTCTAGAACTAACACCAAAAAAAAAAAAAAAAAGTCCTTTTCT
>NW_011494838.1:259908-265752 GCF_000754665.1 Bison bison bison | reverse complement strand
CACTAGAGAGACTCTATACATGGACATCACCAGATGGTCAATACCAAAATCAGATTGATTATATTCTTTGCAGCCAAAAATGGAGAAGCTCTATATAGTCAGCAAAAACAAGACCAGGAGCTGACTGGGGCTCAGATCATGAACTGCTTATTGCAAAATTCAGACTTAAATTGAAGAAAGTGGGGAAAACCACTAGACCATTTGGGTATGACCTAAATCAAACCCCTTTTAATGATAAGTGGAAGTGACAAATAGATTCAAGGGATTAGATCTGATAGAGTGCCTGAAGAACTATGGATAGAGGTTCACGACATTGTACAGGAAGCGGTGATCAAAAACATTCCCAAGAAAATGAAAGGCAAATGGATGTCTGAGGAGACCTTACAAATAGCTAAGGAAAGAAGAGAAGCAAAAGGCAAAGGAGAAAAGGAAAGATAAACCTATTTGAATGCAGAGTTCCAAAGAATAACAAGGAGAGATAAGAAAGCCTTCCTCAGTGATCAGTGCAAAGAAATAGAGGAAAACAATAGAATTGTAAGGACTATAGATCTCTTCAAGAAAATTAGAAATACCAAGGGAACATTTCACGCAAAGATGGGCTCAATAAAGGACAAATGGTATGGACCTAACAGAAGCAGAAGGTATTACGAAAGGTGGCAAGAATACACAGAAGTGAAGTGAAGTGAAGTGGAGCTGCTCAGCTGTGTCCGACTCTTTGCGACCCCATGGACTGTAGCCTACCGGGCTCCTCTGTCCATGGGATTTTCCAGGCAAGAGTACTGGAGTGGGTTTCCATTTCCTTCTCCAGGGGAACTTCCCGACCCAGGGATCGAACCCGGGTCTCCCGCATTGTAGGAAGATGCTTTACCATCTGAGCCACAAGGGAAGCCCGGAATACACAGAAGAACTATACAAAAAACAAACATCTTAATGACTCAGATAACCACGATGGTGTGATCACTCACCTAGAGCCAGACATCCTGGAATGTGAAGTCAAGTGGGCCTTAGGAAGCATCACTGTGAGCAAAGCTCGTGGAGGTGGTGGAACTCCTGTTGAGCTATTCAAATCCTAGAAGGTGATGCTGGTAAAGTGCTGCACTCAATGTGCCAGCAAATTTGTAAAATTCAGCAGTGGCCACAGGACTGGAAAAGGTCAGTTTTCATTCCAAACCCAAAGAAAGGCAATGCCAAAGAATGTTCAGACTACCACACACTTGCAAAGTAATGCTCAAAATTCTCCAAGCGAGGCTTCAACAGTACGTGAACCGAGAACTTCCAAATGTTCTGGATTTAGAAAAGGCAGAGGAACCAGAGATCAATTTGCCAACATCTGTTAGGTAATGGGAAAAGCAAGAGAGTTCCAGGAAAATATCTACTTCTGCTTCATTGCCTACACCAAAGCCTTTGACTGTGTGGATCACAACAAACTGTGGAAAATCTTTCAAGAGATGGGAATACCAGACCACCTTACCTGCTTCCTGTGAAATCTGTATGCAGGTCAAGAAGCAACAGTTAGAACTGGACATGGAACAATGGACTGGTTCCAAACTGGGAAAGGAGTATGTCTAGGCTGTATATTGTCACCCTGCTTATTTAACTTATATGCAGAGTTCATCATGCGAAATGCTGGGCTGGATGAAGCACAAGCTGGAATCAAGATTGCAGGGGAAAAAAAAAAAAAAAGATTGCAGGGAGAAATATCAGTAACCTCAGATACGCAGATGATACCACTCTGATGGCAGAAAGCAAAGAGGAACTGAAGAGCCTCTTGATGAAGTTGAAAGAGGAGAGTGAAAAAGCTGGCTTAAAACTCAACATTCAGGAACCTAAGATCATGGCATACTATAAAGCAATTATCCTTCCATTGAAAATACAATAATTTTTTAAGAAGGTAAAATGTACTGATGAATCCAAGTTCAATCTATTGAATGCAATTTAAGACTCCTATGGTTGCTGAAGACCCTGTGGCTTAATCTCAGTAGTGATTAAGATTGCCTGGATACAGGTTTACGAGATTCAAATCTCACCCCCTGGGCAGATCACTTAACATTTGCAGGTCTCGGGTTCATATTCTGGGGAGTGGGGTGAGAGCTCCCTCCCTGGAAGTGAGGAGCAAGTGTGATCATCACAGTGCCTGGTTCAAGGGCCCGCAGCCGCTTCACTTACCCACATGGAACGCCACCTGCTATCATGGTGTTCACCATCCCGTGCATCCCGAATTGTGTAAGTAGTGCTACAGGTGTGTGCACGTACTGCAGCTAAGGTGGCTGTAGCTTCCAGAACATTCCCTCATATTCACAGGCACCCTTTTTACTTGCCTCTGTTATCCACAATGTTTGGGAGACAAGAAGGGGGAGGAGGAGTTAGTGAGGGCTTTCGTTAATTACGTGTGGTATGTTGAGACTGAGCTTTATGTATGGAAGTCGTGGATATGGTTATTGATACAATCATCTTCAGAGTGACTTTTTCTTGGACACCAGCTTGCTCTCTCTCTCCGACCGCAGTGAGGCTGTCACGAGGGCTCTCCGCGCGTCCCCTCGGTGCAGCGCCAGAGCCAGTTTTCATAGAGCCCAGTGACGACCATTCGTATACGTTCACAGTCATGTGACTGCTTTGATTTTATCCAGACTGTATCAAAACTTTATTCTTTCATGACACACTTTTATTTCTTTAAAGTAATAAGTTAAAAGTAAATACAGTATACAATATAAAAATACATAGACCTTCTCTGCTTTATAGAAAACTATACCAGCAATATCACTAATATAATTATGTTAAGTGTTATTAAAGTTATTTCTTTAGGAGAATTCAAGTACATGGTACATGCTTTATTAAAAGAACTGTAGCACCATCTTGTGTGAGATACAAATTCAGTGCTTCAGTAAATGTAATTTTATTAGAGTGTTGACTATTTTCATTTCTTACTAATAGGTCAAGGTCACTTTATTTTTTATGATTATAGTATTATAGATTCAAGCAAGTAACTAGATTTAGAATTTGGTTATATACGCTTTCAGTATATCTGTACTAAGATGCGTTTAACAAGCATTTAACTGCCTAATTTGTGCACAAAATTATATGAAACATGGAAACACCAGATTCCATGTGCTGAGTACACAGTAAATATCTGGTTCTAAATCTCTTACAATTTGATACAATTTATAATGTTAATGTCTTTTGCTCATGTTACCCACTCAGTCCTCAAGGTATTTTTTCTGAATACTTGTTGAAGTTCTGGTCACACATATGTAGGCATGCTTCTTGATGTGCTAATTTGAATTTCATCTCCCTTTTGAAAGAAAGGATCAAGTATAGAAATAAAAACAGCCATAAAAGCCTAGAGGGAAGTAAGTGTCTACTGATGAAACAGCACATGCGTCTGAGCTTAATCCACGTTATCAGTGACCACAGAGCATGGTTCTTAAATTGAGTCTTGTATAAAATATCAGCTTTTACCTAATAGTGTAATTCATTGAAACTACCATGACTATTCTATTAAAATAGGGAAAACGTAATAATATTATCTTATAGACTGGACAAAATTTAAGCAGTTATAACCACAGATATTTGCCAAACACATATTTAAGTATATAATAATGTACAGTTTGACTTGTGTATTTTAGGAAATGTTATTACCAAATATTTGCTGTTTACGAAGAAAAACATAAGGTTAACCATGTGACGAAAAGTCACGCAGACCGTGTGCTCTGGGCTCTGCTGGCCTCCCACACTAGAACCTCAAGCCCCGAGTTGCTGATTTATCTCTTCCCTACACATGCTTCCTGTCTTTCTCATAAAAATGTGAATAAATATTTTTTTCTTGTTTTAGGCAATTCAAACCAACCCATAGAAGTGACAGCACTATATTCTTTTGAAGGACAACAGCCAGGAGATTTGAATTTTCAAGCTGGAGACAGAATCACAGTTATATCAAAAACAGATTCACATTTCGATTGGTGGGAAGGAAAGCTTCGAGGCCGGACTGGCATTTTTCCAGCCAACTATGTTACTATGAATTAAAGTTTATATTATTTTGTTCTTTGAGAATTACAAAAAAATTAGTTCTACACTGGAGGGAATTACTATTCAGTTAAATACTGTTTAGTATAAATGTAAAGACACCACCTCTGTTTATTCCATAAGCTTTTATCCAGTATGTAAAAGATTTTGGTTATATAAATATATGTGTGTGTGTGTGTGTGGTTAGCTTACATATCTTTACTTTCCATTGATTTTTTATCACATACACTATTTAATAGTTAATATCACATTTTTCTTGTGTTCATTTTCAAACATACACTAAACCTTTGATTTGGCTGTGTGTATGGTGACTTGATTGTATCTTGAGAATCTAAGGATTAGGGTATGAATACCACTTCATATATTTGCAAAATGACTAGAAAAGAATAAATCAGCTTAAATAGTATATTAAGTAATACTTGGAGTTGGAGATATTGACTAGAATAGTAATCCCTAAAAATTATCTCTGTATCATCAAAAATTATATATGTATGAAACATTGTAAAGAATTTCAAAGAAATTCAACTATGCATTAAAAAAGATGACATCTGTTAGCTTTACTTCTTTGGTGACGCTCATTCATATGTAGCAGTAGAATAAAGTTATGTTGATATGGTTCCTTTGTCTCTAAATAAATGTTTTTAAAATGCTAAGTTACTGTCTTGATTTTGTTTTTCATATTTTCTTTTTTTAACCAGAGGTCTGTGGTTGGTCTGGAGGTTAAAATCAACCTCCATGACTGTTTTGCTAGCTTCTTTTTTTTTTTTTCCAGCTTTCTTAACATGTAATTTCTTTGCAGTGATCGCTGAGGAAGGCTTTCTTATCTCTCCTTGCTATTCTTTGGAACTCTGCATTCAGATGCTTATATCTTTCCTTTTCTCCTTTGCTTTTCGCTTCTCTTCTTTTCACAGCTATTTGTAAGGCCTCCTCATACAGCCTTTTTGCATTTCTTTTCCATGGGGATGGTCTTGATCCCTGTCTCCTGTACAATGTCATGACCCTCCATCCATAGTTCATCAGGCACTCTGTCTATCAGATATAGTCCCTTAAATCTATTTCTCACTTCCACTGTATAATCATAAGGGATTTGATTTAGGTCATACCTTAATGGTCTAGTGGTTTTCCCTACTTTCTTCAATTTAAGTCTGAATTTGGCAACAAGGAGTTCATGATCTAAGCCCCAGTCAGCTCCCGGTCTTGTTTTTGCTGACTATATAGAGCTTCTCCATATTTGGCTGCAAAGAATATAGTCAATCTGATTTTGGTGTTGCCATCTGGTGATGTCCATATGTAGAGTCTTCTCTTGTGTTGTTGGAAGAGGGTGTTTGCTATGACCAATGCGTTCTCTTGGCAGAACTCTATTAGCCTTTGCCCTGCTTCATTCTGTACTCCAAGGCCAAATTTGCCTGTTACCCTGGGTGTTTCTTGACTTCCTACTTTTGCATTCCAGTGCCCTATAATGAAAAAGACATCTTTTCTGGGTGTTAGTTCTAAAAGGTCTTGTAGGTCTTCATAGAACCATTCAACTTCAGCTTCTTCAGCGTTACTGGTTGGGGCATAGGCTTGGATTACGGTGAGATTGAATGGTTTGCCTTGGAAACGAACAGAGATCATTCTGTCAGTTTTGAGACTGCATCCAAGTACTGCATTTCAGACTCTTTTGTTGACCCTGATGGCTACTCCATTTCTTCTAAGGGATTCCTGCCCACAGTAGTAGATATAATGGTCATCTGAGTTAAATTCACCCATTCCAGTCCATTTTAGTTCGCTGGTTCCTAGAATGTCAACATTCACTCTTGCTATCTCTTGTTTGACCATTTCCAA
>NW_011494838.1:250060-259577 GCF_000754665.1 Bison bison bison | reverse complement strand
GAACAGAGATCATTCTGTCAGTTTTGAGACTGCATCCAAGTACTGCATTTCAGACTCTTTTGTTGACCCTGATGGCTACTCCATTTCTTCTAAGGGATTCCTGCCCACAGTAGTAGATATAATGGTCATCTGAGTTAAATTCACCCATTCCAGTCCATTTTAGTTCGCTGGTTCCTAGAATGTCAACATTCACTCTTGCTATCTCTTGTTTGACCACTTCCAATTTGCCTTGATTCATGGACCTGACATTCCAGGTTCCTATGCAATATTGCTCTTTACAGCATCGGACCTTGCTTCTATCACCAGTCACATCCACAACTGGGTATTCTTTATGCTTTGGCTCCATCCCTTCATTCTTTGTGGAGTTATTTCTCCACCGATCTCCAGTAGCATATTGGGCACCTACTGACCCGGGGAGTTCCTCTTTCAGTATCCTGTCATTTTGCCTTTTCATACTGTTCACGGGGTTCTCAAGGCAAGAATTCTGCAAAGAAGTAGAGGAAAACAACAGAATGGAAAAGACTGGAGATCTCTTCAAGAAAATTAGAGATACCAAGGGAACGTTTAATGCAAAGATGCGCACAATAAAGGACAGAAATGGTATGGACCTAACAGAAGCAGAAGATATTAAGAAGAGGTGGCAAGAATACACAGAAGAACTATACAAAAAAGATCTTCAGACCCAGATAATCATGATGGTGTGATCACTCACCTAGAGCCAGACATCCTGGAGTGTGAAGTCAAGTGGGCCTTAGAAAGCATCACTACGAACAAAGCTAGTGGAGGTGATGGAATTCCAGTTGAGCTATTTCAAATCCTGGAGGAGGATGCTGAGAAAGTGCTGCAGTCAATATGCCAGCAAATTTGGAAAACTCAGCAGTGGCCACAGGACTGGAAAAGGTCAGTTTTCATTCCAATCCCAAAGAAAGGCAATGCCAAAGAATGCTCAAACTACCGCACAATTGCACTCGTCTCACACGCTAGTAAAGTAATGCTCAAAATTCTCCAAGCTAGGCTTCAGCAATACGTGAACCGTGAACTTCCAGATGTTCAAGCTGGTTTTAGAAAAGGCAAAGGAACCAGAGATCAAATTGCCAACTTCTGCTGGATCATGGAAAAAGCAAGAGAGTTCCAGAAAAGCATCTATTTCTGCTTTATTGACTATGCCAAAGCCTTTGACTGTGTGGATCACAATAAACTGTGGAAAATTCTTCAAGAGATGGGAATACCAGACCACCTGACCTGCCTCTTGAGAAATCTATATTCAGGTCAGGAAGCAACAGTTAGAACTGGACATGGAACAACAGACAGGTTCCAGATAGGAAAAAGAGTACGTCAAGGCTGTATATTGTCAGCCTGCTTATTTAACTTATATGGAGAGTACATCATGAGAAATGCTGGGCTGGAAGAAGCACAAGCTGGAGTCAAGACTGCCAGGAGAAATATCAATAACCTCAGATATGCAGATGACACCACCCTTATGGCAGAAAGTGAAGAGGAACTAAAAAGCCTGTTGATTAAAGTGAAAGAGGAGAGTGAAAAAGTTGGCTTAAAGCTCAACATTCAGAAAACGAAGATCGTGGCATCTGGTCCAATAACTTCACGGGAAATAGATGGGGATGCAGTGGAAACAGTGTCAGACTTTATTTTTGGGGGCTCCAAAATCACTGTAGATGGTGATTGCAGCCATGAAATTAAAAGACACTTACTCCTTGGAAGCAAAGTTATGACCAACCTAGATAGCATATTAAAAGGCAGAGATATTACTTTGCCAACAAAGGTCCATCTAGTCAAGGCTATGGTTTTTCCAGTGGTCATGTATGGATGTGAGAGTTGGACTATGAAGAAAGCTGAGTGATAAAGAATTGATGCTTTTGAACTGTGGTGTTGGAGAAGACTCTTGAGAGTCCCTTGGACTGCAAGGATATCCAACCAGTCCATCCTAAAGGAATCAGTCCTGGGTGTTCTTTGGAAGGACTGATGCTGAAGCTGAAACTCCAGTACTTTGGCCACATGATGTGAAGAGCTGACTCACTGTAAAAGACCCTGATGCTGGGAGGGATTGGGGGCAGGAGGAGAAGGGGATGACAGAGGATGAGATGGTTGGATGGCATCGCGAACTCAATGGACATGAGTTTGGATAAGCTCCGGGAGTTGGTGATGTACAGGGAGGCCTGACGTGCTGCGATTTATGGGGTCACAAAGAGTTGGACATGACTGAGTGAATGAAATGAACTGACTGAACATTTAAATGACAAAACTGTAAAATATTTAAAGGGCACAGCATGATGATTTGAAATACATATGAATTGTGAAAGGATCTCCAATTAATTAACACATCCATCATCTCACATATTTACTTCTTTAATGAGAACACAAGTTATACTGTCTTAGCAAGTTTCAGTTATATAACACAATATTATCAACCATAGTCACATGCCGTACATTAGATCACCAGAACATATTGCTCATAGAAACTAGGCATTTGTATCCTTTGACTTGTATCTCTTAATTTTCCCTCCTCCCAATCTCTGATAACCACCAGTAGAGTCTCTTGTCTCTATGAGTTTGACTTTTCGGATTCCCACTGAGATCATACGGGCTTCCCAGGTGGCTCAGTGGTAACGATTACGCCTGCCCAAGCAGGAGACGCAAGAGGCACAGTTTCGATCTCTGGGTCAGAAAGATCCCCCAGAGGACGAAATGGCAACCCACTCTAGGGTTTGTGCCTGGAAAATTCCATGGACAGAGGAGACTGATGGGCTTCAGTTCGCAAGGTTGCAAAGAGTTGGATACAACTGAGCACGCACACGCACGCACGCGCGCGCACACACACACACACACACACGAGATCATACAGTGTTTGTCTTTCTCTCAGAGAGGTTGACTTATTTGCTTCGCGTGATGCCCTCGGTCTGTCCGTATTGTCTCAAGTTCCGCGATTTTTTGCTTTTATTTATGTATACCGTATTTTCTTCGTCCAGTCTTCTGTTGATGGATGCTTGGGACTTTACAGATAATAACATGCCATCTGCAAACACAGATAACCTTACTTTTCCAATTTGGATGCTTTTCATTTCTTTTCCTTGCCTCATTGCTCTGGCTAAGGATTCCAGTACTAGGCTAAATAGAAGTGGTGACAATGGCATCCTGTTTGTTCCTGACCTTGGAGAGAAAGTTTTCACATTTTCAGTTGAGTATGATGTTAACTGTGGGCTGGTCATATACGAACTTGTTGTTTAATCTCTACTTTGTGAATTTTCCAGTTTTCTTCCTACTCTAGCTTCCTAAAATGTAGTCAGAAAGATGCTTGGTACTATTTCAGTTTTCTTAACTTTATTAGGACCTGTTTTGTGCCTAGCATAGGCTCTCTCCTGGAGAGTACTCCACGAGCACTGGAGAAGAAAGTGTGTTCCGCTGCTGTTGGTCCAACGTGTTTTTATGGACAGCGTCTCCTTGCTGATTTTCTGTCTGGATGATCTATCTACCGGGGAGAGTGGGATATCACAGTTCTGCACTATTACTGTATTGCCATCTGTTTTCCTTTCATGTCTGTTAATACTCACTTTATATATTTAGGTGCCCCTATGCTGGGCACATAGGTATTTACCAACGCCATTGCCTCTTGTTGAAGTGACCCCTTTATCATTATGTGGAGACCGTCTTTGTTCTTATTATAGTATTTGGTTTACAGTCTGTTTTCCCTGATGTATATATAGCTACCTCTGCTTTCTTGTGGTTTCCAGTTATGTGGGATATTTTTTCCATCTCTTCATTTTCAGTCTACATGTTTCCTTAAAGCTGAAGTGAGTCTATTGCAGACAGCATATAGTTGAGTCTTTTTTTAAAAAAATCCACGTGGCCTCTCTAGACTGATTTTATTAGAGAATTTAGTCTATTTACACTTAAAGTAAGAATGGATAGGTATGGATTCACTGTTGCCACTGTGTTCATTGTTTTCTGGTTGTTTTGTAATTCCTTTGTTCATATCTTCCCCTCTTACTGTCTTGCTTTGTGATCTGATGATTTTCTGTAGTGGTATGCTCATTCGTTTTTCTTTATGTTTTGTGTATCTACTGTAGGTTTTGCTTTGCGGTTACTGTGAGGGCTTACATAACCGTGTTGGTAAGGGTCTGTTTTAGGTTGATGACGACTTTGCTTTGCGGTTACTGTGAGGGCTTACATAGCCGTGTTGGTGAGAGTCTGTTTAGGTTGATGACGACTTTGCTTTGCGGTTACTGTGAGGGCTTACATAACCGTGTTGGTAAGGGTCTGTTTAGGCTGATGACAACTTAGCACACAGGTCATAGCTCTGCATTTTTACTCTCCCCTTCCCTTCATGTATCTTTAATGTTACAATTCATCTCTTTTATCTGTGTATCCATCAGCAAATTCTTACAGCTATTTTAGCACTTTGTTATTTAACATTCATACTAGATTTATAAGTGATTTAACTACCACCACAATCACAACAATAGAGTATTCTGAATTTAATGCTGGTGCTGCTGCTGCTAAGTCGCTTCAGTTGTGTCCGACTCTGTGCGACCCCATAGGTGGCAGCCCACCAGGCTGTGCCATCCCTGGGATTCTCCAGGCAAGAACACTGGAGTGGGTTGCCATTTCCTTCTCCAATGCGTGAAAGTGAAAAGTGAAAGTGAAGTCGCTCAGTTGTGTCTGACTCTTCACGACCCCATGGACTGCAGCCTACCAGGCTCCTCCGTCCATGGGATTTTCCAGGCAAGAGTACTAGACTTAGACTATTCTCCCAGCTTCCAGCTTCAATTTCTTGCCTCCACACAGCAGCCAAACGATCCTCACACTCCAGCTTTTTTATCCTACTTCGTGATTTTATTGCCTTACATTTTATGTATAAATGTGTAGACTTTTTTATAAAATACCTCTTAAGGCATGAAAAAAGGAGAATAAAGACCCGTATTATCATCACCCAACAAAAAATAAAGCAAACTTCCTTTTCTTACTAAAAGATAATCATCATGCTGAATTAGCTATTTATTAATTCCATATATTTCTTTATATTTGCATTACTTATGTATGTGTCCCTAAGCACGATGTGGTATTGTCTTGTATACTTGAAAGCTTACGAAATTTAAATTTTTAAAAATTATACTTGAATGTACTCATTTGCAATAAGATTATCAGAAATTATGATGTATACATTCAAGGAATTAAAAACATGTTAGAAAATTTCAACAGAAAGTTGACACTATAGGGAGAACTAAATGAAGAAAACTGGGGTGAAAAAATAAACTAGGAACGCAATAAATGGATTTAACGAGAATTTCGACTCAGCAAATAGAGGGTCACTGCGCTGACGGTAGGTCTAAAGCATAGGGAGTCGAAAAAAGTTGAAAACACAGGAAACACTTGTCTGTACATTTTCCCAGACTGGTCGGATTGCAGGGCTTTATGGTGTATTTTACATGTAGCAGGGCGAGCAGTTCTTCTCACCTTTTTTTTTTTTTTTCTGCAGGTTTCCCTGGCTGTTATTTTTGCTTATGTTACATGTGAACTTAAGAATCAACTTAATTGTCTTTAGGAAAATAGACTATTTTTTAGTGGCACTGTATTAGGTTATATTAATAATAAATGTATTAACATAAGGAAAATTATCCTTATGATGTTCAGTTGTCCAAAGCAAGGACAGTGGGTGTCTTTGCATTTGTCCGAGTCTAATGTCTTTAGAAGCATTCTAAAGTTCTCACATGACACTTGCATACTTCTGCTAAGTTTCATCTTGGCATTTTATCACGTTTGTGGATATTTTAGTTTTTCATCCACCTACTTTAAATGTCTCAGCGCCGCACTTGTTCATATGCTGCTCCTTTCACCAAAACTCTTGAGGAGAAGACCAAGCCTTAGGCAATTTTGTATTTTCAGTGCCCAGCAAAATTCTCTGTTACTGAATGAATTTCCATTTCTCAACTGAGAAAAAAAATAGAGGACAAGACAATTAAACAGTTTGCCAAGACTAATGGACTTATTAAGAACTGGAACTTAAAATACACTCTTCTGAGTCTATAGAAACACGCTGTGTTTAATGGGATTCACAAAATCCTCCAACCATTACTCATATACCACAAGATATTTGTTTTATATCTAAGACTTCCCTAGAGCCAGCTTTTGTTAAAAAAAAAGATAAACTTTTCTTTGTTCATCTAAGACACTCATGAGTATTTCTTCAATATTATCTACAATTTGAAAGCTTTATCAAGAGTTTCAACCAGAACTGAGAATACTTTTTTTTAAAAAGCTAGATGCCTAAACACCTTTTGAGTTTTGTCTTTTGTCGTCTGGAGTATTTTCTGTACTCTCTCCAATCTCAGTAATCTCATTGTCCTGTCTATTTAATTGCTACGTTAATTTATGGTCACACTGAGTGGTCTGGCCTTTGGGACTCAATGCTGTGTGCTGTCAGTCAGGGCTGCACTTACAACCGTCAGTTCACTTCAGTCGCTCAGTCACGTCCAACTCATTGGCCCCATGGACTGCAGCATGCCAGGCCTCCCTGTCCATCACCAACTCCTGGAACTTGCTCAAACTCATGTCCATCGAGTCGGTGATGCCATCCAACCATCTCATCCTCTGTCATCCCCTTCTTCTCCTGCCCTCAATCTTTCCCAGCATCAGGGTCTTTTCCAATAAGTCAGTTTTTTGCACCAAGTAGCCAAAGTATTGGAGCTTCAGCCTCAGTCCTTCCAATGAACATTCAGGGTTGATTTCCTTTCGGATTGACTGGTTTGATCTCCTTGCAGTCCAAGGGACTCTCAAGAGTCTTCTCCAACACCACGTTTCAAAAGCATCAGTTTTTCGGTGCTCAGCTTTCTTTATGGTCTAAGTCTCACATCCATACATGACTGCTGGAAAAACCATAGCTTTGACTGTGTGGATCTTTGTTGGCAAAGTAATGTCTCTGCTTTTTAAAATGCTTTCTAGATTGGTCATAGCTTTTCTTCCAAGGAGCAAGCATTGACAGAGTCAATTTCTAGGCAGGTTGATAAGAAGTCCAGGGGTCCCCAAGGAGAAAGGTGTCTGGAATTCTCAAGGAGGGGGAAAGGACAAAGTTTTTTCCCTCTACATTCCTTAGGATTATATAACAATGATGTATCCTGCTTGAGGACAGTTTCTGGAAAAAACCTTCTGGCTAATCCTGTAATCTTAAAACGTAAATTATGGGAGTGGGTCTAGTAAGGTCTTTACAACCTCCAGACATTCTTTTGATTCACTGTAATAAGTAATTAAAAAGTATATAACTCCATTTCTAACACTAGCAAGGGGAGTATTCTTTCTGCCACCTTCCGATGTCTATGTCAGAAGCTTTCTCTATCTCTTTTATACTTTAATAAAACTTTATTACACAAAAGCTCTGAGCGATCAAGCCTCGGCTCTGGATTGAGTTCTTATCCTCTGGAGGCCAAGAATTCTGGCATCTTTCATGGTTCAGCAACAACCTTTCAGCATCTTTTAATTTCATGGCTGCAGTCACCATCTGCAGTGATTTTGGAGCCCAAGAAAATAAAGTCTGTCACTGTTTCCATTGTTTCCCCATCTATTTGCCATGAAGCCATGGGAACTGATGCCATAATCTTCGCTTTTTGAATGTTGAGTTTTAATCCAACTTTTTCACTCACCTCTTTCACTTTCATCAAGAGGCTTTTTAGTTCCTCTTTGCTTTCTGACCTAAGGGTGGTGTCATCTGCATATCTGAGGTTATTGATATTTCTCCCAGCCGCTGTTTTTTTCTTTTTGTCTGTTTTTTCCTATGCATTTGCTAATTTTTTTCCTTTTTTAATTTATTTTTTAATTGAAGGATAATTGCTTTACTGAATTTTGTTTTCTGTCGAACCTCAACATGAAGCAGCCGTAGGTATACATATCTCCCTCACTTTTGAAGCTCTGTCCCATCTCCCTCCCCATCCCTCCCCTCTAGGTTGATACAGAGCCCCTGTTTGAGTTTCCCGAGACATAAAGCAAATTCCCATTGGCTATCTATTTTACATATGGTAATGTAAGTTTCCATGTTACCCTCTCCATACCTCTCACCCTCTCCTCCACTCTCCCCATATCCATAAGTCTGCTCTCTATGTCTGTTTCTCCATTCAGTTCAGTTCCGTTCAGTCACTCAGTCATGTCCGAATGTTTGCGACCCCATGAATTGCAGCACGCCAGGCCTCCCTGTCCATCACCAACTCCCAGACTTCACTGAGACTCATGTCCATCGAGTCAGTGATGCCATCCAGCCATTTCATCCTCTGTCGTCCCCTTCTCCTCTTGCCCCCAATCCCTCCCAGCATCAGAGTCTTTTCCAACGAGTCAACTCTTTGAATGAGGTGGCCAAAGTACTGGAGTTTCAGCTTTAGATCAGTCCTTCCAATGAACACCCAGGACTGATCTCCTTTAGAATGGACTGGTTGGATCTCCTTGCAGTCCAAGGGACTCTCAAGAGTCTTCTCCAACACCACAGTTCAAAAGCATCAATTCTTTGACGCTCAGCTTTCTTCACAGTCCAACTCTCTTATCAATACATGACCACTGGAAAAACCATAGCCTTGACTAGACGAACCTTTGTTGGCAAAGTAATGTCTCTTCCTTTTAATATGCTATCTAGGTTAGTCATAACTTTCCTTCCAAGGAGTAAGTGTCTTTTAATTTCATGGCTGCAATCACCATCTACAGTGATTTTGGAGCCCCAAAAAAATAAAGTCTGACACTGTTTCCACTGTTACCCCATCTATTTGCCATGAAGTGTCTGCTTTATGGACTATGCCAAGCCTTTGACTGTGTGGGTCACAATAAACTGTGGAAAATTCTAAAAGAGATGGGAATACCAGACCACCTGACCTGCCTCTTGAGAAATCTGTATGCAGGTCAGGAAGCAACAGTTAGAACTGGACATGGAACAACAGACTGGTTCCAAATAGGAAAAGGAGTACATCAAGGCTGTATATTGTCAGCCTGCTTATTTAACTTATATGCAGAGTACATCATGAGAAACGGTGGACTGGAAGAATCACAAGCTGAAATCAAGATTGCCCGCAGAAATATCAATAAGCTCAGATATGCAGATGACACCACCCTTATGGCAGAAAGTGAAGAGGAACTAAAAAGCTTCTTGATGAAAGTGAAAGAAGAGAGTGAAAACGTTGGCTTAAAGCTCAACACTCAGAAAACGAAGATCAGGGCATCTGGTCCCATCACTTCATGGGAAATAGATGGGCAAACAGTGGAAACAGTGTCAGACTTTACTTTTTGGTCTCCAAAATCAATGCAGATGGTGATTGCAGCCATGAAATTAAAAGACACTTACTCCTTGGAAGGAAAGTTATGACCAACCTAGATAGCATATTGAAAAGCAGAGACATTACTTTGCCAACAAAGGTCCGTCTAGTCAAGGCTATGGTTTTTCCAGTGGTCATGTATGGATGTGAGAGTTGGACTGTGAAGAAAGCTGAGTGCCAAAGAATGGATGCTTTTGAACTGTGGTGTTGGAGAAGACTCT
>NW_011494838.1:230022-249960 GCF_000754665.1 Bison bison bison | reverse complement strand
CAGTCCATTCTGAAGGAGATCAGCCCTGGGATTTCTTTGGAAGGAATGATGCTAAAGCTGAAACTCCAGTACTTTGGCCACCTCATGCGAAGAATTGACTCATTGGTAAAGACTCTGATGCTGGGAGGGATTGGGGGCAGGAGGAGAAGGGGACGACAGAGGATGAAATGGCTGGATGGCATCACTGACTCGATGGACGTGCGTCTGAGTGAACTCCGGGAGTTGGTGATGGACAGGGAGGCCTGGCGTGCTGTGATTCATGGGGTCGAAAAGAGTCGGACACGACTGAGAGACTGAACTGAACTGAACTGAACTGATGTGATCAGATGCCATGATCTTAGTTTTCTGAATGTTGAGCTTTAAGCCAACTTTTTCACTTTCCTCTTTCACTTTCATCAACAGGCTTTTAGTTTCTCTTCACTATCTGCCATAAGGGTGGTGTCATCTGCATATCTGAGGTTATTGATATTTCTCCTGGCAATCTTGATTCCAGCTTGTGCTTCCTCCAGCCCAGCGTTTCGCATGATGTACTCTGCATTGAAGTTAAATAAGCAGGCTGACAATACACAGCCTTGACGTACTCCTTTTCCTATTTGAAACTAGTCTTTTGTTCCATGTCCAGTTCTAACTGTTGTTTCCTGACCTGCATACAGATTTCTCAAGAGGCAGGTCAGGTGGTCTGGTATTCCCATCTCTTTCAGAATTTTCCACAGTTTATTGTGATCCACACAGTCAAAGGCTTTGGCATAGTCAATAAAAGAGAAATAGATGTTTTTCTGGAACTCTCTTGCTTTTTCGATGATCCAGCAGATGTTGGCAATTTAATCTCTGGTTCCTCTGCCTTTTCTAAAACCAGCTTGAACATCTGGAAGTTCACAGTTCATGTATTGCTGAAGCCTGGCTTGGAGAATTTTGAGCATTACTTTACTAGGGTGTGAAAGTGAAGTCGGTCAGTCATGTCCGACTCTTTGCAACCCCATGGATGGTAGCCTACCAGGCTCCTCTGTCCATGGGATTTTTCAGGCAATAGTACTGGCATGTGAGATGAGTGCAATTGTGCAGTAGTTTGAGCATTCTTTGCCATTGCCTTTCTTTGGGATTGGAATGAAAACTGACCTTTTCCAGTCCTGTGGCCACTGCTGAGTTTCCCAAATTTGCTGGTATATTGAGTGCAGCACTTTCACAGCATCATCTTTTAGGATTTGAAATAGCTCAACTGGAATTTCATCACCTCCACTAGCTTTATTCATAGTTATGCTTTCTAAAACCCACTTGACTTCACATTCCAGGATGTCTGGCTCTAGGTGAGTGATCACACCATCATGATTATCTTGGTCATATCTTGGTCATGAAGATCTTTTTTTACAGTTCTTCTCTGTATTCTTGCCACCACTTCTTAATATCTTCTGCTTCTGTTAGGTCCATACCATTTCTGTCCTTTATCAAGCCCATCTTTGCATGAAATGTTCCCCTGGTATCTCTAATTTTCTTGAAGAAATCTCTAGTCTTTCCCATTCTGTTGTTTTACTCTATTTTTTTTGCTTTGATCGTGGAAGAAGGCTTTCTTCTCTTCTTGCTATTCTTTGGAACTCTGCATTCAGATGCTTATATCTTTCCTTTTCTCCTTTGCTTTTCGCTTCTCTTCTTTTCACAGCTATTTGTAAGGCCTCCCCAGACAGTTATTTTGCTTTTTTGCATTTCTTTTCCATGAGAATGGTCTTGATTCCTGTCTCCCGTACAATGTCATGAACCTCTGTCCATAGTTCATCACGCATTCTGTCTATCAGATCTAGTCCCTTAAATCTATTTCTCACTTCCACTGTATAATCATAAGGGATTTGATTTAGGTCATACCTGAATGGTCTAGTGGTTTTCCCTACTTTCTTCAATTTAAGTCTGAATTTGGCAATGAGTTCATGATCTAAGCCCCAGTTAGCTCCTGGTCTTGTTTTTGCTGACTGTATAGAGCTTCTCCATCTTTGGCTGCAAAGAATATAATCAATCTGATTTTGGTGTTGACCATCTGGTGATGTCCATGTGTAGAGTCTTCTCTTATGTTGTTGGAAGAGGGTGTTTGCTATAACCAATGCATTCTTTTGGCAAAACTCTATTAGCCTTTGCCCTGCTTCATTCCGTACTCCAAGGCCAAATTTGCCTGTTACCCTGGGTGTTTCTTGACTTCCTACTTTTGCATTCCTGTCCCCTATAATGAAAAGGACATCTTTTTTGGGTGTTAGTTCTAAAAGGTCTTGTAGGTCTTCATAAAACAGTTCAACTTCAGCTTCTTCAGCTTTACTGGTTGGGGCATAGGCTTGGATTATTGTGATACTGAATGATTTGCCTTGGAAATGAACAGAGATCATTCTGTCGGTTTTGAGATTGCATCCAAGTACTGCATTTTGGACTCTTTTGTTGACATGATGGCTACTCCATTTCTTCTAAGGGATGTGTTAGCATACGATAATTATTTTTCTCTTTCTGACTCATTAGTACTGACTCAAGTGCATTCCATTTTATGGCTGAGTGCTATGCCATGCTTGGCTGGATGAAGCACAAGCTGGAATCAAGATTGCCAGGAGAAATATCAATAACCTCAGATATGCAATGACACCACTCTTATGGCAGAAAGTGAAGAAGAACTAAAGAGCCTCTTGATGAAAGTGAAAGAGGAGAGTGAAAAAGTTGGCTTAAAACTCAACATTCAGAATACTAAGATCATGGCATCTGGTCCTATCACCTCATGGCAAATAGATGGGGAAACAACAGAAAGAGTGAGAGACTTTATACTTCTGGGCTCTAAAATCACTGCAGATGGTTTCTGCAGCCATGAAATTAAAAGACGCTTGCTGATTGGAAGAAAAACTATGATCAACCTAGACAGCATATTAAAAAGCAGAGACATTACTTTGTCAACAAAGGTCCGTCTAGTCAAGGCTATGGTTTATCCAGTAGTCATGTATGGATGTGAGAGCTGGACCATAAAGAAAGCTGAGCGCTGAAGAACTGATGCTTTTGAGCTGTGGTGTTGGAGAAGACTCTTGAGAGTCCCTGAATCTGCAAGGAGATCCAACCAGTCCATCTTAAAGGAGATCAGTCCTGGGTGTTCGTTGGAAAGACTGATGCTGAAGCTGAAACTCCAGTACCTTGGCCACCTGATGAGAAGAATCTACTCGTTGGAAAGGACCCTGATGCTGGGAAAGATTGAAGGCTGGAGGTAAAGGCAACGACAGAGGATGAGATGTTGGATGGCATCACTGACTCTATGGACATGAGTTTGAGCATGCTCCAGTAGTTGGTGATGGACAGGGAGGCCTGGCATCCTGCAGTCCATAGGGTCACAGAGAGTCAGACACGACTGAGTGACTGAACTGAACTGACTATTCCATCTTGTATATGTACCACAACTTCTTTATCCATTCATCTGTCGATGGATGTCTAGGTTGCTTCCATGTTCTAGCTATTGTAAATGGTGTTGCAATGAACAATAGGACACGTGTTGTTTTCAATTTTCGCTTCCTCAGGGTATATGCCTAGGAGTGGGACTGCTGAGTTATATGGTGGTTTTATTCCTAGTTTTTTAAGGAATCACCATACTGTCTTCCATAATGGCTGTATCGATTTATATTCCCACCAACAGTACAAGAGAATTCCCTTTTCTCCACACTGTCTCTAACATTTATTGTTTGTGAACTTTTTGATGAGGGCCATTCTGACCAGTCTGATGTGATATCTCATTGTATTTTTGATTTGTCTTTCTTTAATAATGAATGATGTTGAGCATTTTTTCATGTGTTTGCTAGCCATCTCTATATCTTCTTCAGAGAAATGTCTATTTAGGGGTCTTTTTCCCACTTTTTGATTGGGTTGTTTGTTTTTCTGGTATTGAGTTGTATAAGCTACTTGTATATTTTGGAAATTAATCCCTTGTCAGTTGTTTCATTAGCTATGACTTTCTCCCATTTTGAGGGTTGTCTTTTTACCTTGTTTATAGTTTCCTTTGCTGTGCAGAAGTTTTAAGTTTAATCAGGTCCCACTTGTTTACTTTTGCTTTTATTTCCACTACTCTAGGAGGTGGGTCATAGAGGATCTTGCTTTGATATATGTCATCAAGTGTTCTGCCTGTGTTTTCCTCTAAGAGTTTTATAGTTTCTGGTCTTAAATTTAGGCCTTTAATCCATTTTGAGTTTATCTTTGTGTACAGTGTCAGAGTTTTAATTTCACTCTTTTGCATGTAGCTGTCCAGTTTCCCCAGCACCATTTATTGAGAGGCTGTCTTTGCCCCATTGTATATTCTTGCCTCCTTTGTCAGAAATAAGGTACCCATAGGTACATGGGTTTATATATGGGCTTTATATCTTGTTCCATTGGTCTATATTTCTGTTTTTGTGCCAGTACCATACTGTCTTGATGAGTGTAGCTTTGTAATATAAACTGAAGTCAGAAAGGTTGATTCCTTCAGCTCCATTCTTCTTTCTGAAGACTGCTTTGCTGTTCGGGGTCTTTTGTGTTTCCATATGAATTGTGAAATTTTTTTGTTCTAGTTCTGTGAAAAATACCATTGGTAATTTGACAGGGATTGAATTAAATCTGTAGATTGTGTTTGGTAGTTTAGTCATTTTCACAATATTGATTCTTCTTACCCAGGAACATGGAATATCTCTCTACCTGTTTATGTCATCTTTGATTTCTTTCATCAGTGTCTCATAATTTTCTGTCTACAGTTCTTTTGTCTCCTTGGGTAAGTTTATTCCTAGATATTTTATTCTTTTTGTTGCAATGGTGAATGGGATTAATTCCTTAATTTCTCTTTCTGATTTTTCACTGTTTATAGGGATGCAGGTGATTTCTGTGTATTGATTTTGTATCCTGTGACTTTGCTAAATTCACTGATTAGCTCTAGTAATTTTCTGATAGTATTTTAGGGTTTTCTATATATAGTATCATGTCATCTGCAAGCAGTGAGAGCTTTACTTCTTCTTTTCCAATCTGGATTCCTTTTATTTCTTTTTCATCTTTGATTGCTGTAGCTACGACTTCCAAAACTATGTTGAATAGTGGTGAATGTGGACACCCTTTTCTTGTTCCCTTGATCTTAGGGTGAATGTTTTTAGTTTCTTACCATTGAGAATAATGTTTGCTGTGGGCTTATCAGATATGGCCTTTACTATGTCGAGGTAGATTCCTTCTATGCCCATTTTTTGGAGTTTTAACCATCAATGCATGCTGAACTTTGTCAAAGGCTTTTTCTGTATCTACTGAGATTATCAGGATTACAGGACTGGAAAAGGTCAGCTTTCATTCCAATCCCAAAGAAAGGCAATGCCAAAGAATATTCAAAATACTGCACAATTGCACTCATCTCACACGCTAGCAAAGTAATGCTCAAAATTCTCCAAATTAGGCTTCAACAGTATGTGAACCATGAATTACCAGATGTTCAAGCTGGATTTAGAAAAGGCAGAGGAATCAGAGATCAAATTGCCAACATCTTTTGGAACATCGAGAAAGCAAGAAAGTTCCAGAAAAACATCTATTTCTGTTTATTGACTATGCCAAAGCCTTTGACTGTGTGGATCACAACAAACTGTGGAAAATTCTTCAAGGGATGGGAATACCAGACCACCTGATCTGCCTCCTGAGAAATCTATATGCAGGTCAAGAAGCAACAGTTAGAACTGGACATGGAACAACAGACTGATTCCAAATAGGAAAAGGAGTACATCAAAGCTGTATATTGTCAGCCTGTTTATTTAACTTATATGGAGAGTACATCATGAGAAATGCTAGACTGGATGAAGCACAAGCTGGAATCAAGATTGCAGGGAGAAATATCAATAACCTCAGATATGCAAATGACACTACCCTCATGGCAGAAAGTAAAGAGAAACTAAAGAGCTTGTTGATGAAAGTGAAAGAGGAGAGTGGAAAAAGTTGGCTTAAAACTCAGCATTCAAAAAACGAAGATCATGGCATCTGGTTCCATCACTTCATGGCAAATAGATGGGGAAATAATGGGAACAGTGAGACACATTATTTTCTTGGGCTCCAAAATCACTGCAGATGATTCCTGTAGCCATGAAATTAGAAGACACTTGCTCCTTGGAAGAAAAGCTACGACCAACCTAGACAGCATGTTCAAAATTAGAGACACTACTTTGCCAACAAATGTCCATCTAGTCAAGGCTATGGTTTTTCCAGTGGTCATGTATGGATGTGAGAGTTGGACTATAAAGAAAGTTTAGCACCAAGAATTGATGCTTTTTAACTGTGGTGTTGGAGAAGATTCTTGAGAGTCCCTTGGACTGCAAAGAGATCAACCAGTCAATCCTAAAGGAAATGACTCCTGAATATTCATTGGAAAGACTGGTGCTGAAGCTGAAACTCCAGTACTTTGGCCACCTGATGCGAAGAATTGAGTCATTGGAAAAGACCCTGATGCTGGGAAAGATTGAAGGCAGGAGGAGAAGGGGATGACAGAGGATGAGATGTTTGGATGGCATCACCAACTTGATGGACATGAGTTTGAGCAAGCTCTGGGAGTCGGTGATGGACAGGGAAACCTGGTGTGCTGCAGTCCACGGGGTCGCAAAGAGTTGGACACGACTGAGCGGCCGAACTGATTTGTCATTTGTTGCTAACTCTTCATCAATTACAATCTTTCTTATTTAGGAGATACCTAAGTTTTCATTTTGTAAAACCCAATAGCTATATTAGAATATGTTTATTTTTATTTAAAAAGTGGTCCTTTTCCTTTAACTCAGGCTTGCATATAAATGTTTGGTGTTTTCATTCATGTCAGATGATACCAGTTTTCCATTTAGCATGCCAATACAAAATAAAATTTCCTTTTAATAAGTGTTTAGTAACAGAGAAGATGGTTTTCTAAAGTGGTAGGAAATTGTGAAATTATATGTAAATGACTGATGTCTGAGAAACAGTCTCTCAGACTGGACAGTTTTGTGCTTTTCTGGATCTATTTCTGTTCCCACGCCTTTGGAAATGGCTTTATGTACAAGAACCCAGGTGAACGTCTAAGGCGCCACAACGCTGACATTCACGTCTAGAGAGCAGTTTCCAGGAAACTTCAGAGCAGTCTTTGGAGGTAACCACGTAAATAAGCATCGTTTTAAACTGCATCAAAGAACGTGAAAGTGACATGACGTGAGAGGAAAACCATACAGTGAAGCTGCGTTGCAGGCGAGTCCCTGGAGGGCGCAGGAAGGAAAAGCCTTAGTCTAACTTTGACAAGATTGTGACTGAGAAAAACGGATTCAAAATCACGCACAAGTCCCACACTCCAGCTGGTGAGTGTGCTCAGCAGTGTGGGGAGCAGTCGTAGCCATGCGCGCCCTGGGACTGAACAAACAGAAAGGCCCTGTCTCTCACATGAAATAAGTTATAAGCGCAGCCTCCAGGAATAAGACGAGAAGGAGCCCTCAGTTTGAGGTTGGAGTCAGAGGCACTGACAGTCGCTCATGGCTTGTGATACGTGTGCAGACAAACGGACACAGACCGTCCACACCACGTGTTCCCAGCTCTGCACTGAGAGGGCCCCGGAGCCAGGAGCCCCTGCTGGAGTGAGCTCACCAGCCCCCCAGATCCTCATTCTGAAATACCGTGAAAATAGCAATACCATCTAAATCTCAATGAAAGAATTGGCCGATGCCGCTGTCGGAGGTAGGGAAAATACTAGATGAGCCTGAGAAATCTTGTGGGGCCAGAAAGTAAGGAAGAGCTCAGAAAGGGTCTGGGATGTGGGGACGGCCCAGGCCATCACCAAAGAGAGTGCCCAGTGACCAGGCTGAATAATCTGAGCAGCAAAATAATGAAAGCTTTCTATTATAACCCAGAAAATAAACACCGAGAGTTCATACTGCTATTACTAACTGAATAAATAAATATATGGGGAAGAAGGGCAGCTCTTCCTCAGGGAAGAATTCCAATCAATAATGTGGAAAGAATCAAGAAAATATAAAATCACCTAAGAGCACAATAGTAATCATTCTAGCAGGCCAGATCCACTCACAGATTCAAAATTAGGGGCAGGAGATTCATACATATTTCAAAGTGTCTCCCCAAGATAGCTGATTAAAATGGGAAAATGATAATCTTACAATGGGAAAGTCCAGTAGGGAGTTCTTTCGCCAAGTGACCAAGGCTAACAGCGTCAATAATAACAATGAGCAGCAGTTTGCATACTCTTCAGAAGCACTTTCTCGTCATGAAAGATGGGAGACCGAGCAATGCTGCATGTTGGAGGAGAGCAAGGAGAGGCTCCTGGAGCAGCAAAGGGCATGGATGGGAAACGTGAACCACAAATGAAGTCTAACACTAGTCGTTTTGATAATTAATAAGATATTAACATAGGAAGAAGACAGGAAAATCTATCTAGTAGTTTTACAAACTTTCTATAAGTCTAGAAGTATGTCAAAATACAAAATGCACAATTGCAATTAACTTTTGTGCATGAAGAGATTTTTAAAAGGTTTGCACGTTTAAGTGTTGCTTGAGTATGCCTTTAAGGCCCAAATCCTTCTACTTGGCATTCTTTAGGGTTTAGGCTAAGTTGCTGTGCTTGGCTGGGTTGTTATTGTGTTTGGCTTTTCTGAATGTTTTTATATGCACGTTTACATTATTTAATAATTATGTTTTTATTATCATAGCAGAGTAAGCAGAGCTGTCTGTCTTCAGACACAGCTCTTATGGGACTACATCAGCAAAGGGTGGAAAGTGGAAACCAGCAAGCAGGCGTTGCCTGAAGCAAAGCAAGGGGTCCTTCTCGTGAGCTTAGCGGGTCACCTGGCGGTCCTAGGGCTCCCTGCTTATGTAGGAAGAGAGAATCTGGGAAAGCTTCTCAGTATTGAACATTGGTTTGAAACAAAAATTAGTCCTGAGTGATTTCTCTTTCCTTTGTTGATCTGGACAAAGCCAAGCTGTGAACACACTGCTCCTTGGCCAGCTGGTTCCACCGGTAGTTTCCAGACTTCATTTGGTTTTCACAAATGATTAAGGTTCATGTTCAGATAAACTCTGTGGGGCAAGTTCACTCTATCAGACTGACCTCTCCACTAAATACCCCAAATCCGTATTGGCCACAGTGTAAATCAATATAGCTTCTGTGTCCTACTACAGAGATAGTGATTAAAGAATTTAGTTAAAAACAACAATAAAGCAGATGTTAAAATCTCATACAATTATTTTATATTCACAGAACTGAACCATGTTTTTTTTACCATGTTGAAATGTCCATGCTTTCATTTAAGTCAAATAAAAATGTCAAATAGATGTGTATTTCAGGCCTCCTGGTTTATGAGTTACTTTCAAAACCATTCTTTCATTTAATCTTCACAGATGAACAAATATAGTATCACTGTGCAAATATTAGTGGTGCAGAAACTGAATGTCCAACCACACACCGCTAGTAAGGGGCAGAGCCAGAGTTCCAGAACAGGTGGGAGTGCTGGTTCCAAACTCACACAGGCATGCCAACCAGCTCTGAGACCATGGGCACACCAGCTGTCTCACTGATGGCTCTCACCATCTACTACTCAAGGCCTTTCTTCCAAACTTTTCAGGATCCCGTGTTTGAAGCAATCAGTTCAGTTCAGTCACTCAGGCGTCTCTGACTCTTTGTGACCCCATTGCAGCACGCCAGGCTTCCCTGTCCATCACCAACTCCCAGAGCATGCTCAAACTCATGTCCATTGAGTTGGTGATGCCATCCAACCATCTCATCCTCTGTCGTCCACTCCACCTCCTGCCTTCAATCTTTCCCAGCATCAGGGTCTTTTCCAATGAGTCAGTTCTTCACATCAGATGGCAAAAGTATTGGAGTTTCACCTTCAGCATCAGTCCCTCCAATGATTATTCAGGATTGATTTTCTTTAGGGTTAACCGGTTGGATCTTGCACTCCAAGGGACTCTCAAGAGTCTTCTCCAACACCACAGTTCAAAAGCATCAGTTCTTCAGCACTCAGATTTCTTTATGGTCTAACTCTCACATCCATACATGACCACTGGAAAAACCACAGCTTTGACTAGACAGACCTTTGTTGACAAAGTAATGTCTCTACTTTTTAATATGCTGCCTAAGATGGTCATAACTTTTCTTCCAAGGAACAAGCGTCTTTCAATTTCATGGCTGCAGTCACCATCTGCAGTGATTTTGAAGCCCAGAAAAATAAAGGCTGTCACTGTTTCCATTGTTTCCACATCTATTTGCCATGAAGTGATGGGACCAGATGCCATGATCTTAGTTTTCTGAATGTTTAGTTTTAAGCCATTTTTTTCACTCCCCTCTTTCACTTTCATCAAGAGGCTCTTTAGTTCTTCTTCACTTTCTGCCATAAGGGTGGTGTCATCTGCATATCTGAGGTTATTGATATTTCTCCCAGCAGTCTTGATTCCAGCTTCAGCCAGTCCAGCATTTCTCATGATGTACTCTGCATATAAATTAAATAAGCAGGGTGGCAATATACAGCCTTGATTTACTCTTTTCCTGATTTGGAACCAGTCTGTTGTTCCATGTCCAGTTCTAACTGTTGCTTCTTGATCTGCATACAGATTTCCCAGGAGGCAGGTCAAGTGATCTATTATTCTCATCTCTTTAAAATTTTTCCGCAGTTTGTTGTGATCCACACAGTCGAAGGCTTTGGCATAGTCAATAAAGCAGAAGTAAATATTTTTCTAGAACTCTCTTGATTTTTCGATGATCCAACTGATGTTGGCAATTTGATCTCTGGTTCCTCTGCCTTTTCTAAATACATCTTGAACATCTGAAAGTTCACGGTTCATGTACTGTTGATGCCTAGCTTGGAGAATTTTGAGCATTACTTTGCTAGTATGTGAGATGAGTACAATTGTGTGGTAGTTTGAGCATTGTTTGCCATTGCCTTTCTTTGGGATTGGAATGAAAGCTGACCTTTTCCAGTCCTGTGGCCACTGCTGAGTTTTCCAAATTTGCTGGCGTATTGAGTGCAGCACTTTCACAGCATCATCTTTCAGGATTTGAAATAGCTCAACTGGAATTCCATCACCTCTACTAGCTTTGTTCATAGTGATGCTTCCTAAGACCCACTTGACTTTACATTTCAGGACATATGGCTCTAGGTGAGTGATCACACCATCATGGTTATCTGAGTCATTAAGATCTTTTTTGTATCGTTTTTCTGTATATTCTTGTCACCTCTTAATATCTTCTGGTTTTGTTAGGTCCATACCATTTTTGTCCTTTATTGCATCCATCTTTACATGAAATGTTCCCTTGGTATCTCTAATTTTCTTGAAGAGAATGTAGCCTTTCTCATTCTATTGTTTTCCTCTATTTTTTTGCATTGATCACTGAGGAAGGCTTTCTTATCTCTCCTTGCTATTCTTTGGAACTCTATATTCAAATGGGTTTATCTTTCCTTTTCTTCTTTGCCTTTCGCTTCTCTTCTTTTCACAGCTATTTGTAAGGCCTCCTCAGACAACCATTTTGCCTTTTTGCATTTCTTTTTCTTGGGAATGGTCTTGATCCCTGTTTCCTGTACAATGTCATGAACCTGTGTACCTAGTTCTTCAGGCACTCTGTCTATCAGATATAATCCCTTGAATCTATAATCATAAGGGATTTGATTTAGGTCATACCTGAATAGTCCAAAGGTTTCCCTACTTTCTTCATTTTAAGTCTGAATTTGGTAATAAAGTGTTATATAATTATATAAATTTTAAGTTAACATATATACTAGAATTAGACCACTGAGCAGAGTGGTTAAATACCAGATCCGGACTTGACTGTCTACAAGCTCTATGATTTATATAAGGAACTTCCCATATTTGAATCTCAGGCGTACCATATGTAAAATGGGTATGAAATAAGGTAACGCATGTAAGTAATTTCATCGAGTGATGGTTGTTTAAGAAATGCTCAATAAGCATTATCAAAGTATTATTGCTATCATCAGATAAACTTTGCAACTTGAACAGGTGATCACTGTTAATCGATATTCATAAACCCATCTGGGTGCTCAGATTTCAGCCACCTGCAGAGCCAATATGCTTCATTTCGCTCTTGCCACTTTCTGGCACAATCATCAGTAGACATGATCACCAAGGAAAATGAAGTAGGAGGTCCTGGAGCGTCACACAGGACTGTCAACTCAGCAGTCTCCGCACCCAAGGGCTGTGTGGATACCTTCCGGCTCTGACTGCTGCTTCTGAGGCTTGTTTGTTGAGGACTGAACCCACGTATAGTGTACATTGTATTTTCTATGCCTGCTTCCATCCGTATCTCCCCGATAGGACAGAAGTTTTGTCATTGTGCCCTTGGAATTTAACCTAACTAAACTGCCAGTGTAGTAAATGGAAGTTGGGTAAGTCTTAAAATTCCCACGTTAAAATTTTATTACTGTACTGGTGCAAAATAGGAGGGGCCAACGCTCGTCCTTCATCAGGGTCTAGAAAGATACACAAGGAGGCCTCAGGACGTCCTTCATCAGGGTCTAGAAAGATACACAAGGAGGCCTCAGGAGCGGTGTTTGGCATTATTCCGATGCCATACTATGAAATAAAACTGGAAGTCATCCAGGTTGCATGAAATCTGACCCTCTCTTTCCTGCCCCAGACACCTTGAAGTCAGATGCCTCCCACAGCCAGAACACAAGCCCGCCAGATACTAGGCTTTTCCTGGCCATGAGCTCTGATGGGCAGTCCGCGCCTTGCTCACCTTCCCCCCACCAGCCTTTCACAGAGTGCACGTCAGGTTGGCAAAGGCCTAGCTAAGCTGAAGTGTCTGTAGCTTGCACTCTTCAAAGAAGTTGAAAACCAAATTTAGGCAGAAGACCTAAATACATATGGGCGTATGTTTGAGGAACTCAAAAACGATCAACAGACTAGCAAGGCTAATTTTTAGTCAGTGTTTTGGATTCTTATCCCCAAATTATTGTAAATGGTCACACTGCTTTATTCCCATGCAGTCAGCACAGGAAAAAGAGGGATACCTCTTTCTACAGAACTTGGCTGTTCTGAGCGGTACCCACACCTCCAAAGGCACCCTTGATTTGAATTTATTTTTATAATTGCATGCACATTATCTAAAAGAAGCAAAGAACATAGGAAAAGACAAAGTTTAAAACAAACTTTAAACCTTGAGACTGCAGGTGACCCAGCTGAAGAAAAGAGAATGACAGGGAGCGTGAGCCTAATGTCTGTGCTACAATATGTTCACCACAGTGAGATGACCTGACCATGGAGGTAAGGACCAAGATGCGGAAATGGAATCAGTTTCAAAGCATGTGAAGCCCAAGGAAAATCCAGCTATTGTTGGCCGTGCAGGAAATACTGTTTACTTTTTTAAGGCCCATCGTGGTTCAATATTATTTTATTCACAGTCATATGAGCAGTGTTGAGAAACTCTGAAATATTATACAGCCGTTACAATTATGATTATGACAACTAAATAACAACTCAGAAAAGTGCTTATAATATATTGTTCAGAGAAAATCAGAACACACAATTTTATGTGCATTATGACAGAGTAACATGTGCAAATGATGGGAGGTTGGAAGGGGAAACACGGGTGAGTGTGGACTGTGTGCAGGGAAACTTTTCTTTGTCTGACGTTTTATATCACGTTTTACTTTCTTAATAATAATAAAACCTAGAAAAGATTTTAAGTAGAAATTAATTTTTTTTCCCAAAGAGCCGGGGTATTTACTCTTCTTTGTCTGGCGGACCTTTGCCAAACCTGGCAGCAGCTCCAAGATTATTATTACAATGTCGGTTCTGCGGAGCGACTTCCCGAGCGGCTACACATCGGCCCTGCAGAAGCCAGGTCGGCGCCTCACGACGTGGACGGCTCAGTGTGCCGCCAGGGTTTGGAAGGTACCCGGGCAGCCTTCCGCGACAGCAGGCACACCTACCGAGTCCTTCCGCGACAGCGGGCACACCTACCGAGTCCTTCCGCGACAGCGGGCACACCTACCGAGTCCTTCCGCGACAGCGGGCACACCTACCGAGTCCTTCCGCGACAGCGGGCACACCTACCGAGTCCTTCCGCGACCGTAGGCAACACCTACCAAGTCCTGTTTCCTGTTTCAGTCACTGGAAGCCAATCGTCTCCTACTGAACAGGAGTGACACGGCGGGGCCGGACCGACCCCTGCTCCCTGGCTGGGCGACACCAGAGGGGGCCTTGCTCAGGCCTCCCGCCGCCCCCTGCCCAGGTCTGCCTTGGAGGGCGGCAGCAGTTAAGTGGGGTCCACGTGATCCAAGTTTTTAGCTCTCAACAATATTTGAAGGGTTTCTTAAATATAAAACTTTGAAAACACTCTGTGTAATTGAAAAAGGTTGCGTTCATAATATATGCAAGCAGGACAAACCGCATCATTCTAGAAACGAGATGATTAAAATCCGTAAGTTTCTGTTTCCCAGGCAGTGACACTGGTTCACTCGGGATCCACTTTCTATGGAATGGAAGTGCTGTTTCAGTTTAATTCTTCTCCTAAGAAGAAGCGCTCAGTATTGTGAGCTCAGTACTGCCGTGACTGGTGATAAGGGGCCTCAGGTAAGAACTCAACAGCACTGTAGCACCAGAACTCCATACAAAATTGAACTCTGGGTACGGAATGAAATCCATCCCAAACAAAAGTTATTTCCAACTACTGACAATGCTGACCTTCACGCAGCCCCGGGGTCCTAGCAAAGAGCGCGGTCTCCCCACCCTGTGTCCTGAGAAGAAACTGACCGCACAGAACACCCTCCCCACGTCTGAGATGAGAATCCCCTTGTTCACCCGCGACAAGGCCAGGAGCAGACCCTGCACATTCCCTTCTTTGCCCACAAACAGCCAGCTAAGCTGCTTTGTCTCCACTGATGCAGAGAACAAAATCCTGTTGGCTTACGAACCAAGCTTGGGTTAAGATTCTCTCCTCCTAGAGGCCCTTGAAGGCAATGGCAACCCACTCCAGTACTCTTGCCTGGAAAATCCCTTGGGTGGAGGAGCCTGGTGGGCTGCAGTCCATGGGGTCCCTAAGAGCCGGACACGACTGAGCAATTTCACTTTCACTTTTCACTTTCATGCATTGGAGGAGGAAATGGCAACCCACTCCAGTGTTCTTGCCTGGAGAATCCCAGGGACGGGGAGCCTGGTGGACTGCCGTCTATGGGGTCGCACAGAGTCGGACGCGACTGAAGCGACTTAGCAGCAGCAGCAGCAGAGGCCCTTGAACTCGGACTTCCCTTGAGCACTAAAATGAGCAGCTGACCTCTGACCTCCTCCCTTCAGTCTCGCCCATGGCTCACACCTCTCTCCACCATGTCCACTACTCCTCAGAAAGGCAAAGCCTCTCCTGCCTGAGCTGGACATGCTTGAATACCCCAGTCCTCTCCGTTGTCTTAAAGTTCTCTCCTTTCCTTGAAACGCCTAAGTCGAGGTTTGTTTGATCTGACACTGCACTGATCGAGGATTACACTAAGTTCTTAACCACGGTGAACATTAGTCTAGAGGGTTCACTCTCTGCAAAGTGGCGACCTGTGGGCCAGGGAGCCAGGAAAAATGAAAAGAAATAAGACATTTGAAAACTTACAGCTGAGGTTGCAGAAAAATAAAGCAAACTTTGGGGTCTAATCTGCAAGAACAGGCAAGACCTCATCGGTCTTGTTATTTTTCATTCTTTTGATTGAAGCCATTCTGGTGAGTGTGAGGCGGTATTCCTCTGTGGTTTTGATTTGCATTTCTGTCAACTAGTGATGTTGAGGAGCTTTCCTATTTACTGGCTACTTGCATCTCTTCTTTGGAGAAATGTCTATTCAAGTCAATTGCCCATTTTTTAAATTTTCAAGTTTTTTATTTTAAAATAGATAAAAATTCACGAGAAGCTGTCAAAATAGCATCAAGATTTTTCTCTATATCATTAGCCCACTTTACATAATGACAGTCAAATATTTAAACTAAAAGTCATTAGTGCAATGTGTGCAGAGAGTTTCATATCATTTTATCCTGTGAGTGGATTCCTGTAAGTGACACTGGAGTCAAGAATTTTTGACGAGATTATTACTTTTTGTTGCTGCTGCTGAAGCCTGTGCTGTGCTGTGCTTAGCCACTCAGTTGTGTCTCACTGTGACCCCATGGACTGCAGCATGCCAAGCTTCCCTGTCCTTCACTGTCTCCCGGAGTTGGCTCAGACTCATATCCACTGAGTCTGTGAAGCTATCTAATCATCTCATTCTCTGCCCTTCCCTGCTCCTTTTGCCTTTAATCTTTCCCAGCATCAGAGTCTTTGGGACAAAATCAGTGATTTTTGGAGCCCAGGAAAATAAAATCTGTCACTGTTTCCACTTTTCCCCCATCTATTTGCCATGAAGTGATGGGACTGGATGTCATGATCTTAGTTTTTTAATGTTGAGTTTTAAGCTAGTTGTTTCACTCTCCTCTTTCGCCTTCATCAAGAGGCCCTTTAATTTCTCTTTGCTTTCTGCCATTAGAGTGGAATCATATGCATATCTGAGGTTGTTGATATTTCTCCTGGCACTCTTGATTCCAGTTTGTGATTCATCCAGCTCAGCATTTCACATGATACATTCTGCATATAAATTAAATAAGCAGAGTGACAATATACAGCCTTGTTGTACTCTTTTCCCAATTTTGAACCAGTGCATTGTTCCATGTCTGATTCTAACTGTTGCTTCTTGGCCTGCGTACAGGTTTCTCAGGAGACAGTAAGGTGGTCTGGTATAAGACCACCTATCTCTTTGAGAATTTTCCACAGTTTGTTGTGATCCACACAGTCAAAGGCTTTTGCATAGTCAATGAAGCAGAAGTAGATATTTTTCTGAAATTGTTAAATGATACAATTGCCTTAATAAAGAAAAGTTATTTTTTCCCTTAAGCGATGCATGTGCCTAAAATATGATATTAGAGTTTATATACAAGCATTAAAAAAGTAAAAATACATCAGTTTGAGATTTCATTTAGTTCAGGTTTCCCCACATCAGCACTGCTGACATTTTGAACTGAATCATGTGTGCAGTGGGGGCAATTCTGTGCATCGTACATATAGTAGCGCTTGTCCCCCTCAACGGTGGCAAACACACCTTCAGACACTGGCATATGCTGTGGGGACAGGGAACTGGACATCCCGAGCTGAGAATCACTTACTTAACTGAATGAGATCCGGGAGTCATTTTGATACTGAAGCCTCATTGAAGTCTTATTCTGCATGTTACCCAAGATACCAAATACCTGCTTTATCAGGGTTAGCCTTTCTCAGCCAATCAATATCACATTCTGGAGGGAGCGTGATTTTGTGTGCCTTGTCAGCCTGTGTGAGAGAGTCCAAAGGAAGGTATCTGCTAATTCTCTGTTTGAAGATTCCCCATTGGTTAAACTTTTGGAATACAAATGACTCCAAGGGAAAATGTTGATATTTTAGAGGAATTTATACTTTCTTTTTAGTTAAAAAAATCTAATCAGCAAATGGTTTGAGCCAACATGGAGATACAATTTGTTCACTAAACAACTAGCTTAGTATTATTTCAATTATATTTGACATGTGTACTATACTCAAAGAATAAGGTCACTTATAAATAGTCTTTAAAAAATAAACTCTCTGTGAAACTGCTCTTGAATTTTGGCATGCACACATATTCTTTAGAAATGACAACAAAAGCCCTCCTTTTAATTCTCTCCTGCTGTCCACGTTAACAAATTATGTCTATATTTTGCTAAGCTGACTTAAGTCTATTAATTATTAAAGAAAATATCAGATAAGCCATTATCTCTTCTCTTACAAAAAATGGAGTATGATATATATATATTATTGTGTAATTTTAGCATATATGCACAGGACTCTAAGTTATACAGATCAATTTGAAAATATGTAACAGTATTAAGGAAAAAGGAGTGTTTCTTCCAATCTTTGTAAGAATTAGAAAGTGATTGTGATTGCATTGTGTGTTGCTGTTTTTATACATTGTTTTCTAGATTTTAGGTTGTCTCCACGTTTAAAAAAAGCCCTGAACATAATTTTCATTATTATATAGTATTCCATTTCCCTCCAATTGCTAAATAATGTCTAATTGTTATACATATGGATTATTTCCAACTTTTGTTTTCATATACATCTTTGTGTGTAAAGTTTTCTTATAGCATGCATTTGCCCAGGGAAACTTCTAAAATACTAGTCAAAGGCTATATTTAAAAAGTTTTGATGTGTATTAACAAATTGTTTCTTTAATAAGTTGAACCAATTTGTTCAACATCAGCAGAAATAAGTATTCTCAATATGATGCTTCCCAAAATCACAGAGGCATGCTGCTTAGAATTATATAGGTGTGCATTCAAAGGTGAATAATTAGAAAGGTGTGCATTTACAGATGAATAACTATATGAAGTGAAAGTTGCTCAGTTGTGTCTGACTCTTTGAGACCTCATGGACTTTACTGTCCATGGAATTTTCCAGGCCAGAATACTGGAGTGGGTAGCCTTTCCCTTCTCCAGGGGATCTTCCAAACCCAGTATATATAGGTGTGCATTATAAGGTAACTAACTGTACAGGTGTGCGTTTAATGGTGAGCAACTAGGTAGGCGTGCATTTAAAGGACAAGGGGGGCTCAGATGGTAAAGAATCTGCCTGCAGCACAGGCAGCCTGAGTTCAGTCCCTGGGTCAGGAAGATCCCCTGGAGAGGGAATGGCAACACACTCCAGTATTGTTGCCTGGAGAATCCCAAGGACAAAGGAGCCTGGAGGGCTACTGAGTGTGGGGTTCGAAAGAATCGGACCCATGTGAGCAGCTAAGACTTCCGCTTTCAACTGTGTAAGCATGCATTTAAAGATGAACAACTACACAGGTGTGCGTTTAAAGATGAATACATCTTTGTTTATCAAAATAAAGATGTTAAGCAAAGAAATAGCTAAAATAGCTAACATCATATATTTCCTAAAGGCTGTTTTTAGATTTTTCAAATGAAAAGTGATAACTTTGTTTAAAAACTAAGCAGTCCAGTGCTTTTGTCTTGTACAACTCTTCTTTATTTAGGGAACTCAAGTTGCTTTCTTACTGCCTATTGTTACTCTGGACTAGATAATGGTACAGGATTTTCAAGATCCTGTATCTTTGATATGTTGACCACAGGATTCCATTTGTAGATAACAACTCGTAACTAATCAAAAATATAAACTCCTTTGTTTTTGTTTTTAAACATAATTTCTTCTTTTTATTTTATTAAAAATTTTTATTATTGGGGTATAATTGGCATGTGATATTGTATTTATTACTTTCAGGTGTACAGTGTAATGACTGAATATTTGTACACCTTATGAAATGATCAGCACAGTAACTCTGAGTACCATCCATCACCATTTATAGTTACACATTTTTTGTGTGATGAAAGCTTTAATTTTGCATTTCTGCATATTCTCACAACTTTATTAACTACCATTTTTATAAGTTTTAACTATTCTCTTCTTAAACTGATCTTTTACATTGGCCTGAAGGGTAATTTTTTATTTTGCTATAAGTTGAATTAATTTTAAGAATATTATAAAAACTTTACTCTTTTTCTCCAGTTGTTCACATTTTGCTTCCTTTGCTTATTATTTCATAGATATTTATTTGTTTTTATATGTGCATATTGTTTTTTCTGAACCATTTTAGAGTAATTTGGAGACAGTAGGCCACTTTATCCTTAGAAACTTAGGTGGATATTTCTTAAAAGTGAGAATTTATGGTGGAGGAATAGTCCTTTGGACTGCAAGGAGACCCAACCAGTCCATCCTAAAGGAGATCAGTCCTGGGTGTTCATTGGAAGGACTGATGTTGAAGCTGAAACTCCAATACTTTGGCCAGCTCATGCGAAGAGCTGACTCATTGGAAAAGACCCTGATGCTGGGAAAGAGTGAAGGCAGGAGGAGAAGGGGACAACAGAGGATGAGATGGTTGGATGGCATCACGGACTCAA
>NW_011494838.1:229394-229922 GCF_000754665.1 Bison bison bison | reverse complement strand
AGTGATGGGACCAGATGCCATGATCTTCATTTTCTGAGTGTTGAGCTTTAAGCCAACTTTTTCACTCTCCACTTTCACTTTCATCAAGAGGCTTTTGAGTTCCTCTTCACTTTCTGCCATAAGGGTGGTGTCATCTGCATATCTGAGCTTATTGATATTTCTTCGGGCAATCTTGATTCCAGCTTGTGTTTCTTCCAGCCCAGTGTTTCTCATGATGCACTCTGCATAGAAGTTAAATAAACAGGGTGACAATATACAGCCTTGACGAACTCCTTTTCCTATTTGGAACCAGTCTGTTGTTCCATGTCCAGTTCTAACTGTTGCTTCCTGACCTGCATACAAATTTCTCAGGAGGCAGGTCAGGTGGTCTGGTATTCCCATCTCTTTCAGAATTTTCCACAGTTTCTTATGATCCACACAGTCAAAGGCTTTGGCATAGTCAATAAAGCAGAAATAGATGCTTTTCTGGAACTCTCTTGCTTTTTCCATGATCCAGCGGATGTTGGCAATTTGATCTCTGGTTCCTCT
>NW_011494838.1:228339-229294 GCF_000754665.1 Bison bison bison | reverse complement strand
GACTCATTGGAAAAGACCCTGATGCTGGGAAAGAGTGAAGGCAGGAGGAGAAGGGGACAACAGAGGATGAGATGGTTGGATGGCATCACGGACTCAATGGACATGAGTTTGGGTGGACTCCGGGAGTTGGTGACGGACAGGGAGGCCTGGCGTGCTGCAATTCATGGGGTCGCAAAGAGGCGGACACGACTGAGTGACTGAATACCAACACCACCATTTCAACCCACCCTAGGGATGGGAGTTTGTACAAACACATGAGAACCGGGAGACAGGATCATTTGGTGGGTCAGGGGGGACACCTCAGCTCTGCCTACAGCAAGAAAGATTTGAGCAATTCTGACCACCTATCTCTAGAGAACTTCCAATCAGATCAGATCAGTTGCTCAGTTGTGTCCGACTCTGTGACCCCATGAATTGCAGCACGCCAGGCCTCCCTGTCCATCACCAACTCCCGGAGTTCACCTAGAGGCACATCCATCGAGTCAGTGATGCCATCCAGCCACCTCATCCTCTGTCGTCCCCTTCTCCTCTTGCCCCCAATCCCTCCCAGCATCAGAGTCTTTTCCAATGAGTCAACTCTTTGCATGAGTTGGCCAAAGTACTGGAGTTTCAGCTTTAGCATCATTCCTTCCAAAGAAATCCGAGGGTTGATATCCTCTACAATGGACTGGTTGGATCTCCTTGCAGTCTAAGGGACTCTCAAGAGTCTTCTCCAATACCACAGTTCAAAAGCACCACTTCTTCGGTGCTCAGCCTTCTTCACAGTCCAACTCTCACATCCATACATGACCACAGGAAAAACCATAGCCTTGACTAGACGAACCTTTGTTGGCAAAGTAATGTCTCTGCTTTTCAATATGCTATCTAGGTTGGTCATAACTTTCCTTCCAAGGAGTAAGCGTCTTTTAATTTCATGGTTGCAGTCACCATCTGTAGTGATTTTGGAGCCCAGAAA
>NW_011494838.1:213554-228101 GCF_000754665.1 Bison bison bison | reverse complement strand
TGTGAGATGAGTGCAATTGTGCGGTAGTTTGAGCATTCTTTGGCATTGCCTTTCTTCGGGATTGGAATGAAAGCTGACCTTTTCCAGTCCTGTGGCCACTGCTGAATTTTCCAAATTTGCTGGCATATTGAGTGCAGCACTTTCACAGCATCATCTTTCAGGATTTGGAATAGCCCAACTGGAATTGTATCACCTCAATTTTGAGGCTGAACGCCACAACACATTCTCCCAAATCAGGAGGTTATGTGTGCGTTATGTTACAAAAAACCAACAAGAACCAATAATGCTTTCAAATATTTATGATAGAAACACATTTCTATTAATGAATTACTTAACTGATGTAACTGGAATATTAATCTCCCTCTGCTTAGTTCACATTCATGTTTCTGGAGGAACGAGAATACAAACCACACTCATAACAGTGTCCCTTCCACAATGAAGAACGGTGAATGTTTTGAAGCCATGTGATACTTTGCACATTTTCTTTAAAAGAGATAGCGTTCTGTTTATTTTTCTGTAAATACGCAAAGGAAGTTTTACACAACTGAATTCTGTAGGCTCTCTCATGGCTGCTTTACCCCGTCCTCAGGTGGACTAACCGAGGATCATTTTCGTGGCTGAAGGACAAGCGTGTTGCTCTGGGGGACGTGCCAGGACCCGGGGAGCTTTGGGCGGCCACGTCCCCTCTGAGCCCAAGGGCCCGGGGATCCCCCAGGACGCACCTCCACCAACACACTCGCCTCCGGAGGCAGAGGACGGATCTCAGTTTGGGGCTGGGCCCTCTGACTCTAAAAGCACTCAGGAAATCTTGAGCTGGGCCCGACCCTGTATTTAACCTGCTCCTGTGGCTGCCAGGAAACGAGAGATGCTCAGAAATAACCGCATGGCAAGTGGGAAAGGTGCACAAACAGTGGGCTGCCAAGAGAGGCCCAGCGGTGAAGATCCTGAGGGTTAGCTGCCGGCCCAGATCCAGCCCTGCCTGCTGCCGGTGCAACCACGGCTCCCCTCTGTGTTGTTCACACGCCTGCCCAGCTCTCGGAAGCTGGTGCTGATGCCCTGACTCACACAGCACCCAGTACTGAATAAACCTGTGTGGCTCAACATTGTTCTAGGACTTTACCAGGCCACACGTTTCATCCACACTTTGGGCCTAAGACCCAGATATCACTATTTTTCTTTAACTAGAAGAAAATTGACGTTCGGTGTCCAAGCTCTGAAACCCGGTGCCTTTCCACATTCCTCTTCAAGTCCACTTACTTCCTGGTGGACAAAGGGCTCTGAGAGAGCTCGGATTCTTCACAACTTTCTACTCTGAATCAGAGCCCTCTAGCAAGATAGTCTTTTTATTTTTTTGCAATTTTTATGGCAATAGAGGTATTTGAGGCCTTTGCCAGATCACAATGCCAAAGTTAAAGGTGGTCTTTTTTCTGTTGTACACTGCACTGAGGAATTTATGACTCAGGATAGAAAACTTCATCTGGCTTAGCCCTAGGCATTTGAGCTCCTAGACCAAGAAGGATTTGTTTTTCCAATAGCTGACTAAACCTGGCTTGATCACAGCTTGTAGGAATGCAACACCCCCAAAAGACCCCAGCATTTCAGAGAGTTTTGTTTACACGACACTAACCCCTGAATGACCTTAAATTCTAAATGAAAGTTCTGTAGGCAATTTATATAAGAAGCTTGTTTTTAAAGAAAATAAATTATATGACAGGTTTATTATATATATTACAAACTAGACTGGTGAACATTTTACTCAACATTTAAAAATCTTTAATTAAGACCTTTTGGTATATATAAAGCTTACATGACAAAATCTAGGAGAAATCTACAAAATCTAAACACATTGCTAAAAGAAGGGATGGTGCCACTTAGATTTACTTGCTGAGGCTTCCAGGGAGGCTGCCCTGTGAGGAGGCGTGCATGTTCTCTCTAACTATCTCAGTGTTTTGCATCCAAGACAGCCTCAGCTCAAGGAACTTTCAAAGCACAGTTGTCGGCCTGTATCCTGTGGCTTTTGGCAAGTGAGACCTGCTTAATATAAGGTGTCAATAAAGCAAAGCTATGGTATCTAAAAATAATCCACTCTAATCCCCCAGGACGCTCAGTTAGCGTGCCCGGTGTTCTCGCGGGGTCCACAATCTTATGCAGCAGCTCCTCCTTTTTTCCAAAAGAAGAAACAGCAACCTGAGGATTAAGGTGACTTGCTAACGTTCACAAAGTTCAGAAGAAGAGCAAAGAGCTTGTTCTATTGTTCTTCATTATTCAAGATAGGAATGTCAAGTGCATTTGAAATCACTGTCATTATTAATGCAACATGCTCTAGGTTTCAAAGGTTAAAACTGAATGTTTTTTCTTGGGAGTCTCAGAATTGCAACTTGTTTTATTTTTACACATTTCCAAAACAGATCAGTTGAAAGATCAAAGAGGTCTGTGTTCACATGACATGAAAAATCTGAAGAGAGTAGCAAGAACACACTTCATTGTGTCACACAGGAGACGAGCGACGCCTTTCACCTCCGAGAGTCTGAAGCCGCCAGAACTGACTGAGCGGTGATTCGCCTCTATTCCGGGAGGCCCTGATGTTGGCTGGGACAACCGGAGAAGCAGCAGTTTTGGTCTCAGTGGGGGTTGTATGGACGCGGGCGGATGCGCCCAGCCACCAGCGTGGGAATGAGGAGAGGCAGGTGTTTATTCCAAGTGTCCCTGATCTCTGTGGAGGGATCTGGGCTTTGAGTGGAGGTTTGTGAGTGGGGAGGAAATGGGGAATTCCTGTCAACTTCAACGCTGCTGCATTGACAGAGGTGGCGATGTGTTATATCTTGATAGAACACCAGGCCTCTGATCTAGTCTGACGTCTCTGCCACTCACCGCCCCCCTGAGGCTGCAGCAAAACACACACCACACAGCTAGGACTCCGTTGCACTTGCTGGTTTTCAGTGGCGTCTTTAACACCCCGGGGACGTCTGTGCTTTATCAGGCTGCGGGGGGCTGATGCTCCTCCCCAGGCCCGTGTCTCTCCACCTGCTACTCCTTCTCCCTCTCTCGCAGCTGCTCTCTTTTCCTACAGCCTGCATGAAAAAATGAAAAGGAAATCAGTTCTGATGAATCACAGAGGCGCCTTTTGGTTCTAAAGGGAGCTGAGCTGAATTCGGCAACCACATGGCCAGCAGTGTGCGAATGGGATTCAGTTCAAGACAAGACAAGAAGATTCCAGTGGAGACAGCAGTGACCCTGCCCCTCCCACCGCCCAGGTAACTTGTTTGTCCTTTGCTTGAACAGCTGATCACGTATGTGCACACAGGTGTGAGTGAACATGTGATATGCACTCATATGTGAACAATGTACACAAGACCATGCACACACATGCATGTTCGTGTGCATTTGCCACTTGTGTGCCTGCATGTGTAGCATGTCTGTGTTTGTGTGCACGTGTGCACATGCATGTGCGTGGTCATGCACACCTTGTGTTCTATATGTATGTTCGTGTGTGTTTGTACATATGTGTCTTTGTGTGCATGTCTCTACATGTGTGTACATGTGCCTCTACATGTGTGTACATGTGCGTGTATGTGTGGTGTGTGCGTGTGTGTGTGGCTCGGTTGTGTCTGACTCTCGGCAACCCTGTGGACTATAGCCCTCCAATTTCCTCTCCTGGGATTCTCCAGGCAAGAATACTGGAATGGGTTGCCATTTCTTCCTCCAGGGGATCTTCCTGACCCAGGGATCAAACCCACATCCCCTGCGTCTCCCGCATTGTGGGTGGGTTCTTTACTGCTGTGCCACTGGGGAAGCCATTTGTTAATTTAGTCTCCAAACATCTAAGTCAGTCTTTCTTAAATTTTTATATGGATATAAATTTTTAAATTCCTTAACATGGACCTTTGTGCAGTTATCTGGGTCATTCCCTCCAAGCGAGGGTTTAATTGCTTCACATCTGGAATACGTCAAGTTTACCGTTTTTGGAATTGTGTCATGAACGTTCCTTCCCTGAGTCAGTTCAAGAATCTGCTGCCAGCGTGATGCTCTCTGGTTACACGGCTCCTTCGAGTTCTGACTCCATGGACATAAGTTCTTCTAGTTAAGGCTTCCTTCTCTTACCTCTGTTTGCATATTGTCCTTCCCTTCATCTTTCCCCACTGCCTCTGTCTCACATTCTTTCCAGGGTCTCATCTTGGCCAGCGTCCTATGGGCAGTGGAAGCAGAGGCCACGGCGTCAGTCAGTCGGACCGCTGGTCCCAGCTCCAGTTACTCGCTCAGTTAAAGCGATGTTTGGAGGAAGCTTCATTTATTTGGTCCTGGACTTCTCCACAGTTAACAACATTTAGGCATATTAATTTAATTACACAGCTGTTTAGACTAAAACCAAGGCAGTTTATGTCAGTCATTTTGCAAACTGTAAAGTTCAGATCTTGCAGTCGTCGTTGTTCAGTCATGTCCGACTCTTAGCGACCCCGTGGACTGCAGCATACCAGGCTTCCCTGTCCTTTGCTATCTCCCAGAGTTTGCTCAAACTCATGTCCATCGAGTCGGTGATGCCATCCAACCATCTCATCCTCTGTCACTCCATTCTCCTCCTGGTCTCAATCATTCCCAGCATCAGGGTCTTTTCCAATGAGTTGACTCGTCTCATCAGGTGGCCAAAATATTGGAGCTTCAGCTTCAGCATCAGTCCTTCCAGTGAATATTCAGTGTTGATTTCCTTCAGGATTGACTGGTTTGATCTCCTATCCAAGGGACTCTCAACAGTCTTCTCCAACACCAGAGTTTGAAAGCACCAATTCTGTGGCGCTCAGCCTTCTTTATGGTCCAACTCTTACATCCATCCATACATGACTACTGGAAAAGCCATAGTGTTAATTATGTGGATCTTTGGTGGCAAAGTGATGTCTTTGCTTTTTAATATGCTGTCTAGGTTTGTCATAGCTTTTCTTCCAAGGCCAATCATCTTTTTATTTCACGGCTGCAGTCACCAACCACAGTGATTTTGAAGCCTAAGAAAATAAAATCTGTCACTGTTTCCATTGTTTCTCCATCTATTTGTCATGAAGTGACGGGGCTGGATGCCATGATCTTAGTTTTTTGAACATTGAGTTTTAAGCCAGCTTTTTCACTCTCCTCTTTCACCCTCACCGAGAGGCTCCTTAGTTCCTCTTTGCTTTCTGCCATTATAGTGGAATCATTATGTGTATTGCAGGTTATTGATATTTCTCCTGGCAATCTTGATTCCAGCTTGTGAGTCATCCAGCCTGGCATTTTGCATGGTGTACTCTACATATGTTAAATAAGCAGAGTGACAATACATAGCCTTGTTGTACTCTTTTCCTAATTTTGAACCAGTCTGTTGTTCCAGGTCTGGTTCTAATTGTTACTGCTTGACTTGCATACAGGTTTCTCAGAAGACAGGTAAGGTGATCTGGTATTCCCATCTCTTTAAGAATTTTCCGGTTTGTTGCAATACACACAGTCAAAGGCTTCAGTGTAGACAATGAAGCAGATGTTTTCTTGGAATTCTCTTGCTTTCTGTATGATCCAATGAATGTTGGCAATTTGATCTCTGGTTCCTCTGCCTTTTATAAATCCAGCTTGAACATCTGAAAGTTCTTGGTTCACATACTGCTGAAGTCTTAGCTTGAAGGATTTTGAGCATTACTTTGCTAGCAAGTGAAATCAGTGCAATTGTATCTTCACTTAATTATAAAATCCTCCACTCCTTGCTTCTTCCTTGATTGTTGACCTGGATATTGAACTAATTTTATCCTTTCTATTTAAAGAAATTATTATGTGTGAAGTTGCTAGTATTAGACTATTTCACCTATAAGAAAGTCACTTTCGTATGGTTTATCCTACTAATTAAAAATATAGCAAAGTGGTGGATTTGCTTGGCTAAGACCTAAACATGCCATTGGATGAGCAACGTAAAAGTGTTACTCATGTCTCATTTTGCTGAGGGTTAGTTTCTCAAGAATAAGCATATCTGCTTGTTTACTTTCATCTTTCTTTTTGCCTTGAGATGCTTTCCCTTAAATGTCTGGTGATCCTTTATTTCCTGTTCAAACTTAACATTGTCACATCAAAAAGGTGAACAGACTCTACACTGTCATTAGTAAAGTTTGTCTTTAGTAAGGGGCTTGCTTTGGGGAAATTTGATAGGGAGTGCTCACTAAGCTCAAATTTCCCAAACATTAGAAAGTGATGTCTAGACTTCTTTGTTTCTCTAGAGTAAAGTCCCCCATCTCCTCTTGGGAACAGGGTGCATGCATGCTGGTGCTTTGCTCACTGGTAGCTGGGAGGACAGGCTCGCAGGGAGGGTTGAGGCGGGTCCCGTTCCAGGCGCAGGTTTTCATAAAACCCTCTGTTTGCAGAGGGGTGTCTCTTTTCTGCTCTGGATGCCCTGAGTCTCAGTGTCCAGAGCTCCTCCCATGTATGTGGGTTGTGGTTTCCTTCACTTTGTGTGAGCTTCAAGGCACCTGCTGTGAAAGAGACACTGTAATGACGCTGCTTTCCTGGAAGCAAAGGGCAATAAGGGGGATATTTGGTTCTCATCTTTAAGCTGGAAGGTTTCTCCTCTGACAGTAAAACTTGAGAACACATGCAGTAACTTAACTTTTGGGACAATTTTAACATTTTAAGGCACCAACTTTTTGTGTTTCCTGAAAGTGGTGATAAGAGAAGAGTTGATTATTTAGCTTCGGCTTTGTTTCAAATATATTATGCCAATCCTGTGTCATATTGTTTACCCTCAGAAAATACAAATCAAATTTTGATATAGGGTTTTCTTGGAAAAAATTACTTAACTACTCTTTAATGCCCTACTTAAGGTGTAACCAAATTTTATTTGAGAAAAAAAATTTATTCTTTTCTCTATATAAATTTTTCCCCAGATAAAGATATTGTACTTTGCAAAACATATAACATATATTATTTGGGAATTCTAAATGTCTTTATTGGTTTTCATGAAACATTTGGTTAAGACAAAATGACCTGGCATCACCACCTCTATGGACCTGAGTTTGAGCAAGCTCTGGGAGACGGTGAAGGACAGGGAAGCCTGGGGTGCTGCTGTTCATGGGGTCACAAAGAGTCAGACACGACTGAGCGACTGAACAAGACACCTGAGCATCTGGCTGGGAACAAGGAAGGAACGGGGAATTCTTAAGGAAAACAAGGAGAAGGTGGTGACTCTCACTGTCACCCTTTCCCAGAGGCATAAACTGAGCCTTAGAAAATTTTCAAGTGGAATTGAAATGGGTGCCTGATTTTATATTCTGTAGCTGAACGTTCTTTCTCTTCCATCCTGAATTTCTTGGCCAAGGCTACTTGTGAGCGTCGGCCTCGCACACTGAGCACACATTCGCGCTTCTTCTCTTTCGTCGGTGTGTAGCAGGTAGATTTGAGAGGAGTCTGTGTGGCCAAGTCCCCGCGCTCGGCAAGGGGTGCCCAGGGGCCTCTGTTCTGGGCCGCGTCCCTACCATTCTCACGCCGCCCCCTTGTGGCCGACGTTCAGTCCGTAGCGAAGACTCTAGGACGCTTATCAGCGTCCCCCGCCTCCGGGGAAATACGTTCCTGCGCATGGCTGTGTGCTGAGTCGCTGTAGTCCTGTCTGACTCTTTATGACCTTAGGGACCACAGCCCGCCAGGCTCCTCGGTCCATGGGACTCTCCAGGCAAGAAGACTGGAGTGGGTTGCCATGTGAAAGTGAAGGTGTTAGTTACCAAGTCTGTCCAACTCTTACCCAAATAGGTGCCCACATAGAGGTAAATTATCTGCTTAGATTAGTGATACCTGAGAGGTTGAATACCTTTGATGTTATCAGAGTAGTTTTCAAAATGTGTTGAGAGAATTCCAAGGAGCTTCTTAAGGTCTAAATTTTATTTTATTTTTTTAATTTTTATTTTATTTTTTAACTTTACAATATTGTATTGGTCTAAATTTTATATTTAAATTCCTGTTTAACCATTGTGTTTCCTCCATTCCTGGCATGTTTTTCATGTTTTAATATTCCTGAAGTCAAGATGTGCATGACAGTTGATGCAGTGAGGTCTCTGGTCACTAGGAAGAAGTATCCACTCATGGGTGGTGACTGTTCAGTTAAAAGGATCTCAGCATCGAGAGCATTCAGGCCGTGATCATTACCTATTCCTCAAAGTTTAGAGGCAAGAGGACCACATATCTTTCTTTTTAGAAGTCAAATTATATCCAGTGGAAGCTCCCACGTGCCGGGATGTGGAAAATTCCAGTTCACAAGTTTATTTTCATCTTCTGCGCCAGGGCACCGGCCTCGTGTGCACCCCAGGGAAGCCCCACAGGATCCTGGTCCTCCCCCGGGGCATCGCCTCGCTCCCGGACCTGTGACCCCCACGTGCTGGCCCCTCACGGGACAGGAGAGGGCCGGCTGCCCTGGGCTCCTGGGAGGGTGCTCCTCAGAGGACTTCTTGGAGCTCAGATGCTGGTGGCACCTCTCTCCTTAAACTGTGGTCCAAATTTTATTTTGTCTCAGGGTGGTCCTCCTGCCTCCTGCCCATACCCTGGGATCACGTGAACCTGACCCGTTACAGCGATAGCCTCGCTCTTGTGTGCCTGTATGGATGCTGTCCTCCAAACTTCATTCCTGTATTGGAGCTGGTAGAAAATATAACTAAATAGTGGCTCCATTTCTATAGCTACTATCAATTATAGTTTGTGTTTTTTATCTCTATTTGTCATGCCAATGGCCTTTTTTTTTCCCTTTCAGTTTATCCAACTGAAATAACTTCTGCCCAGGGAGCAAAGCACTCAATCTTTTGACAGTTGTTAGGTTAATTTTTGCAACTTTTCCTGATATAAACTGAACTTGCATGGTTTTACTTCCCACACTTGCTTTCATATAATATCTGGCTAATGTTTCTCTGGTCAATAACACTGTGGTGCTTACTTTTATGTGTCAACTTGAGGCCTAAAAGTGTCCAGAGTAAGGGTTATTTCTGGGCGTGTCTGTGAGGGTGTTTCTGGATGCAGGTAGCACTTGAATCAGTGGAATCAGCCATGCAGACAGCCCTCCCCCCACAGTGGGCATCGTCTCGTCTGTTGAAGGCCTGGACAGAAGCCAAGGCAGAAGGAGGAGGGCGTACCCCTTTGCTTCCTGCCCTCCGGGACTTGGCGGGGGTTGGGGGAGCTCCTTCAACGAGAATACCCAGGCCAGAGCCGGCAGCATCCTCAGCCAGGGCAGGAGCAAGGGGGTGACAGCCCTGCGCTGAGGAGTAGTTGCTGTCAGCAGCTGGCAGGATTTCTCCCAGATAAGGTTTCAGGCTGCTTTGTCTCCTGTTTTCTGGTTTAAACATTATGCTCTACATACCTCTTGTATATAAAAATACTAAACATTCATTGGCTATATCCAATCTCATCTAACCAAAACATATGCTTTATTTAAACCAGTTTCTTAGTTGGGAGGCTTTTAATAACTTTATTTCTTCTTCACTTTCTGTCTTATATATCTTCATACAAATGTGCCTAAACAAATGTGATCATTTACTTTGGATGGATACAGCAAAGTGGAATCAATTAGACAAAGACTATGAACTTTCTAATAGTTGAAATTTATATTGTTGCTTTTCTCATCGGACAGATAGTGCCAGTGTATGTGTGGTTCACTGAGCTTCCCTCGTGGCTCAGTGGTAAAGAATCCGCCGGCCAATGTAGGAGATGCGGTTTGATCCCTGAGTGCGAAGATCCTCTGAAGAAAGAAATGCAACCCACTCCAGTATTCTTGCCTGGAAAGATTCCATGGACAGAGGAGCCTGAAGGGCTCCATGGGGTCATCAAAGGGTCAGACACGGCTTAGTGACTAAACAACAGCACGTGTGGTTTATCACCAACGTGCTGACAACATCGCTTTCTAACTTTTTAAAGTTCACAAACTGCAAATGTTTTGCTCTCATTTTATTAATTCTTTGTAAATGATATTTTATGTTTTTTAAATTACACTGCCCAGTTTCATAGTGTTTATGAATCATTTCTAATTGCAAGTCCCTGACTCGGAGGTTACTGTCTGGAGAATTTAACCCTGAGGTCCTTAGTGGGAGTTATAGCTGCTCTATATTGTTACAGACCCTCATGTGTGAAGCTTGTCTCTCCTTCATTTCGAGGGTCCTGTGAGTTACCAGTACCACCTAGGCTTGGTTTAGCACGACGGCTGTCCAGCCTGTCACTGAGACACTCTCAGCCCTATGCTCCTGGTGGATACTGGACTGTCTTCTTCAGATTACTTTCCAGCGTCCAGACACACGATGGCATCACAAGCTGGGGAAGCTAACTCGTAGTTTCTGATCACTGTGTTTTCAGGTCAAGAGGAGGCTTATTTTCTAAAGGCTCAGCTCTCTAAACACTGACTCCAAGGGAAAATGAGCGTGCTTGCTCTAAGTTGACCTTGTTTTAATAGAAACAGCAGCAATGCTCTGAGCCACTGTAAGTCACTGGCTTGATGTAAATTAACCAAAGAATTCTTTGGGTATGGTTTAATCATTCCAGCTGTCCAGAAGCCTGGGGATGAAAAGGACTATGGTAAGCTATAATAGGCATTTTTAGGGTTTTAGAGAGCCCTGCGTTACCACAGAAGCAAAATGGTCTCCCTGCCGGATTCTAGATGGTTAGGGCGATGCAGTCCAGGAAGAACTGGAGTGATGTAATTCAGTAAGACCTTGATCACATGTCAGCAGCGTTTATTTTAGCCATTCAAAATACTTCCTTACCTTCTGATGGCAGAATTTCTAGAAAGCCCATTTCCGCCAAGTCCCAAGTCATGATGACCCTGGTGAGCTTCCCTGCCTTGGATTAATGTTCTTCAAGGGTAGTGTTTCTGACAAATGGCACTCCTTTATGTCATTTCCTGAATTAATTGACCCTATTACAAGTGTGGTAAGAGTCCAAGATTTCCAGTATATACTTTTGTTCGAATGAGCTTGCTTGCGGCATGAAGAAGCCCCCGAGCACACAGTGGCTGGGACAGGCCCCTCTGCCTGGGTGTCCCTCGAGGATAAGCACTGTGAAGTCAGCACACAGACTGGGAGCGCCGGAGGAGCCAGGCAGAGGGCACTTGTGTCCCTGAGGGGAGTTTTTCGTACATTGCTTTCACATATTTACATACTTTGTATTCTTGAGATCATAATTTTGTAGTATTTTAAAATCAGTCATTTTCACCCTCTTTTTACTAAACATATTCCAAATTTCTATACAGTCCTGTATTTGTGAACAGTAACTAAATAAGTTTTAAGAACTAAGCCTGATGACTCTCCACGGGTGTATGCTGGGAAGCTGTGACTGGTGCGCAGAGGTTAGGGTGTCCCTTGTAGCTCTGGCCTTGAGGAATGGCACCCAGTGCCAGTGGGTGCAGCTGAGTCTTCTCTGGGGTCTCCACGTCTCCCCCGCCCCCCATTTTTGCCTCAGTGCTCACACTAGGAGCTCTTCGGTGTTTAATATAATTTATTCAACACTGTATTTATAAAGCAAATTATGTAAGCGCGTGCATGCAGGTTGTAGGTCTTTGCAGAGTGCCTCACTTCTGCAAAACGTAGGCTCCATGGCTGTGTGAGTGGCCACACAGACTCTGACTCTGCCCTGAGTGGGGCCCCTCTTCCTCGCCTCAGGAGGGTTGTGTGCGCGTTCTCTGGAAGTGCCCCTTTTTGTTTGCTGATAGATTTAAACAGGCCCTACTGTCAGCATCCAAAATCACTACAGATGGTGACTGCAGCCATGAAATTAAAAGATGCTTACTCCTTGGAAGAAAAGTTATGACCAACCTAGATAGCATATTCAAAAGCAGAAACATTACTTTGCCAACAAAGGTCCATCTAGTCAAGGCTATGGTTTTCCCAGTAGTCTTGTATGGATGTGAGAGTTGGACGGTGAAGAAAGCTGAACGCTGAAGAATTGATGCTTTTGAACTGTGGTGTTGGAGCAGACTCTTGAGATCCTTGGACTGCAAGGAGATCCAACCAGTCCATTCTGAAGGAGATCAGCCCTGGGATTTCTTTGGAAGGAATGATGCTAAAGCTGAAACTCCAGTACTTTGGCCACCTCATGCGAAGAGTTGACTCACTGGAAAAGACCCTAATGCTGGGAAGGATTGGGGGCAGGAGGAGAAGGGGACAACAGAGGATGAGATGGCTGGATGGCATCACTGACTCCATAGACGTGAGTCTGAGTGAACTCCAGGAGTTGGTGATGGACAGGGAGGCCTGGCGTGCTGTGATTCATGGGGTTGCAAAGAGTCAGACACGACTGAGCGACTGAACTCAACTGAACTGATTGTCAGCATCATGACACTTGCACCAAAGGGCTATAACTCATAAGTAGCACTAGAATTTTCCCATTTACACAGTATGTCTAAAATCTTGAGGTTTTGCAAGGTTATGATGTTACAAGTTGATCTTCCTTACTTCCTTCAAAAATTAAAACAGAATGCAGTGCTTTTCTTTGCTTTTACAATAAGGAAGAAGTGGCGCGGCTGCCGAGTCAGCTGAGAACATCTGCTGGCGGCTGTGCACTTACAGGTGTCAGGGCGCCACTCCTGCCTCAGAAGGTCCTAGCTGAAGTCACCGCAGCCCAAGTGTCCGCTTTCTCCAGTTCCTCAACAACGGGAAAAATGTTTCTTTGAGTAATTTGGAATTCCTGCAGCTTAATTCCGAAAATACAGAAGTCTAGCATTAATTATCCTGGCCATTTGGAACCGGAGGCAGTGCTGACCTGTGACCGAAGCCCAGGCCTGGAAGGTCGGCAGTGGAGAGATCAGAGCACATGCTCCTGTTCGGAGTCCTCCCTGGAGGGCGGCAGCTGCGCCCCACAGTGCCCACGAGGCCTGGTCCCGGGCTCATCCTACAGCTCCAGGCCTGGTCCTCCAGGGGGTACTGAGTTCTCTTGAGGCCGTTATTCCAATGAACTGTGCTGTCCAGCTCAGCAAGTCCTGAGCCTGTCATCACACAGCTTTACAGATCATCGTTAGGATATGAGCCACGTGTGGAGCATTAAAACATAATGGTCATGCATCAGCCAAGCCATTCAGTTCTAGATGTGTCTCTTCACATGAACGACCCGACCCTACAAGTGAGTTTTATTTCTGCTCGCAGATTTCTGGGCTTTGACACAATTCCAGGTGAACAGAAGCACAGAATCTCCATGCTTTTTAAAAAAATGTCTTAGAGAATTAGTGAAAAAAACATAAATATTCAATTTCTGTGAAAAGCAGAAACTACCAACATTATGAGCACTGCCATTACTGAAACTCAACTCTTTTCAGCCCTCTGGTAAGTTGAGCTTTTCAAGTCCTTGATTCAGGTTACTTTTCTAAGCTAAGAATGAGAGGAGACTCAGAAAGCACAAGAAGTATAGACTGTGACCAGAACATGACATTTTAACTGGTTACTTTTCATTGTCTTTCAAAAGTTATTTAGGTAACAACCCTGATGGCTCAGTTGGTAAAGAGACTGCCTGCAATGCAGGTAGACCTGTGTTTGACCCCTGGGTCAGGAAGATCCCTGGAGAAGGAAATGGCACCCACTCCAATATTCTTGCCTGGGAATTCCCATGGACAGAGGAGTCTGGCGGGCTACAGCCCATGGAGTTGCGAGAGTCAGACACGACTTACAACTAAACCAGTACTGGTTTATTCAAATTGTCAACCAAACATTAGTTAGCAGGAAACCTTTACCGACTTAAGAGCATACATTTTTATCTCTTGTTAAAAGAGGCTATGTCTGGAAACTCGGCACAACCTCTTCCAGTTAAGAAATCTCTTCACAAACAGCAATAAAGTCACTGATGGAAAATATGGGTTTCCTGGTTAAATTCTGTAAGTCCCAGCTGCCTGTGGTGATTTATAACTGCTGTTCTTGGTTTATACTTCGGCTTCTGCCGAGTGGGCTGGCCCACAGTTTAAACTCCTTCAGGATTTTGTCTTGTCTTACTCTCTGTAGTCCATAGTATCTCCCTTAATGCCAAAACATAACGAGTCACACTTTATCATCTCTCTTGTGTCTGACTCCATGAAAGGTTTTCAGGGCATAAATATGAATAAGACTTGGTGGATACATGTATAACTGATCCACTTTGCTGTTCATCTGAAACTAATCAGTTCTGTTCAGTTCAGTCACTCAGTCATGTCCAGCTCTTTGTGACCCCTTGGACTCCAGCACACCAGGCTTCCCTGTCCATTACCAACTCCCGGAGTTTGCTCAAACTCAGGTACATCTGGTCAGTGATGCCATCCGACCATCTTTCCCAGCGTCAGGGTCTTTTCCAACGAGTCAGTTGTTACCATCAGGTGGCCAAAGTATCAGAGTTTCGTTTTCAGCATCAGTCCTTTCAATGAGTATTCAGGACTGATTTCTTTAGGATTCTCTGATTTGATCTCCTTGCAGTCCAAGGGACTCTCAAGAGTCTTCTCCAACACCACAGTTCAAAAGCATCAGTTTTTCAGCGCTCAGCTTTCTTTATGGCCCAACTCTCATATCCATACATGCTGCTGCTGCTAAGTCGCTTCAGTTGTGCCTGACTCTGTGTGACCCCATAGACGGC
>NW_011494838.1:205019-213454 GCF_000754665.1 Bison bison bison | reverse complement strand
GCTCCCCCATCTCTGGGATTCTCCAGGCAAGAACACTGGAGTGGGTTGCCATTTCCTTCTCCAATGTGTGAAAGTGAAAAGTGAAAGTGAAGTCGCTCAGTCGTGTCCGACTCGTAGCGACCCCATGGACTGCAGCCTACCAGGCTCCTCCACCCATGGGATTTTCTAGGCAAGAGTACTGGAGTGGCTTGCCATTGCCTTCTCCCATAGCTTTGACTAGCTGGACCTTTGTTGGCAAAGTAATATCTCTGATTTTTAATCTACTGTCTAGGTTGGTGATAGCTTTTCTTCCAAGGAGCAAACATCATTTAATTTCATGGCTGCAATCACCATCTGCAGTGATTTGGAACCCAAGAAAATAAAGTCTCTCACTGTTTCTATTGTTTCCCCATCTATTTCTATGAAGTGATGGGACTGGATGCCATGATCTTCATTTTTTGAAAGTTGAGTTTTAAGCCAGCTTTTTCACTTTCCTCTTTCACCTTCATCAAGAGGCTCTTTAGTTTCTCTTCATTTCTGCCGTAAGGGTGGTGTCATCTGCTTTTCTGAGGTTACTGATATTTCTCCTGGCAATCTTGATTCCAGCTTGTGCTTCATCCAGCCTGGCATTTCATATGATGTACTTTGCATATAAGTTAAATAAGCAGGATAATAATGTACAAGCTTGACCTACTCATTTCCCAGTTTGGAACCAGTCAATCTGTTGTCCATGTCCACTTCTAACTGTTTCTTCCTGACCTGCATACAGATTTCTCAGGAGGCAGGTAAGGTGATCTGGTATTCCCATCTCTTGAAGAATTTTCCACAATTTGTTGTGATCCACATAGTCACAGGCTTTGGTGTAGTCAATAACAGAAATAGACATTTTTCTGGAATTCTTTTGCTTTTTCTATGATCTAAAGGATGTTGGCAATTTGATCTCTGGTTCCTCTGCCTTTTCTAAAACCAGCTTGAACATCTGGAAGTTCTTGGTTCATGTACTGTTGAAACCTAGCTTGGAGAATTTTGAGCATTGCTTTGCTAGCATGTAAAATGAGTGCAATTGTGTGGTAGTTTGAACATCTTTGGCATTGCCTTTCTTTGGATTTAGAATGAAAACTGACCTTTTCCAGTCCTGTGGCCACTGCTGAGTTTTCCAAATTTGCTGGCATATTGAGTGCAGCACTTTCACAGCATCATCTTTCAGGATTCGAAATAGCTCAACTGGAATTCCATCACCTCCATTAGCTTTGTTTGTAGTGATGCTTCCTAGGGCCCACTTGACTTCACATTCCAGGATGTCTGGCTCTAGGTGAGTGATCACACCATTGTGGTTATCTGGGTCATGAAGATCTTTTTTGTACAGTTCTTCTGTGTATTCTTGCCACCTCTTCTTAATATCTTCTGCTTCTGTTAGGTTCATATAATTTCTGTCCTTTATTGTGCCCATTTTTGTGTGAAATGTTCCTTGGCATCTCTTATTTTCTTGAAGAAATCTCTAGTTTTTCTCATTCTATTGTTTTCCTCTATTTCTTTGCATTGATCACTTAGGAAGGCTTTTTTTTAAATCTCTCCTTGCTATTTTTGGAACTGTGCATTCAAATATGTATATCTTTCCTTTTTTCCTTTGCCTTTCACTTCTTTTCTCTTCTCAGCTTTTGTAAGGCCTCCTCATACAACCATTTTGTCTTTTTGCATTTTTCTTTTTTGGGGACAGTCTTGGTCACCACCTCCTGTACAACGTCATGAGCTTCTGCCCGTAGCTCTTCGGGCACTCAGATCTAAGCCCATGAATCTAACCGTCATTTCCACTGTATAGTCGAAAGGGATATGGTTTAGGTCATACCTATATGGTCTTGTGGTTTTCCCTACTTTCTTCAATTTAAGTATGAAATTGGCAATAAGGAGTTCATGATCTGAGCCACGGGAAGCTCCCGGTCTTGTTTTTGCTGACTGTATAGAGCTTCTCCATCTTTGGCTGCAAGGAATATAATCAATCTGACTTTATTGACTGGGGCTAGAAACGGTCACCACATCAATCAGTCAGATGGTTTTGACCATCTGGTGATGTCCCTGGGTAGAGTCCATGTTTTGCTTACATGTCATATTTCTAAGGAGTGGGCATCATACTTCCAACTCCAGGGTTACAGACCCATTGTCTTTCCACCTTCCTGGAAAAGAGTTCATCCTTCTGGGAACTCTGTCTTTCCCCAAGCTGTAATTACCCAACTTGGAGTCATGCCCTGTTTTGGATCTGTAAGAGATCATCGAGTACTTATCCCAGCTTGTCACAGATCCAGGAACCAAGGCCCCAGAAAAGTTTAGGGTTTTCTCAGGTTTCTAAAGCCAAATCATGGCAGAGGAAAGGTTGGAACTAAATGTGCTGGCTTCTAGGCCTGCAGTTGTGTTGTGTGCTCTGGATATCCTAGTTGGATATCATTTTGACAGCTGTAGTTCTTTCCTCTAACGCAGTATAGCAGAAGGTTGTTTAAAATTGACTCACAGTGAGTCAGAAAGAGAACAACGTTTAAGTCATTAGAGTGTTGCAAAACGACAGAAACAAATGTGTACCCTGTTAGAGGATTGTGTGGGGAACGTTTCTAGCCCCAGTAATGGCATATGAAGCGCTGCTCTTTGCTCTTCTCCTCTTTCTGTGGCACTGCATTTGTCCTTCAGAAATGTAGCTGTGAGCTGCACAGAACCAGCTCTGTCCCTCAGCGTTCCCTTCACCATGGCAGGTGTTTTGTACTAATCAGGAAAAAAATGTACTTATTGCATGTATAGATTGTTTCTTTTTGAGCTTGCAACTATACAGTAATGCTCTTTTAGCAGACCAATGTTTCTATGATTATCAGTAACTGCCTTTAGCTCACAGAACACTTCACAGACAAGCAAGCAAAATATCAAGGAACCTGGCTCTAATTTTAACCTCAATCGGCAGTTTCTACATGTCCACAGCAATGGATTTTGATAATAATGAAAGGTGCAAGCAATCCCAGGTATTCCTTGGTTTGCAAATCACCAGGGGCCTCTGTTATAGTGAGTATGGAGCCCCTTCCTTCTGTTAATAGGCTCCCCAACCTAATGTGCTAGGTACAGAGTGGGGAAGTTAGAAGTGGTGAACGGATTTAACTACTATGATACTGGAAGAAGTGGCTCACATTTCAAATCCTGGAAGAATCTGGTAAAAACACAGGGTTGGTAAACTCCAGAAGCAAATCACTGAGCTCAGGTTACATCCACCTCTGACTGGTTCATCCTTCAGCTGTGCAAGAGACAGGGTGGCTCCTGCCACCAATTCTTTAAACTTTGCAGGAGGGCACATCCTACACACCTTTCCTGTCAGCTCTCCACTGGACTGTGGGTTCAGCAGGACGCTTCTCTCTCCAGATCTTGGAGCATAACACCCTACTCCTTAGACGGGGCTGTGTATAATGACTTCCTGCAGAGTGTATCACATGGGGGATACACTAACTTGGAGTGAATAAACCTGGTACACATGACCTCAGCAGGTGATGTAGGGCTACATCCAGGAGACACGCTGTTGACCGTATGCACTCGTGGGATGATGCGATGGAAATGGCACTTTATCTTTGTGGCCTTCCTCCCAAACCACATAATCCCAGTTTAATAGTGGAAAGGGGCATACCGCTTCTGAGTAAAGGTTATTACACAAAATTCTGAACCAGCACTCCTTAGTACTACAAGGCTGTGAAAACAAGAAACGTCTGAGAAACAGTCCTAGCCAAGAGAAGCTTGAGAAGAAATGATTACATCTATGCAATTTGATAGTTCAGCAGGATCTTGGAACAAGGACGTTAAGAAAACGAACCAAATCTGAACAAACTATTAACTTTAGTTAGTAACGATGCATCAGTATTGGTTCACTAATTGTGGCAAATATGCCACTAGTGTTAATAAGAGAAACCGAATATGAGGTGTAGGAAAGCTTTCTGTACTGTCTCTACAATTTTCTATAAATCTGAAACTATTCTAAAACAAAAATCTCATTGAAAAAATGGTCACATATATGTAGCTGCTATAGTGCTTTCTTTGGGCTCCCCGGTGGCTCAGTGGTAAAGCCCACCTGTGATGGCAGCGAGGCTCTTCCCCAGCGCTGACCCGGCCGGTGGGACCGCCTGTCTCCCCCCGCCCCCTGGGGCTGGAGCCCCCGCCCCGGGAGACCCGCTCCCAAGGGCCCCAGTGGCTGCTGCGCCTGCGCAGCGGGATGCTGTTCGTGCGGCTGCTCCCTGCGCCCAGGGGGTCGAGTCCTGCCTTGACCCGCCATCCCGGGGGCCCCTCCAGCAGCCGCACCTCACGCCCTGGGCCAGGCCGCTGCTGTGCTGCCGTCCCTGGGCCTGTACGGTGGCGGTCCCACCCCACCGGGCCTGGGAGCCAGTTCCACTGGTTACCTGCACCCTCACACCTCACACTCGGGCGCCACTGCCGCAGCAGCTGTGCCCCAGGCTGCAGACCCGCAGAAGCCCCCGGACTCTCCTTACACCAGCTTCTCCGCTGCCCTCTGAGCCCTGGGGTGCCACACCCGTTGCCGAGAGGGATCCCCTGGCTGGAACCTGCCCTCATGGGAAAAAGAGAACACGAGGACACAGCAGCCTTTGCCGCCCACGTGACAGTGGTCTCCCCGAGCCCCGGCAGCGCGGACCGGCGAGACCCCTGCAGCGCTCGCCAGCATATCCTGCACTGTGAGCCACAGAGACTTCACCCACCCTGCGCCCTCCTCAGGACTGGATCTTGTACCCACCCACCCCCACCCCAGCTGGTGCCCCCTCTTTCCCCACCAAAGTCCTAAAAGGCCAGAAGAGGGGGCTTCCCCTTCAGCTGTACAGTTGTGAGAAAATCATTGTTACAGGGACAGTGAGGACTAGTTATTAGCTATAACTACTGCATGATGGCAAACCTCTCCACCCGCAAAATGATGGAAAGCAGAAAGTGAATCCCACCAACAGTCCCCTGAACGTGCCAACACCGCTGCAGTGACAGAAAGTCAAAGAAACTTCAGTAGTTATACAAGAAGGAGGCTAGGAGCTTTTCTTCTTCTATAAGCTGTAGAAATGGGAACCAATCTGGGTAAGTTCTCATCATAAATCATTCTTGTCTGAGAATTCAGCCCCTGGCACCCTCTTCCTGGGGGAGGAAAGGAGACTCCATCTGCAATCAGTAAATATTCCCTTTGAACTCGAAGGTGGAGGAGAGCTCTCCTTGTCTGAGTGTAAACAGCAAGACTGTTTCAGACTCATTAAGCCCTTGTTCTAGCTTTCAAACAAAAGTAGCCCTCGCTCCTTACATAAACCTTATGCCAGGAAGCAGTCTCATGTCAGTAGATAGAACATAAATACCAAGTCAGAAGGACCAGAAGAGACCAAGCAAAAGCAGAATTAAACACAGCTGTTTGAGAGCCAGCCTTTCAAACCATGGGATGTGAGGAGTCTGCTGACATCTATTAAATGAAACATCTATTAACAGGCTGTTAGCCAGTGTGATAAAGAGTAGTTACACTTCAGTGCCACGGTATAGACATGGAACCTGGTGTGATTTTTTTACACCCTTGAGCTCTGCCCCATATTCTCTGAGACCGTGAGAGAGAGACCATCTCTGCGTAGAAGAGGCACTGCAGCAGTGTGACCCCAGGGGCAGAGTCTGAATGTCTGCTGCTCACTGCAGCCCCCGAGCCCATCACAGAAGCACTTTGAGTGCTACATCCTGACTTTTGGGTTACACATGCACATGTGTGTGACACACAGGATTTATTGGTCAGAACCGTATTCAGTATCAGGAATCTCATCAGCATCTGCGTCAGCGCCTGGCCCCCTCCTTCTCAGGCGCAGTCTTTATCGGAACAGAATCTTACAGACCTGGTTTGGATCCTGGCTAACCATTTAAAATGAAATGTGTGACTTTAGTTACACACACACACACACACAAAATGTCATGAAAATGTCACTGTTATTTCTAGAGGTCTCATACTAAAAATAAATCAACAATGCATAGGGCACTACTATATATAAAACAGGCAGCTAATAAGGACCTACCATACAGCACAGGAAACTCTACTCAGTGCTTTATAATGGCCTATAGCAGAAAAGAATCTATCATTAAAAAAGAGTAGGCATATGTATATACACAGCAATTAACTTTGCTGTATACCTGAAACTAATACAACGTTGTAAATCAACTGTACTCCAATAAAAATTTAAAAACAAAATCCTTAAAGGAAAGAGCAAAGAATGAAAAAGTGCAAAAAAAAAAAAAATCCAACAATGCATGTGGAAAAGCAAAGCAAATCTCACCTTATGCTACAGCCCCAGGAGGTTAGCTGACGGGGTGTTTGTGGAGCGTTGGTGATGAGAGTTTATGCTGCCTCGTGCCCGTTACTGAGCTAACCACACAGACAGAGCATACACACAAGAGCAAACGCGGTCTGTTCTTCACACACGAGGAGAAGGAAGATAAATTTCTGGTATATTCTTAATTTTGACCTCTGGTTGCCATATTTATATCTCAAAAGTGAAAAATCTTGCTGATCAAATTTTATTACCTTTCTGTTCAATAACACAGAAAAGAATACGTTTAACACTTTATTTCATTCAACAAATACAATTCTAATCCAACTCAGGCTGATGCTGATATTAATCCCAACCTACTTTCTTTACCTGGAAACATCACGAATGGGCAGTCTGCTGGCTGGCACACTGTAGTACCGTTTGGAGTATTAGGAAGTTAAAGTTTAAAGGCTGTCTGAAAAATAGAAAATTTACTTACGCTATTTTTCTCTACGCTCTGGTGAATATCAGTTGCTACAACGTCAACAAGGAAAAAGTGAACAAGGTAGAGCTGCAGTAGCCGAGAACTCACGTGAGTGAGCCAGCCTGGACACCAGCTCTCGCCAAAAGCCCAGAGATGACTCAGCTGGCACAGCAGGACTCCGGGAACCTCGGACTTCACCGTCTGGTCTCTGCAGCGAAAGAAAGGAGTCACCAAGAGCTTTTTAAAACATAGCATATTCCTTTTGAGTATAATAATCAGTCATGACTTTCAGTTAGAAAAAACAATTTCAATTAAAAATAACCACAATTAAAAAGCAGAGACATCACATTGCTTACAAAGATTCTTAAAGTTTTTGTTTTTCTAGTCATCATGTAAGAGTTGGACCATAAAGAAGGCTGAGCACCGAAGAATTAAGGCTTTTAAATTGTGGTGCTGGAGAAGACTCTTGAGAGTCCCTTGGACTGCAAGATCAAACCAGTCCGTCCTAAAGGAAATCAATCCTGAATATTCATCAGAAGAACTGATGGTGAACTGAAGCTCCAATACTTTGGCCACCTGACACAAAGAGCCGACTCACTGGAAAAGACCCTGATGCTGGGAAAGATTGAGGGCAGGGGGAGAAGGAGACGACAGAGGATGAGATGGTTGGATGGCATCACCGACTCAATAGACATGAGTTTGGCTGAACTCTGGGAGACAGTGGAGGACAGAGGAGCCTGGTGTGCTGCAGTTCATGGTGTGTCAAAGGTTTGGACATGACTTAGTGACTGAACAACATCGACATGTGGGTATAAATATAGAGACAGACTTTATAAAAAGTGGGATTAAATTAGAAATATTTCTTTACATATTGCTTATTTTATTCACACTGTATTACAACTGTGTTTTTGAAATAAAAGTGGAATTTGCCAAAATGCTAGACTCTGTTGAATTTTTTGTTTGTTCCTGGGGCATTTTGTAGTGCACCAACTCTTTTAACAAGGTCTAAAGGATAAACCATTTCAATCCTGAGACTTAACAAAATACTGCTCACCAGACAAAAATATAGAGTTGGAAAGATTTTTAAGTCAGATATCCAGATGCTTTGTCTATGAGTCTGAACAGTTTAACAGTTTGGAAACATCCTCATGCCTGGGGGAGTGTGTGTGTGTGTGTGTGTGTGTGTGTGTGTGTGTGTACACATGTGCATGTGCACACGCTCCATTAGAGCCTTTGGATTAACATATAAATAATAAATGATTACTATCAGTAAGAAACATTTAAAACTTTAGCCCTGCCTTACTCAGTTCAGTTCAGTCACTCAGTCATGTCCAACTCTTTGCAACCACATGGACTGCAGCACGCCAGGCTTCCCTTTCCATCACCAACTCCCGGAGCCTACTCAAACTCATGTCCTTCCCGTCCATGATGCCTTTCAACCAGCTCATCCTTTGTCATCCCCTTCTCCTCTCACCTTCAATCTTTCCCAGCAACAGGGTCTTTTCAAATGAGTCGGTTCTTTGCATCAGGTAGCCAAAGTATTGGAGTTTAAGCTTCAGCATCAGTCGTTCCAATGAATAGTCAGGACTGATTTCCTTTAGGATTGACTGGTTGGATCTCCTTGCAGTCTAAAGGACTCTCAAGAGTCTTCTCCAACACCACAGTTCAAAAGCACCAATTCTTCAGCACTC
>NW_011494838.1:201087-204746 GCF_000754665.1 Bison bison bison | reverse complement strand
CACTGTTTCCACTGTTTCTCCATCTATTTGCCATGAAGTGATGGGACCGGATGCCATGATCTTAGTTTTCTGAATGTTGAGTTTTAAGCCAACTTTTTCACTCTCCTCTTTCAATTTCATCAAGAGGCTCTTCAGTTCTTCTTCACTTTCTGCCATAAGGGTGGTGTCATCTGCATATCTGAGGTTATTGATATTTCTCCTGGCAATCTTGATTCCAACTTGTGTTTCATCCAGCCCAGCGTTTCTCATGATGTACTCTGCATATAAATTAAATAAGCAGGGTGACAATATACATCCTTGACGTACTCTTTTTCCTATTTGGAACCTGTCTGTTGTTCCATGTCCAGTTTTAACTGTTGCTTCCTGACCTACATACAGATTTCTCATGAGGCAGGTCAGGTGGTCTGGTGTTTCCATCTCTTTTGGAATTTTCCACAGTTTGTTGTGATTACACCTGCCTTAGTGGTACTGACCTTTGTGTCTCATTTGATTTGCTTTCAAGAAACCAGGAAATTGTTAATTTTTCTAATTTATTAGCAGTTTCTAACTAAGCCTGAAAGTCACACTGAATGAAGGATGGAGAGGCTCTCAGGATTTGGGTAAGTTGACAGCCAGCCTCTAAGTCATTACTTAAATACACACCAATTACATGCGTGTAGAACCAGCTTTTCAAACAAACACAGCCTATTCCATTTTCCCTAATTTAAAGAATTTCTATTAATATAACGTCTTGGCACAGCCAGCACTGGTTTGTGTCAGCTCGTAAGTAAACTTTACCTTGAAAAGTTTATACTCCGTGGACACTCTCTTACAAAAAGAAAACAAAACTTCTTAAATTATTATCAAATCACCAAACAGGAACCTTACAGTGGATTTTCTAAGAAATTGCAGCAGGCGGTTTAAGCCACTAACTTAATAGACCTGTAAACTGTCGTATTATGCAAATACTTTGCAAAGGAAGTTAAGCATATACAGTTTATAATCAGTTCACAGATTTCCAATTTGTTATACTGCTGCGTCAGCACAAGGATCAGAAGACAAAAACAGAAAAGTTGTTTTACGGAAACTGAATTCTGGGTTAACAAATTCCGGTTCAAGATGACAGAGTAGAAATATGTGCACTCATCTCTGCCTGTGAGAGCTCCAAAATCACAACTAGCTGTTGGACAACCACTGACAGGAGGACACGGAACCCACCAGAAAAAGAGATATTCCATGTCCAAAGACAAAGAAGAAGGGAGACACCAGGAGGGGCGCAGTCACAGTAAAGTCGGATCCCACACCCATCACGTGGGTGACCCACATACTGGAGAACAGTAAGACCAAAGAAGCTGTCCTGAAGGTTCTGAACCCCAAGTCTGGTTTCCCAGCCTGGGGATACAACAGAGGGACCGGGAATCCTCATGGAATCTGGCCTGGAAGGCCAGTGGGACTTGATTACAGGACTTCCACAAGACTGGGGGAAATAGAGATTCCAGTCTTGGAGGGCAATAAGACCCAGAGGAAAGGAGCAGCGACCCCACAGGAGACTGAACCAAAGCCGCCTGCTGGTGCTGGAGGGTCCCCCGTGGAGGTGGGGGTCAGTGGGGGCTCGCCACAGGAAGGGGGCACAGGCAACAGGAGTCCACGAAGGGCCCCCTTGGCAAAAGCCCTCTTGGAGGTTGCTATTAACCCTACCATAGAGCCCATAGACCCCAGAGCTGGGTCGCCTCAAGCTAAACAACCACCAGGTAGGGAGCCCACCTCCACTCATCAATGCAGGAGATACGGATTTGATCCCTGGGTCAGGAAGATCCCTTGCAGGAGGAAATGGCAACCCACTGCTGTGTTCTTGCCTGGAGAATCCTCTGAACAGAGGAGTCCGGCTGGCTATAGTTGATGGGTACAAAGAGATGGACACGACTGAGCAACTTTCACTTTTTTAGAAAAACTAAAGAATAAACAGAGGTGAATAATACACTAGAAATAATCAATAGCAGAATAACTGAGGCAGAAGAACAGATAAACGACCTGGAGGACAGAAAGGTGGAAATCACTGCTACAGAGCAGAATATGGAAAAAAGAATGAAAAGAAATGAAGACAGCCTGAGAGACGTCTGGGACAACATTAAATGGATCAACATTTGCATTATAGGGGTCCCAGAAGGAGGAGAGCGAGAGGAAGGACCTGAGAAAATATTGAAGAGATAATAGCTGAAAAGTTCCCTAACATGGGAAAGGAACTAATCAGCCAAGTCCAGGAAGCATAGAAAGTCCCAGGTAGGATAAACCCAAGGAGGAATACACTGAGACTCATAGTAATCAAAATGACAAAAATTAAAGACAAAGATAAAATACTAAAAGCAACAAAGGAAAACCAACAAGTAACATACAAGGGAGCTCCCATCAGGCTATCAGCTGATTTCTCAACAAAAACACTGCAAGCCAGAAGGGAATGGCATGATATATTTAAAGTGAGGAAAGGGAAGAAATTACAACCAAGAGTAATCTACCCAGCAAGAGTTTCATTCAGATTTGGTGGAGAAATCAAAGCTTTCCAGTCAAGCAAAGTTAAGAGAATTCAGCACCACCAAACCAACTGCAGAACAAATGCTAATGAAACTTCAGTAGCAGGAAACTCGAGAAGGAAAAGATCTACAGAAAATAAACTCAGTAGCGGTAAAGAAAATGGTAATAGGATCATCAGATCAGATCAGTCGCTCAGTCGTGTCCGACTCTTTGCGACCCCACGAATCGCAGCACGCCAGGCCTCCCTGTCCATCACCAACTCCCGGAGTTCACTCAGACTCACATCATAGGTATCAATGATTACCCTGAATGTAAAAGGATTAAATGCACCAACCAAAAGACATAGACTGCTCATCTCGATGCTTGGTAGAAACCAACACAATATTGTAAGGCAATTATCCTTCAATTAAAAATAAATACATTTTAAAAAGCTAGTTAATTAATTAAAAAATTAAAGAACAAAAGACATAGACTGGCTGAAGTGAGGCCTGGACGGCCGGGAGGCAGGGCTCAGGACCACGTCTGCCCATGCCCTGGGCTTGGGGACGAGACCAAAGGCACCGGGCCTCAGAACGGACCCAGGTCTGTGGAGTCCCCAGCAGGACCAGGGCCTGGCTCCCCCAGAAACCAGTCAGTGAACCCGTGAATCTGATGCCCAGGGGAGTGGACTGAGGCCTGACCGGAGCCTCAGCCTGACACTCCACATCGGGGGTGGGTATGTGCTGTGGAAGTCCAGGATGCCGGGACCCCTGCCCAGAAGCCCCTGCTTGTCACCCCACTTAAACTTTCTACCTGGAGCACCCCCACCTCACCTTGCTGTTTATTGCTGCAATTTAATGACCTCAAATATGGTTCACAGCAGGGAGGCTCCCCTCACACACGTGGTGGGGCCCTATGGGCCCAGGTGCCAGGGAGAGCCTCTCTGCTTGCTACTCCTCACTTGCTTCCCTCCCCCACACTGGGGAACGGGTGCTGGCCTGTTTACAAATACCTCCTTGGAGAAGGGGATGGGGTTTTCCTGTTTCATTGTGCAGAACCTGGAGGGGGGATCACGTCCTGCTAGGCACCCTTCCCAGGAATGGGGGTCGCGATCAGACTCCTGTACAGGCACCGCCACTGTCAGTCACCAGAGCGCTCACCTCCCTCCAGAG
>NW_011494838.1:188493-200987 GCF_000754665.1 Bison bison bison | reverse complement strand
GCGCCATAGTAAAGCTGGTCACTGGTGTCTTCGGTCAGTGTGCACCCTCGTGTGCACTGACCAGACACTGCTATCGTATGATCTTGTCGTTCAAAGCTTGATTGGAAAAAACTATTAATTGAAAATAAAAAAGAACGAAAGACATAGGCCGGCTGGGCAGATGAAAACATGTGGCTGTGTGCACTTCCACTTACACATCTCTCTGCCTGATCACCCAAACTGTATGTAATTATTTTATACTGTTAGGTTAATCACGTTCCCATTATGGCTTGCAATTGTAATTATCTTTTATTTTTGTCTGGCTCTTGGTTGTGAAAATCTGGTAAACATCTTTTACTATTGTGCTTATGTAACTCTTACTTAATACCACTGTATCATGATTGGTCAACAAAAAAATAATTGAACTCTATATCACCAAAACTAGGATTTATAGAAAAACCTGTAATCACTTTTTAAAATCCAGATGTATATCAGAATTGTGTTGCTCAGTCTTTCAGTCATGTCTGACTCTCTGCGACCCCACGAACTGCAGCATACCAGGCTTCCCTGTCCTTCACCATCTATCGGAGTTTGCTCAGACTCATGTCCATTGAGTCAGTATTTCCATCCAAACATCTCATCTGCTGTCATCTCCTTCTCCTCCTGTCCTCGGTGTTTCCCAGCATCAGGGTCCTTTCTAATGAGTAGGGTCTTCTCATCAGGTGGCCAAAGTATTGGAGCTTCAGCTTCAGCATCAGTCCTTCCAATGAATATTCAGGGTTATTTCCTTCAGGGTTGATTGGGTTGATTTCCTTGCTGTCCAAGGGACTCTTAAGAGTCTTTTCCAATACCACAGTTCAAAAGCACCAACTCTTCAGGTTTCAGCCTTTTTTATGATCCAGCTCTCACATCCGTACATGACTACTGGAAGAACTACAGCTTTGACTAGATGGACCTTTGTCGGCCAAGTGATGTCTCTGCTTTTTAATATGCTGTCTAGGTTGGTAATAGCTTTTCTTCCAAGGAGCAAGTGTCATTTAATTTCATGGCTGCAGTCACCATCTGCAGTGATTTTGGAGCCCAGGAAAGTGAAGTCTGTCACTATATCCAATGTTTCCCCATTTATTTGCCATGAAGTGATGGGACCAGATGCCATGATCTTAGTTTTTTTTTTTTAAATGTTGAGTTTTAAGCCAGCTTTTTCACTCTCCTCTTTCACTTTGAACTTCCCTTGTGGCTCAGCCAGTAAAGAATCCCCCTGCAATTCGGGAGAACAGCGTTTGATCCCTGGGTTGGGAAGATCCCCTGGAGAAGGAAAAGGCTACCCACTCCGGTATTCTGGCCTGGAGAGTTCCATGGACTGTATAGTCCATGGGGTCATAAAGAGTCAGACATGACTGAGTGAGTTTCACTTCACTTCTTTCACTTTTAAAGGCTCTTTAGTTCTTCTTCGCTTTTGGCCATAAGGGTGGTGTCATCTGCGTATCTGAGGTTATTGATATATCTCCTGGCAATCTTGATTCCAGCTTGTGCTTCATCCTGCCCAGCATTTCTCATGATGTACTCTGCATAGAAGTTAAATAAGCAGGGTGACAATATACAGCCTTGACGTACTCCTTTCCCAATTTGGAACCAGTTTGCTGCTCCATGTCCATTTCTAACTGTTGCTTCTTGACCTGCATACAGGTTTCTCAGGAGGTAGGTCAGGTAGTCTAGTATTCCATCTCTTAAAGAATTTTCCAGTTTGTTGTGATCCACACAGTCAAAGGCCTTGGTGTAGTCAATAAAGCAGAAGTAGATGTTTTTCTGGGATTCTTTAGCTCTTCCCATGATGCAAAGGATGTTGGCAATTTTATCTCTGTACTAAATCCAGCTTGTACATCTGAAAGTTCTCAGTTCACATACTATTGAAGCCTAGCTTGAAGGATTATGAGCATCACCTTGCTAGCATGTGAAATAAGTGCAATTGTGTGGTAGTTTGAACATTCTTTGGTGTTACCCTTCTTTGGGATTGAAATGAAAACTGACCTTTTCCAGTCCTGTGGCCACCTCTGAGTTTTCCTTATTTGTTGGCATATGAATGCAGCACTTTCACAGCATCATTTTTTAAGATTTGAAATAGCTCAGCTGGAATTTCATCACCTCCACTAGGTTTGTTCATAGTGATGCTTCCTAAGGCCCACTTTACTTCACGGCTCTGGGTGAGTGATCAAACCATCATGGTTATCAGAATTCTCTTGATTTTTTTTTTGGAAAAATATAAATGGCCACCTATTTCTCCAGAGCTCCATATATGTTTTTAATTAGCAGTCATGTTTAAAAACAACTGGACTATATATAGATCTCTTACTTTTATTTAGTTTGCTTCACTTTTTCTATTTGGCAATCCACTCCAGTATTCTTGAATGGCTGCAGAGACTGGATTAAGTCTTTGCGTCTGTTTTTTGAGTTTTTCACTAAAGATGAGTCATTCTGAAGGCCCAGGACCCTCTCATGCACCCCACTGCCCCACAACTGTAAACACACGCGAGGATGGTTCTGCGACCTCAGCAGACACACTGGACGCGTCTGAGTCCCAGCAAGAGGAGGGCTGCGCGTCTGCCCTTGAGCTTGAGAGCCACTTGTAGGCAGCCTCCCACAGACACTGGGCAGGTTTCCCCAGATATGCCTGAATCCTGCCTATGAAAGCCGAGACCTTCTCTACATTATGCTCAGAATTTGAAAAATTTTAACAATCTTAAATGTTGTAACATAAAGCTACTTTTTTTCATAAACTACTTTCAAACAATGTCCTCTGTTATTATATTTTTAACTGAAAGTTGCTAAGAGTTACTCACCATCTCAAATTTTTAAATTTAAGAATTTAAAATTAGAAAATTCTGTCAATCTTTGAAAAAATCACAGCTCAAAAAAAGAATCCTCCTAGATTTTTATGAAAGAGAAGTGAAATTATATGTTCACACAAAGACAGTCTTGTAATTCAAAGTAATAGTAGCAAGAATGAATTTTTTTCTATACAGCTTTTAGTTTATGTAGTTCAACATTTCCTAATTAATTTCTGTTTCTGCCTTTAGTAACACCTTTCATTTGCTTTCTTTTGATTTTTTGTTTGTTTTCTTTCTAGCTTTTTGAATCGATGGTTTAGTTTTTTAATTTTTAGACATAAGTATTTATTGATACAAAATTTATTCTGGTAATTGCTTCATTTGGCTCTATAGATTCAGATATTATATTATGTTGTTATTGTTACTTTCTAGAAATATGAAATTTCAGTTAGTTAATAGCATGTCTTTTGGTTATAATTGGGTGAATGAACCTTTTTATACTCTTATTTTATCATTAATTTACATTTTTAGCACATCATTGTTGGAGAATGAACCTTTTTGTACTCTTACTTTATCATTAATTTCTATTTTTAGCACATCATTGTTGGAGAATGCCAATATTTTAATTTACTGAGGTTTTGTGTTTTTCAGTTTGTGTCATCCAGTTTTCTGGAAGGTTTCATTATTTGAAATAAAATAGCAGTCTTTTCCATCAGAAGCCTGAATTTAGTGTATCCATAAGAGCTATATTATTGATTACACAGTGTTCTTAATATATCTTTAGCTGAGAGTAATTTAGTCTGATATTTCAATATTTATTTTATTGTTTCTGTTTTTCCTTGTAGCCTTTGTAGTTTCTAGTTTGTGAAAGTTGTTACTTTATTTTTCTCAGATTTATTGCGATATAATTGATATAAACACTGTGTGGCTAATACACCACCCTAGCCCCTGCCATTTGTTGCTTTACTCTGTATGAATTTGCATTTTTTTTAAGATCCCATGTTTAAGTGATGGAATGCTGCATTTGTGTTTCCCAATCGGGCCTGTTTTACTGAGCACAACGCCCCAAGTTTCATCCATGTTGTCACAAATGGCAGAATGTCCTTCTCTCTCATGACTGGATAATATTCACTGTGTATGGGAAGTATCTATATCTACATTTCACATCTTCCTGCTCTATAATCAACAAAAGTGTAAATCATTTGGACTCCTGAAGAAACTGTTATTATCATTAATAAAAGGTGCTAAGAATAAAAATAAATTTAACAATATATACATGTGTGTACCTTGTCTAAAAAGCAGCAGCTGTCAACAGCATTTGACAACATAAGAACTTTCACATTGTTTTGGCATTAGATAAAGAATGTTAATTGCTATTTTCGGTCTTAAGCCTTCCCGGGTTCTGGCAGACTTCATTGCAGCCATGTGTGCAGTTTCTTCACGGCTCCCTCATAACTAGTAGCTTTGGACGTTAGGGTCTCTCCTACCAGAAGTCTTCCTCGGATGCACACACTCATTCTCTGACGTTGCTCATTCACTTCCTCATCGTGGCCCTGAGTCCTGCCCCTTTCAGGACAGGAACTGCGACTAAAGTTGAAGGGGAAGTGGCTGCAAAATGCCAGCAGGCCGCGGCCCACACTGCCCCAGTGAACCTCCCTGGGCCTGGACCCCCAGACCCTGATGCCGCCACACCCGCTCCGCGGGCTTGCTGCTTTTGGCTCATCTCTGGCCTTGGCGACCCGACACTTTCTCCTCGTGAGGTTCCAGCTGGACTTTGCAGTGACTGTCCACTAACACTTGTCTGTGAGCTGTCCTCACCTCAAGTTGATTCTGCTCACGAAATTAAACGTTAGTCTCCAAAGCACGCTCTTACTCAGCTCCCTCAGCTCCCTCTGGGCGTCCAAAGCTGAAGGCTGGGACTGGAGTCCCGCAGTACCTCTTTACTCACCTGCTCACTGAACACTCTTTCCTCAGGTCATAACTTCAAGCTCAGCTTTAATTGGTGCTTGCAATGCCTGCTACCAATGTGAACAATAACCTGTTTTTATATATCACAGAGCATTATGTTTTATAAAATGCTTCACGTGTCTTTGTGATAGAAGCAGGATATGATTTGTCTTCTGTCCTGAAAACGGCAGAAGCACAATTCTGAGAAGCTAAACGATCTCTTCAAAGGCATGCAGCTCCCAAGGGACAGAGTAGGGCCGGGGCCCCAGTTTTTGACTCCAAGCCTTACTTTTCCATTAAAGCACAGCTGCCTAGGTTGTAGTGCTTTCCTACCCCAGAGTAACAGTGCAGGATGCCATTCAACCTCACAGTTTTATGAATCAGAATAGGTGCTGTTTACTTACGTTACTTGAGAAACCTGTATGCAGGTCAGGAAGCAACAGTTAGAACTGGACATGGCACAAAAGACTGGTTCCAAATAGGAAAAAGAGTCCGCCAAAGCTGTATATTGTCACCCTGCTTATTTAACTTATATGCAGAGTACATCATGAGAAATGCTGGGCTGGATGAAGTACAAGCTGCAATCAAGATTACCGGGAAAAATATCAGTAACCTCAGATACGCAGATGACACCACCCTTATGGCAGAAAGTGAAGAAGAACTGAAGAGCCTCTTGATGAAAGTGAAAGAGGAGAGTGAAAAAGTTGGCTTAAAGCTCAACATTCAGAAAACTAAGATCATGGCATCCGGTCCCATCATTTTGTGACAAATAGATGGGGAAACAGTGGAAACAGTGGCTGACTTTGTTTTTCTGGGCTCCAAAATCACTGCAGATGGTGACTGCAGCCATGAAATTAAAAGACACTTGCTCCTTGGAAGAGAAGTTATGGCAAACCTAGACAGTGTATTAAAAAGCAGAGACATCACATTGCTGACAAAGGTGTCATATTATGTGTGGATGTGAGAGTTGGACCATAAAGAAAGCTGAGCATTGAAGAATTGATGCTTTTGAATTGAGGTATTTGGAGAAGGTTCTTGAGAGTTCCTTGGACTGGGAGGAGATCAAACCAGTCAATCCTAAATGAAATCAATCCTGAATATTCATTGGAAGGACTGATGCAGAAGCTGAAACTCCAATACTTTGACCACCTGATGAGAAAAACTGACTCATTGGAAAAGACCCTGATGCTGGGAAAGATTGAAGGCAGGAGGAGAAGGGACAGAGGATGAGATGTTTGGATAGCAGCACTGACTCAATGGACATGAGTTTGAGTAAACTCCAGGAAATAGTGAAGGTCAGGGAAGTCTGACATGCTGCAGTCCATGAAGTTGCAGAGTCAGGACAGAGGGGCCTGGCAAGCTGCAGTCCGTAGGTCACACGGAGTCGGACACAACTGAAGTGATTAGCACGAAGCATGAGCATGTGTTACTCATACTAACAAAGGCATTTTTAGACTTTGGGTCCCACAACCAGATAATGCTTTTTCCTCCAAGATTCTGTTCAACTGTCTTTCTACTCAACAGAGGTAGTTTGAAAAGTTAAAGACAGCTCACTCTTGTTGAAGGGGAGTCTTGGAGAGACAGCAGCACAGCAGAACGGTGTTGCACAGCCTTTGGAGTAAGACAGACATCAGTCTGAAAACCTGACTCTTGAACTAACTAAATATATAATCTCATGTTGTACAATCTTAGTTTTTTCATTTGTAAATCTGGAATATTGTTGTTTGGTACCAAGTGCCTAGTATATATCAGGTGCCCAATATCATTCAATAAACAATATATAAATATTTTACAAGTGTTGTTAAGCTGGGGATTGCATGTATGAGTGTGTGTGTGTGTGTGTGTGTTCCAGGTAAAGTGTATGTAACTAAACCATAACACAATGGAGCAGCACATAAAGGGCCTGAGTTGTGATATGTTCTCTGCAACCTTGTTGGCTTTATGAGGTCCTAGGATATGAAAAGGCTTCCCAGATGGCTCAATAGTAAAGAATTTGCCTGCCAAGGCAGGAGACAAAGATTTGATCCTGGGTCGGGAAGATCCTCTGGAGGACGAAATGGCAACCCACTCCTGTAGTCTTGCCTGTATAAATCCCATGGACAGAGGAGCCTGGTGGTACACACTCCATGGGGTTGCAGAGTTAGACACGACTGAGCATGAAGCAGGTGCTCAGAGAATGGGAAAGGCAAAGGGTTACACATTTTCTCAGTTTTAGAGTTAAAAGATAATCTAAGAAATTTTCAAATTAATCCTTTTACTTTACAGATAGAGTTTATTACTAATGTTAGTAAGAGGCATGTAAAAGAATCAGTGAAGACATCTCAGTGACTGAAGTTTCTAACAGTCGATTATTACAACCACCCAGGGAGTTGGCAGAGCAGATACTGAAATCTCCTTTTACAGGCACTTTGGGGAATTAAATAGTTAGCCAAAAGTCTCATCTGGGAGATGCAAAGACAGATTTCAATCTTTGTTATTTGGCCTTAAGATCCATTGTTCTTTCTAGAGCCGTGAATTTTTAAGTCAAGAAATACTAATCCCTCTCACCCTTGGCAATAATTCTATATCACTAGAGTTGTCATATATCCATTGCTATCTGTTATTGTGTCTTGTTCTTCTTGCTTATATAATAGTCATGATAATATCAATATTTAGATAAAATAGAAAGAAAGAAAAACGCACCACTTTGCACTTGTGCAAGGAGGAAGTTGAGTGTCTGTAGGCAACGCATGTCTTCTGAAGTCAGTTAGAACTTTGCATATTTTTCTCTTGTTTTGACTACTGCCTAATGGTTTTTCCACTTCAGGTTTCCTCAGAATATTCCAAAATCCTGACAACTGATAACAGAAGAGGTGGCACTGCTTGTGGGAAGTGCTGGGAAAGCTGTCCTGGTGTTTAGTAATTACCAGTTGCGGCTGGCACGGACTTAGGAACAGTCATCAGGAAGCAGCCGTACTTGAATCCAGAAAGATCTGCTCAGCCATGATCTCACTTGCAATGAGTCTTGAACTAAAAGCCACAGCCTTAATGCTAGTAGATGCTAGCATTATGCCTTAATGCTAGATACGCGCCTTTGTTTTCCTGAGCTTTGTCTTTTCTGCTTTCCCTGCATGCAAATGAGATTCTTAATAGAAAATTAGAGTAATTTTCTTTAGGAAAAACACGTGAGCAGTCATGCTGTAAAAATGCAGTAGAAGAGTGTCAAGACTATAAATATTCAGAGTGAGAAAAGAAGCTTGGTTTCTGGCTTTAACACAAACTTAATGAACTTGGGCAAATTGTTGAGCATTCTTGGTGGAATACTCTCCTAGGGAAAATAAGAATTGTTACACAGGAGTACAATATAGATAAGATTTGCAAAGGTAAGTTAGGAGAACTTTGTTAAACATGAAGCAATTTATGAGTTTAGTGACGCTTGGGTGAGACTTTCAGCTAAGTATTTAATTCCCCAAAGTGCCTGTAAAAGGTGATCCTGGTATCTGCTCTGCCAACTCCTCTGGTGGCTGAGGATCAACTGTTACAAAGGTCAGCGGCAACACTCTAGTGCACCTTCCTGGTGTCACCTCGCTTACCCCTGGAAGCCCTCTGATCATCCTCATGTTCAGACGGGGAGGTCACCCCAAAGCTCCACAAGCTACCTCAAAGTTAGAATGGTGCAAAAGTCCTGACCGTGGAGTCAGATCAGTTACAGATCAGCTACAGATTAGTTACAGATCAGCTACCATTATGGCCAAATGAATAAAATACGTTGTATATGGTTTTGAAGCAAATTTCTTGTTGAAAATTAGCTGAGTATTAAATTGTTCTTTGCACATCATTTCTTTTTACATCTTCACAGATTAGATACTTGGCATGAAATTGAGGGCAGAGAAAGGTTAAAGACTACAACATAATCACATATCAAGCTGCAAGCAGGTCTTTTAAAAACCATACATAAAGAACTATTAGGAAAATAAAAACATATTTCTGGGAAAATCCATCTGGTTGTTTTCTGCAATCCTTAAATGCTTGCTTCTGGAGTTAATTATAAAATTGAGGAAAATTAAATATTATTTCAGTACTCCTTGGAGAATAAAAAGAAACTTCAACTTGAATGTGAGGTCAAAATATGCACCAGCTACTGTCCGGAGGACAAGTCCAAAACCTCAATTCCCAGAGTCATGAGAGACTTTTAAATGACACAGTGGGAAATGGGTGTGAACTCCGAGAGAAAGGCCACCACTCAAATCCCAAAGCTGAGCTGGTGTTCTGCTCGTAAACATCAACACCAGGTGAGAAGGAGGACAGGAACAAAGCTCTGAGGAATGTGTCTGAACAGACAGACGTAAATCTGGTCTAAACCGCAGAGCAGCAGCTGGGGTGAGTGACAGCGCACAGCTCATCAGCCCAGCCTCCCTCCGACTCAGGCTTGTTGAGACCCTCCAGTCATAAAACTGCCTGTGGTTTTTATGCCTGGAGCCTCCAGCCCAGATAGAGCTTCCTCAGACTACCCCAAATCACCGAACACAGCCCAAGCCAACTGGGTCCTTTCTACCAGCCTCTTGGGAGAAGCCTGAAGGTCCCCCTGTGGTGGATCCTCCTCTTTGATGAGTGGTAATTTGTGCCTTAGTGATGCTTGGCAGAAAGACATGAGATCAGGACATGTCACACAGGAGACGCTGATGGCCTTTCATTTCTTGGTCTGAGTGGTAGCCACGCTAGTGTTCATGTGAAGTGAAGTTGCTCAGTTGTGTCCGACTCTTTCCGACCCCATGGACTATAGCCTACCAGGCTTCTCCATCCACGGGATTTTCCAAGCAAGAATACTGGAGTGGATTGCCATTTCCTTCTCCAGGAGATCTTCCCAACCCACCGATTGAACCCAGGCCTCCCGCACTGTAGGCAGATGCTTTACTGTCTGAGCCACCAGGGAAGTGTTCATGTAACAATTCATTAAAACCACACACTTCTGCTTTACGTACTTTCTCACTTGTGTATAACACTTTGTGATTAAATTTTTTCCAAAAAATTCTGCATTGGATATAGGGATATGTTTCTTAGCTAGGAATAAAATATTTCTTTCTGTCAACTTATTGGGTGAAGTCATACATAAATATCAATAATGAAAATATTTTTAAATCTTAGAAACATTACTGTCATGTTTAGATATTAATAGAGTGGGATAAAGAAAGAGGTGCAGTAAACCAATATTCAAAAATGTAGTGATAGCTTACATCAGCACAAACATTCCTGTCTTGTTTTCTCTGGTCAGATGCATTTGAACTCACACTCCCCAATTCATCAAAAGTAATGGGTAAAGAATGTGAGCCCACATGCACCACGAGCAGCGGGGGAGACAGGAGCACTTGCTTTTCACATTGGAGTAACAGCCAAGAAGGCTCAAGATTGGGTGTTTTGGACCAGGGGAAAGAACTCAGCATTAGCAGACTTGCAGAGACTCAGCCTGAGAGCGACTGCACTCTCTTCCAGCTGTGCTTCTAAGTCCCGCTGAAGGCGGCTCCATCAGGACCTAGTGGCCGATGGGGTCAAGGCCAGAGTGATCAACAGGGATCAACAGGACATATTTAAGGGTCAGCCCTAAAGGTGTACACATCACTGTCCATGTTCCGTTGGCTGGGACTCAGTTGCACGGGTCCCCCAAGCAGGATATGCTGGTGAATGCAGTCCTCACGGGCAGCAACTTCTCAGCAAGCTACCTGCACTGCAGACGGGACCACACATCTTTGGCAGAGTCTCTGCACCCACCCATCCCTGCCCCGATGTGAGTGAGAAAGGTGACTTCTGTTACGTGAAGCTACTGTAGTGTTTTCTCAGTATTATCTCTGGTGTTTCCTTCTTTACTGATACCACAGAGAAAATTCCATACCTCAGAGGATGGCTGCCTGTTACCAGTCATCTAGTATCCAGATTTGGAAGCAGGGAAAGAAGGTAAAGAAAGCAGCAGAGAATTAACTCAGCTGGGTCTTTCAAGATACCTGGCTATTAGAACCTGAGAATAAGCTCCTTTGTTTATCCAAAAAGAATAGTGTACCTACCATGAACAGGTGGTGTACTGAAAGCTTTCTCTTTCTTACAAAACCTACTAAATTCTCACAATAGTGTAGAGGCTACTTGCTTATACCCACGCAGCTACAGCAGAAGGAGGGTGAAGCATCATAGTACACTCAGTACCCCTCAACCAGCAAGTCACAGAGTCAGGATGAAGGAGCCGTGTGGCCCCAGGGACCCTCTCTGAGCTCTGGACTCTGTGCATTGCTGCCTCAGGGAACTGGGCTCACCTAAGAGTAAGTGAGGAGTCATCTCCAAGGCAGTCAAAGGGCTGGCATCAGGCCATGGTGACCAAACACCCACAATTCTGAGGGAACACAGGACAAGGAATTACACAATTCTCCAAATGTTATGGGTGGATGGCTGTTGTTGCTCAGTTGCTAAGTCGTGTCCAGCTCTTCGTGACAGCATGGTGACCTCCATGGACTGTAGCACTCCAGTCTCTTCTGTCCTCCAGTGTCTCCTGGAGTTTGCTCAAACTCTGTCCATTGAGTCGATGATGCCATCCAACCATCTCATCCTCTGTCATCCTCTTCTCCTCCTGCCTTCAATATTTCCCAGCATCAGGGTCTTTTCCAATGAATTGGCTCTTTGCATCAGGTGGCCAAAGTACTGGAGCTTCAGCTTCACAATAGTCCTTCCAATAAATATTCAGGAGTGATTTCCTTTAGGATTGACTGGTTTGATCTCCTTGCAGTCCAAGGGACTCTCAAGAGTCTTCTCTAGCACCATAACTAGAAAGCATCAATTCTTCAGGGCTCAGCCTTCTTCATGGTCCAGTTCTCACATCCATACATGACCTTCTGGAGAAACCAGAGCTTTGATTATGTGCATCTTTGTTGACAACGTGACGTCTCTCTCTTTAATATGCTGTCTGGGTTTGTCATAGTTTTCCCTCCAAGGAGTAAACATCTTTTAACTTCATGGCTGCTGTTACCATCAGCAGTGATTTTGGAACTCAAGAAAATAAAATCTGTCACTGTTTGTACTTTTTCTGCTTTTATTCGCCATGAAGTGATGGGACCAGGTGCCATGATCTTGAGCATTCCTGATGGCTCAGGTGGTAGGTTTTTTAATGTTGAGTTTTAAGCCAGCCTTTTCACTCCTCTTTCATACTCATTAAGAGTCTCTTTAGTTTCTCTTCACTTTCTGCCATTAGATGGTATTCCCCTCATTTTACAAATTAGGAAAATAAGTCCTAGAAAAGGTCACATGCCTTGCCCAAGACTTCACCTCTATTGACTTGATTGGTACTTGATTTTGAACTCCTGTCTCTGACACATTTACCCAAAATAGAGCATTAAAGAGGAACATAAACCAAATCTATCTGATGACACTTATTTTCCATTTTTTGGATACTATTATATTTAATCACCCCACTTTAAGATACTTACTGAAAATTCCTAAGTAGCACCTTTCCACTGTGAATCACTGAGCTTCATCAAAAGAGCATTTTATTATTCATGACTCAAATCAAATGGTTTCTATTCTAAAACCTAGTAGAAAAAATAATATTGTGCTGGCAGAATGCCAACCAGAAAGCTTCTCCAGGTAACTATCAGATCAGATCAGTCGCTTAGATGGGTGGTAACTATCAGATCAGATCAGTCGCTCAGTCGTGTCCGCCTCTTTGCGACCCCATGAATCGCAGCACGCCAGGCCTCCCTGTCCATCACCAACTCCCGGAGTTCACTG
>NW_011494838.1:181209-188393 GCF_000754665.1 Bison bison bison | reverse complement strand
CTTCGCATGAGGTGGCCAGAGTACTGGAGTTTAAGCTTTAGCATCATTCCTTCCAAAGAAATCCCAGGGCTGATCTCCTTCAGAATGGACTGGCTGGATCTCCTTGCAGTCCAAGGGACTCTCAAGAGTCTTCTCCAACACCACAGTTCAAAAGCATCACTTCTTCGGCGCTCAGCCTTCTTCACAGTCCAACTCTCACATCCATACATGACCACAGGAAAAACCATAGCCTTGACTAGATGAACCTTTGTTGGCAAAGTAATGTGGTAACTATAAAGCAGTTTAAACTCTGATGAAACAGAACCCTGGTAAGACAGCTTTGGGTGGGTTGAATCTGTGTTGGGTTGATCAGAAATTATATGCTAAATGACCAGAGGCCCCTGAACAGTCCCTAGCTATTACCCTGTTTTGTTATCTAGGAGACTTTCTCCTTCCCTTGGCAAAATCTTCAGTGGATTTCCAGAGAGTTCTCCAGAGCTGCTGCTTCTCTCTTCAGTTGAGGCTGTGTTGTTTGATCTGAGGCTACAGGGGCTGCATGGAAATGAGATGGGCCGGGGAAAGGGCAGCCAGCCCGAGACCCACAGCCCAGAGTTTCTCCAGGAAGAGAAACTTGTTCTTGTTCCCCATCAAGAACAAACTGACTAACTGTTAAATAAGGAAATGCAAACGGAGGGAAATTAGAAATGAGTTAGTGCTGAAATAGCACACTGATCTTGGAATCGATCACCTCAGTCTGTCCTTTCCAGTGTTAGAATCATTCACTCAGCATTCTGCTAGTCAGGATGCATGGTATTTCCCTGGAATCTGAAAGTCCACGTATTCTGCTAGCACCCACTTCTGATCCCAGGCCCCAAGGCAGAAATGTTTTTTACTAACCAGAACTAGTCCCGAAACCCAGCGTACGCCCTGGCTGCCGGGCTCGGTCACACACAGAAACAGTGGCCGCCTTGTGTCTGGGACACGGGCCATCCGGTGTCCCTGACTTCTGCACAATGGGTGTTGTCCCCAGGGGTTTCTCTCTCTCACACACACATACACACACACATGCCCGTTAATCCAGCCTGGAGAAAGTAGGGATGGTGACAGGAGGAGAAGAGAGGAACGTTCACCTACCTGCTGTAGAAACGTCTCAGTTCCCACTGTGATGGTGGAGAGGATTCCTGCTGCTGCTGCTGCTGCTGCTAAGCCACTTCAGTCGTGTCCGATTCTGTGTGACCCCGTAGACGAGAGCCCACCAGACTCCCCCATCTCTGGGATTCTCCAGGCAAGAGCGCTGGAGTGGGTTGCCATTTCCTTCTCCAATGCATGAAAGTGAAAAGTGAAAGTGAAGTCGCTCAGTCGTGTCTGACTCTTAGCAACCCCATGGACTGCAGCCTACCAGGCTCTGTCCATGGGATTTTCCAGGCAAGAATGCTGGAGTGGGGTGCCACTGCCTTCTCGGGAAAGAATCCCTACAGGTCCTGAAAGGTCCTTATTCTCACAAAGTCACCAGTGATCTGCTCTTTTGCCTGCTTCATGAAAGCACAACATTTCCAAATCTCTTAGGTTGATGGAAAGGAAAATTTGCTTTATTTTGGATGCTGGCAACTGGGCAGGAGGGTAGACTCCTGTCCAAAGGCCAACTCTCTCTCACTGACAATCAGGGGGCAAGAACTTTTACAGACAGAGGGAGGGGGCTCCATGTTGAAACAGCACAGTCAGCTCTGACGATCGTCTTGAAATTGGTCATCGGTGGTCTGATCAGCATCATCTTGATTGTTTTAAGTACAGTTAGTCTTCAGTTCCAGGGTCGGTTTGTTCCTTGAGGCCAGTTCTCAGAATTATGGTGCCTTATGACATGGCTACAGTCCGGTCATCAAGTAGTTAACGCTTCCACCTGGCGGGGTTCAGTATCTACAAGACAGCTCACAGGTCATGGCCCAGAATGTTATCTATAGCCCTTGAGGAGGGACTGAAGGTCCTTGACTTTGCTTAATGACTATTAGTATTTGGTCTCCTTTGACTGTTTTCATTTGTTTCTGCTGCTCTCACTTCTCTGATTAAACTCACTCTGTGGCTAAAGTTTTTCCATAGACAAAGCCAGGCTGAAGGACACGGCGGCAAGGACCATGAGGCCCCGTTTCAAAAGCACCACACCCCTCTCGAGGCCAGGAGCAAGGATGCAGCAGGACAGAAGGCTCCTCGGGCCTCTGGGCTCCAGGGCAGCGGGCGTCCTGTGGGCCTGAGTGAGTCAGGTGACCACCTGAGGTCAAAGGGCTGGGAAGGGACTGCAGAGTCAGAGCAGAGGGCACAGAAGCAGCAAGAGGTGAAGGACTGTGCCGTGAGCAGGACACACTTCCGGTTTGCTAGAAATTATAACGATCGACAGAGCAGTCTCCATGTGCGCTATTTCATCCTCGTCTAATAAAAACCAGAGTCAAGTCCTGATGATTGATGTGGCTCTTTCACAACACAGGGGTGCATACTCCCCATCACGGGAGCCCAAGGGTGCCCTTGGGGCAGAAGAGAGAGCGTTCTTGGGGAAAAAGACTAGTGTAAATCGCCTCAGCTGGCTGTCAGGAATTTCCGGTAGACTTTCCTGCCCCGAGGGCACTGTGGGGACTTTGGGGAATGACGCATACTCTCCTGCCTGCTGTACCGAGTACACTTTGTAACTTAGGGAGCCCAAGGGTTTCAGAATTGAGGGAAAGAGGATTATCTGTGGGTGAACAGGAAAAGAATTCATTAGAGAGGAGGAAAGGCTGCTGACTGCATCCAAGATTTCTCCACATACTACCCTTCACCATCCCTACAAAACCTCACGAGGAAGGTGAGCCTATCTTGTGCAATATGTCAGGCTTTGTCGCTGACAGAGCCAGGACTTGGCTCCAGACTTCCTGGCTTTACAACCAGCACTCTCCTCCATCCCCAGCTGATGTACAATCAGAACCTGCTCTGTGGGCCAGACCCTGGAGCAGGCTCGCACAGCCAGGCCTCCTGCTCTATCACTGCCTGGATCTTTAAGAAAAAAGTTCCCCAAAATGAATGAACTTCCTTCCAAAGTACAACATAGATTATTAAACTCTCGATTATCTCAGGAAATCTATCTTTGCACAGATAATTTATTATTTACCTTCTTGTTTAATTAATATCCAGTTCTTAGTCATCAGTTTTAGAAACTTCCTAATCCCTTTGATTCAGAGGGGGATGCAATGTTGCTTAAGATACCAGCTTGCACTGTGTCCCAGAAGGTCACTCGTCCTGTGCTGCCCAGGGTGGAGGTGCCAACAGAAGGCCACTCGTCCTGTGCTGCCCAGGGTGGAGGTGCCAACAGAAGGCCACTCGTCCTGTGCTGCCCAGGGTGGAGGTGCCAACAGAAGGCCACTCGTCCTGTGCTGCCCAGGGTGGAGGTGCCAACAGAAGGCCACTCGTCCTGTGCTGCCCAGGGTGGAGGTGCCAACAGAAGGCCACTCGTCCTGTGCTGCCCAGGGTGGAGGTGCCAACAGAAGGCCACTCGTCCTGTGCTGCCCAGGGTGGAGGTGCCAACAGAAGGCCACTCGTCCTGTGCTGCCCAGGGTGGAGGTGCCAACAGAAGGCCACTCGTCCTGTGCTGCCCAGGGTGGAGGTGCCAACAGAAGGCCACTCGTCCTGTGCTGCCCAGGGTGGAGGTGCCAACAGAAGGCCACTCGTCCTGTGCTGCCCAGGGTGGAGGTGCCAACAGAAGGTCACTCATCCTGTGCTGCCCAGGGTGGAGGTGCCAGGCTATTGCGTTTCTTCCAGCTGCCCCCTCATTACTTGGCACAGACATGAACACAATAGTCAGGTTTCCTAATATAGATTTTTAGGTTCCTTAACCTTCATCTGCCCCCTCAGAACAACTTCACATAACATGAGAACTTCAGTCGATTATGTGAAATCATATTTATTGAAGATTAACATCTGCACAAAGCCTATCTATCTTTACAGAGAGAATTATAAGCATGTGACCACATTTGACACCAATGTTTTCTTCTTCTCAGGTTAAAATGTCACTATTTGAAATATTAAACTCAAGATGAAGCACACTAGGTTCTTGTTAAGAAAGAACAATTGGGTCACTTTATCATCTCGACTGGCTTCCAGTAATACTCCTGTGGAGTGGTGTGTTCGCTTCACTGCCTGTTGGGCAGCTGGGGATAGTGTTCCCGCTCTGGACATCCTGAGAGCCTCCAGCCTGCGTGGACCCGCCCCCCGCGGCCTCGCTCCTGCTGGGGAGCAGCAGCCTCCCCTCTGTCCTCCTCTCTCAGCCCACAGGACTCGGAGCTTCTGCTCCAGGACCAGTGACCCAGCTGCCCCTTTGGTACCAGGAAGTTCCTGTTCCCTTTGCTTCTGCTTTTCTGATGAACTCGAAGCTGCCTTGAGTGATTCTAAGAAAGAGGTTGGAAAACTAGTGACCACAGAGGGTGGAAAAAAAGATGACCATAGCGATTCAGACTGGTGACCGAATAGTAAGAGAAAACTTAAGAGGAGGTTTTAACAGGAATGTGTTCTCCTTATTATTGAAGCAGGTTTCTAGAAATAGGATATTGATCCTTTTTTTCTGATTTTCTATGAAAATCAGCAAGAGGAAATAAGCTTAAACTAAAGCAGAGATATTTTAGTAGCCTAAGAGAAAGAATGTTCATCTTTTCATAACTGACATGGTTATAATGATGTCTTGCTCTACAGTAAGGAGAGGAGAGGACGGGTAGAAAACCTGGCTCCTGATGTATAATAAGAAAGTAACAAATGTATTATCTTTTCAGGTCTTTCAGTACTAAACAGGTTTTTATACTGAACGATTTTGTTCTTTCTGAGCACAGCCTGGGTCAGGGTTTTGCAGAACATCGATGCTTTGTGACTCACACGCGCAAGCACACATCTTGCTTTCCAGTCAGTTCGAAAAGTTACATGGCACCAAAACTGAATGGCTGTCGGTACTGTAGATGTTCAAAGTGCTGCTGTGAAAGCTGAGTCGCAGAAAGGACAGATTAAGAGGCAATTTGTTTCCCTGGGCATTTTATGAATATCTTCTTCAACAATTCTGTAGACCACTTGGGAAAACAATTTTCTTCCTGGAGTTGGGGGCTAAAGTAAAAAAGTCCTGTTTAAAATATGACTTTAATTTACAGTCCCCCAAATTAGAAAACTCTAATTTATTTAAGAACCCACTGTTTCGTCACTTTCCTACCCAGAAACATTTGGTGAGCCTGTCTCCCAACATTTCAAACCTCACCGCTGCCTGGCCTTAAGTCCTCTCCAAGCCTGCCGCATTTAGCGATCACTGCTCCCCACAGCCTGCCTGGGCCCCCTCCTTCTGGGTCAGGTTTACTACACAAGAAACACTGACCTCTGCAACTAGCAAAGCAGGCATCAGGCAAAGTTCAGAGCAAATCAAATGGAAGTTAGTAGGAAAAAAATTGCATATAGTGACTGTAATTTGAGAAAATGCCTTAGTGAAATTCAAGAACTCTGTGTAATTATTAGTAAAGCCCCTGGACAGGAGCGAGTGTGCCGCAGAGACACACAGGGCAGTGGCCACGACACACAGGGGGGTTTCTGCGTCTGGAAGGAACAAACGGGTGTAATGTCTCCAGCTGCCCTGAAAGAGCAGAGCAGAGCACGGGGAAGACAGAGCCGCCCCTGACAGCAGGGCCCACCTGATGTATCCGGCGTAAACCCCGTAACCAGGCAGTGTGCATCCTTCTCACTGCATAGCGCCTTCAGCTCTTCTCAACAAAGCCTATAATCTTCCTCCTAAATTCCCAAGCTAAAGAACTAGTCTTGGGGTGTATATAACACCTGGACTGCATGTGACTCTGACTTCTATAGTAAAAATGTCTCATCCAAAATGAATAGAGTGAGGTCAGCACTTCTTTGTTACAGAATTGTCTCAACTGGGCTTTCTCCTGTCTGCTTATGTATCGTATCCTGCTCCCTTCATGATGGGCTCACAAAAGGCTGACTGAAACCTCAGGAGTCTGATCTTCTGGATAAGCTTATACAGCTGTGAAGTTGATGAAAACCTTTCATTTGCATTTTCAAAATACTGAAACAGTTTATGGTTCCCTTGTATCCCTTTCGAGGATCTCAAAATCCTGGGCATCTGGCTGTAGTGGATGAACTGCCAGCAGGCACCTGCCCCTCCCGCAGCGTCACGCGCCTCACTCCACCGTTGCTAGTGTGCAGATACTCCTTTCCCTGCCTTGCCGTTGGTTTGTATTGTTTCTTCCTGCTTTTCCCCAGCTCTCTGTCTCCGTCCTCAGATTTTATCCACAGAAGAGGTAAAGTTTATTTAACTTTATTTGTGTAACTTTAAGACCTGTGTAGGAAAATGGTTGACTGTTGACATGGTTTTGCCATTCTTGACAAGCCTTTACAAGAGGAATGAGTCACACAGAGCTTAGCGAATATCAGCCTGCCACTGTCTGATCAGAGAGCAGAATTTGGATTTTTGTTTTATACTAAGTAATTGTTTTAAGGGAGCCTTTCTGTGAATTTTTGTTGAAGCAATTTGTTATCCTGAAAACGAGAAAACTAATATACGCAATGTCCCTCTTGAGACCTACGCTTTATTCACACGTCAAAACAGTAAAGGTGAGCAGACCTGATGTATCACCTAGGTCAAACTCCTCATTTACAAATGGTGAACTGAGCCCAGTAAAAGTTAACTAACCTACATAAAGACACACACTTGGTTTGAACTGGCGTGTAACTAGAGTGACCATCCAAACTAAGGTATTTTTTAAAGTAAAGGAGCAACATAATGTCAGAATAGTATGTATAAACTGGAATTGTTCCAGGCAAACAAAGATCCATAGTCCCCCTAACTATAATCAGATACTCTGCATTTTATACTCAGCCCACCTTAACACTGATTAGTATAAAGAGTAAGAAGCACTTTTGTGCAATGGTTTTACTGAAAATGAAAGCAGCCTTTGATGGAGAAAATAATTGATATTTTGTTCCACAAACTCATTTTGAAAAAATTATTTTAAAGTTTATGTAATGAATTATAATAAATACTGATTCTATCTTCATTCAGTTCAGTTCAGTACAGTCACTCAGTCGTGTCTGACTCTTTGCAACCCCATGAATCGCAGCACGCCAGGCCTCCCTGTCCATCACCAACTCCCAGAGTTCACCCAGACTCAAGTCCATCGAGTCAGTGATGCCATCCAGCCATC
>NW_011494838.1:179223-181032 GCF_000754665.1 Bison bison bison | reverse complement strand
AAACTCTCAAGAGTCTTTTCCAACACCACACTTCAAAAGCATCAATTCTTCAGCGCTCAGCCTTCTTCACAGTCCAACTCTCACATCCATACATGACCACAGGAAAAACCATAGCCTTGACTAGACGAACCTTTGTTGGCAAAGTAATGTCTCTGTTTTTGAATATGCTATCTAGGTTGGTCATAACTTTCCTTCCAAGAAGTAAGCGTCTTTTAATTTCATGTCTGCAGTCGCCATCTGCAGTGATTTTGGAGCCCAGAAAAATAAAGTCTGACACTGTTTCCACTGTTTCCCCATCTATTTCCCATGAAGTGATGGGACCGGATGCCATGATCTTTGTTTTCTGAATGTTGAGCTTTAAGCCAACTTTTTCACTCTCGTTTTTCACTTTCATCAAGAGGCTTTTTAGTTCCTCTTCACTTTCTGCCATAAGGGTGGTGTCATCTGCATATCTGAGGTTATTGACATTTCTCCTAGCAATCTTGATTCCAGCTTGTGTTTCTTCCAGTCCACCGTTTCTCATGATGTACTCTGCATATAAGTTAAATAAGCAGGGTGACAATATACAACCTTGATGTACTCCTTTTCCTGTTTGGAACCAGTCTGTTGTTCCATGTCCAGTTCTAACTGTTGCTTCCTGACCTGCATACAAATTTCTCAAGAGGCAGATCAGGTGGTCTGGTATTCATTAGCATTAATCTAATATAATTTTGCATTATAACTAGAATGCAACAAAGCACTTAATAAAATGACTTAGTAATGTCATTTTTAAATTCCTCAGCTTGAATAAAAGAAGGCAAAGAACCCATTCATCAAAGATTTATATTTAGTAACTTTGAAAATTATAATTTAGCTTTCACATTACATTCAGGGATTGGCCATTATCTGTATGTGGAAACATATGTCAAGGTTTGTAAACAAAAATACTGCAATTAAACTTATGATTATGGAATGAAGTTAAAGCATGAAAATAAGTTATAAAAATCTGAGTGATGCATTTTAATAAGCATTTAAAGAAGTCACGGAAAAGCAGAGATGTCAATAATTAACCAACAAAATACATATACAAATCAATGGACAAACTTTTTTAAGGTTTTTTTTTCCCTTAAGGTGGACCATTTTTAAAGTTTTTATTGAATTTGTTACATATTGCTTCTGTTTTATGTTTTGGGTTTTTCACCAAGAGGCACGTGGCGTCTTAGCTCCCTTACCAGGAACTGAATCCACACCCTCTGCATTGGAAGGCAAAGTGCTAACCCTGGAGCCAGGGAGTCCCGACCGGCAAACTTCTATTGGTTACCTACTTGCAGACACTATGCTAGTTAGGGATTCAGTTATGGAAAAATAAAGGTTCTGGTCTTGAGGAACCTACATAATGTGATTAGGAAACAGTGCATAAAGTTTAAGAAACAGTACTTCTTTATTGACTATGCCTAAGCCTTTGACTGTGTGGATCACCACAAGCTGTGGAAAATTCTTAAAGGGATGGGAATACCAGACCACCTGACCTGCCTCTTGAGAAACCTGTATGCAGGTCAAGAAGCAACAGTTAGAACTGGACATGGAACAACAGACTGGCTCCAAATTGGGAAAGGAGAACATTTAGGCTGTATATCGTCACCCTGCTTATTTAACTTATATGCAGAGTACATCTCGAGAAATGCTGGGCAGGATGAAGCACAAGCTGGAATCAAGATTGCCAGGAGAAATGTCAATAATCTCAGATATGCAGATGACACCACCCTTGTGGGAGAAAGTGAAGAGGAACTAAAGAGCCTCTTGATGAAAGTGAAAGAAGAGAGTGGTGTC
>NW_011494838.1:173604-178933 GCF_000754665.1 Bison bison bison | reverse complement strand
GTCATGTATGGATGTGAGAGTTGGACCATAAAGAAAGCTGAGAGCCGAAGAATTGACGCTTTTGAACTGTGGTGTTGGAGAAGACTCTGAGAGTCCCTTGGACTGCAAAGAGATCAAACCAGTCCATCCTAAAGGATGGACTAATATTCATTGGATCCTAATATTCATTGGAAGGACTGATGCTGAAGCTTAAGATCCAATACTTTGGCCACCTGATGTGAAGAACTGACTCATTTGAAAAGACCCTGATGCTGGGAAAGATTGAAGGCAGGAGGAGAAGGGGACGACAGAGGATGAGGTGGTTGGATGGCATCACCAACTCAATGGACATGAGTTCGTGTAAACTCCAAGAGTTGGTGATGGACAGGGAGGCCTGGCGTGCTGCAGTCCATGGGGTTTCAAAGAGTGGGATATGACCGAGTGAACTGAACTGAACTGACAGCACCAGGCAGAGTCTGAACTCCTATCAAGTTTCCTGTGAGTAAGGCTGCTGAATAATCTCAGAGGGAGAGCAAGCACAAAGCAGAAACGATGGAGGTGGGCTGCAGGGGCATGTGGCTGGAAGCAGAGACCACTGAGGACGGCTGGCTGAGCAGCAGGGGAACACCCAGCAGCAGCACGGCCCCTGAGCACCAGCTTGCAGGGCTCAGGCTGAACCAGGCCGCGGCGTAGAATCAGTGCAACCCGGCCCTGTAAGTTTGTGCGTCCAGGGGCCATGGGCAGTACTGTTTGCTTTGTTTTCATTTCTACGTTACACTTAGAATGGGGAAAACAAGCCTTAAAAATAATAAGTGAAAGTCATTCAGTCGTGTCCGACTCTTTGCCACCCCATGGACTATACGGTCCATGGAATTCTCCAGGCCAGAACACTGGAGTGGGTAGCCTTTTCCTTCTCCAGGGGATCTTCCCAACTCAGGGGTCGAACCCAGGTCTCCCGCATTGCAGGCAGATTCTTTACCATAATAAAGAGATATGCAAATAAATTCAGTCTCTCCTATTGGGTAGATATTAAACCATCTCCCCCAAATAGGTGTCATCTTTTCATTACAATCTTTGTGAAATATTTAAAGAAGCACCATGTCAAAACTTCCCTAATTTGCTCAGCTTGCATTGATGGCTTTTGGACTATGGGAAGGTATTTTGTGTAATTTTTATTTGACGTTCTCTTAGAATGAAAATAATAGTGTTTCAATATAATTTTATGCACTCAGGTGGGGGTATTTAATTTTAAAGCTGTAGTCTGGTGATAAGTAAACAGCAGAGAGAGCTCATTTGTATAGCATCACTCACGCTTTGGTTTCCAGTGTCTGTTCATTATTTCTCTTAAGGAGCATTCAACGAGGCACCCGACGTGTCCCACGGTGGAGAAGGTTTACCTTGGTTTGAGGGCAGTTTTACTGTAACAGTTACACTCCAGTGTATTTCTTTAGACACTTGAATTCCACATATCACTACAAATATCAAATTCAATTAAAAATGGAAAAATTTAGTAAATAATGCATGGGCATCTTATACTCAAGATTTATGTCTCTCAAATAATAGAGAAAGAAAGAAAGAAAGAAAGACAAGAATATTTCCTGGTAATTTGACAGGTTTCTCCTGTTGAAGAGCTTTCTAAGATCCGGATTCACTGTAACTAAATCCGGATTCACTGTGACTGAATTGAGATCGGATTGCGTCTACGCTTCTGTTTGTGGGTTTGTCATAACACATCGGTCAGGCTTCAACAGCTGGATTTCATCTAAGTTTTGAGGTTTTCATACTGGCTGTTTGCTTAATTGACTTGAGTATTGTGTTTAGCAGAGAAGGCAATGGCACCCCACTCCAGTACTCTTGCCTGGAAAATCCCATGGATGGAGGAGCCTGGTAGGCTGCAGTCCATGGTGTCGCTAAGAGCTGGAAACGACTTCACTTTCACTTTTCACTTTCATGCATTGGACAAGGAAATGGCAACCCACTCTAGTGTTCTTGCCTGGAGAATCCCAGGGATGGGGGAGCCTGGTGGGCTGCTGTCAATGGGGTCGCACAGAGTTGGCCACGACTGAAGTGACTTAGCACAGCATAGCATTGTGTTTAGAAAACAATCTAATTCAATCTTATCCTGCAAAATGCGGTTTAATATCATTTTCATTACATGTATTTATAAATATCAGGTATTTCTCATCTTAAAGAGAAACCAGAGCCCAATCTCTTTTTTATTTTAAATATTTTCCTTTAAACTCCTGTGGAGTTTGTTAGCAGTACCCGCAACAGGAAAGAGAGTGGAGTGTGTCCTGATGTGGGGAGAGGTTGCTTGACGGGTTTTCTTTTGCTTGATCTCGTACTGTATTCCACTATTTTCTCTCTGGAGTAAATAGTCCCCCTCCAGGTTTGGCTCTTGTCACACTCACCTCCACGTGTATTTCAGCCAGCCAACCAGCTGCCTCCTCTTTACACACACCTTCAGTGCTGGTTTTCCGCCTCATGTCCACACGATGTTCCCCTCTCACCAGTCAAAGCAGCTTCTTTCTTTTCAGGTTCCGCTTTCCCCGGCACCAGATTTCCCCCATTTGAAAATGGCATTCAACTGTTTTAGGTTGAAGCCTTTGTTTCTGTTCCCTGGAAAGTTTCACCCCCAATCCCCTCATGCTGAAACTCTATTTGTGACATCCAACTTGACTACCAGTATGTCAAATTTACAATAATAGTTACAATCCAACACATCTTCAGACACTCACACTGCCCCAACATCAATATCAGCTGCAACTGAGGAAAAGAACTAGTAGATGATACATCAGCACTTCACACTGAAGGCTTATCCGAGAGCAAGAGAGAGAGAGAAAGTGAAACCTACATATTTTAATGCTTGTCTTAAATACTTTTTTTCCTCAAAACAAACATTGTAGCTATAGTTGAAGTTCCTGTCCCATTCTGTCCCTCCCTAGAGGAAACTTCTATGATAAATTTAGGGTACATTCATACCATATTTTTCTATGTTTTTTCTATTTTTCTATTATTATTATAGGTTTGCATGCAAAATAGCATCTTGTTTTCTATTCTTTTAAAGTTATTTTGATATCAAAATGTACATATTATTCTATAATTTACTTTCTACTCAAATAAGAGATTCATTTAAAAAAACCAATGCAATCCTTAACTTTAAACATGTCTTTGAATGCAAGATAAATTAAATTTTGTAACTATGGTTTGTAACCAAAATTCTCTGTGTTAAGAGGAGTGTTAGAATGTTTATGATAACAAATCTTGCTAACAAATGTCCATTTAGCTCCTAATATTTGCAGGAAAAAATTCCAGCTCTTTTTGCTCCCTTGGTTTGGATGTTCTGCCCACTCGTTTACACAGGGTCTCACCCAGGCTCCCAGGCTGGGTGGCAACTGGGTTTCAGGTTGTTATCACCTGCCTTGCCCGCTCTGGCCTCTGGTCATCCATCCCTGCTGCTCTTTGCTGAGTCCTGCCTCAGCCCTAGGGGTCCAGGTCCAGCTCTGAGGCCCTGCTCAGTGAAGCATGTCCCCTGCCAAGATTCAGTCTCCAGGGAGGACACACAGACCAAGAGATGGTCTCCTGGGCTCCTCTGCTCTCAGAGCCCATGCCTGTCAAACTTTGTCTCATCTTTCCCCACCAGCCAGTCTCCAATGCTCAGCTGGAAGGAGAAGGGCAGGACCAAGACACCCACCATTATTAGCCTCTAATTTCCTTTCTGATGCATCTTCCAATCCAGGTCCAGGAGATTTTGATCAAGTCTGGAGGTAGAAAGGTACCAGGAAAGTGTGACTCTTACAATATCATGTGCTGCCCTGAATCAGGTTTATTGTCTTTTAACTGAGCTCATTCCACTTCCTCTCCATCAACCCCTTTATCCAGGGCTGAGCTGATGATCCCCAAATGCCAGGAAATATCTTCTATATCTATCTTTATTTTGTTATCCACCTTCTTCTGAAGCACAGAGCAGGGAATGACCTAGATGTTCCTAACTGGGAAAAGAAAGCATATGTATTATGGATTATCAACCACAACCACTACTTTAGTCCATAAGCAGCTGAAGCTGTGCCAATCTCATGTGTGTCAATAACAAATAGAACTATCATATTAATAGTGTGACTTTGGCTGAATGGTATAAGCTACTGCGCTAGTAATAACACTAGGACTATGATTAAATAGTATGATTTCAAGTAATAAGTCTATGGGGGGAATGTCTCACTACAGCAGAAATGGATCCTTTTCATGTTCTCTTATGCTCAGGATCCCCTAACCCTAATTTTTAAAGTCAGTTCAGTTCAGTGGCTCAGGAGAGTCCAACTCTCTGCAACCCCATGGACTGCAGTATGACATGCTTCCCTGTCCATCACCAACTCCCAGAGTTTACTCAAACTCATGGCCATCGAGTCAATGATGCCATTCAACCATCTCATCCTCTGTCATCCCCTTCTCCTTCCACCGTCAATCTTTTCCAGCATCAGGGTCTTTTCCAATGAGTCAGTTCTTTGCATTAGGTAGCCAAAGTATTGGAGCTTCAGCTTCAACATCAGTCCTTCCAATGAATATTCAGGACTGATTTCCTTTAGGATGGGCTGGTTGGATCTCCTTGCAGTCCAAGGGACTCTCAAGAGTCTTTTCAAGCACCACAGTTCAAAAGCATCAATTCTTCAGTGCTCAGCTTTCTTTATAGTCCAACTCTCACATCCATACATGACTACTGGAAAAACCATAGCTTTAACTAGACAGACCTTGTTGCCAATGTAATGTCTCTGCCTTTTAGTATGCTGGCTAGGTTGGTCACAGCTTTTCTTCCAAGAAGCAAGCGTCATTTAGTGTCATGGCTGCAGTCACCATCTGCAGTGATTTTGGAGCCCATCACTGTTTCCATTGTTTCCCCATCCATTTGCCATGAAGTGATGGGACCAGATGCCATGATCTTCGTTTTCTGAATGTTCAGCTTTAAGCCAACTTTTTCACTCTCCTCTTTCATTTTCATCAGGAGGTTCTTTAGTTTTTCTTCACTTTCTACCATAAGTGTGGTGTCATCTGCATATCTGAGGTTATTGACATTTATCCCGGCAATCTTGATTCCAGCTTGTGCTTTATCCAGCCAGGCATTTCACGTGATGTACTCTGCATATAAGTTAAATAAGCAGAGTGACAATATACAGCCTTGATGTACTCCTTTTCTTATTTGGGACCAGTCTGTTGTTCCATCTCCAGTTCTAACTGTTGCTTCCTGACCTGCATACAGATTTCTCAATAGGCAGGTCAGGTGGTCTGGTATTCCCATCTCTTGAAGAATTTTCCACAGTTTGTTGTGATCCACACAGTCAAAGGCTTTGGTGTAGTC
>NW_011494838.1:166651-173504 GCF_000754665.1 Bison bison bison | reverse complement strand
GTTTGAACATCTGGAAGTTCATAGTTCACGTACTGTTGAAGCTTGGCTTGGAGAATTTTGAGCATTACTTTACTAGCGTGTGAGATGAGTGCAATTGTGTGGTAGTTTGAGCATTCTTTGGCATTGCCTTTCTTTGGGATTGGAATGAAAACTGACCTTTTCCAGTCCTGGGGTCACTGCTGAGTTTTCCAAATTTGCTGGCATATTGAGTACAGCACTTTCACAGCATCATCTTTTAGAATTTGAAATAGCTCAACTGGAATTTCATCACCTGTACTAGCTTTGTTTATAGTGATGCTTCCTAAGGCCCACTTGACTTTGCATTCCAGGATGTCTGGTTCTAGGTGAGTGATCACACCATATTTGTTATCTGGGTCATAAAGATCTATTTTGTATAGTTATTCTGTGTATTCTTGCCACCTCATAATATCTGCTTCTGTTAGGTCCATACCATTTCTGTCTTTTATTGTGCCCATCTTTGCATGAAATATTTTCTTGAATAAATCTCTAGTCTTTCCCATCCTATTGTTTTTCTGTTTCTTTGCGTTGATCACTGAGGAAGGCTTTCTTATCTCTCCTTGCTATTCTTCGGACCTCTGCTTTCAGATGGGTGTGTCTTTCCTCTTCTTTGTCTTTCACGTCTCTTCTTTTCTCAGCTATTTGTAAGCTCTTCTCATACAACCATTTTGCCTTTTTGCAGTTCTTTTTCTTGGGGATGGTCTTGATCGCTACCTCCTGTACAATGTCACGAACCTCTATCCACAGTTCTTCAAGCACTCTGTCTATCAGATCTAATCCCTTGAATCTAGGTGTTGATAAGTCAGGGAGCCCCTATAATTAAACACAATGGAGAGCAAAATGCCATAATAATTTTTTCCTGGTTGTGCATATATTGAAGTAAAACAGGCTTAACTAGAAGAGGATGAATTGGCACAGGAACACATGCAGACATTTGGAACACTTTGATCATCAAGCAGAAAAACTAACAGTAAATCAACTTGTGAAAAAATGCATAAATTGAAGTATGGCTTATGCTTATTTTTTTAGCGTGTTTTTTTGCTGTATCTTGGCAGCTGGAATGGTGTTCTGCATACAGTAAGTGCCAGTAAATGTGTTCTACAACATGCTCAGAACCTGAAGGACTGGAATAACTGATACACAGATTTATTTATTCACTGGTTTACACTGCTGTTTTAGTTTTTAATTGTGAAACATATTTGGAGATAAAAAGACAGCATCACGTGCAGATACAAGAAAAATACAGAGATACGCAGTGTGTCCCCTACCCAGTTTATCCCGATGGTGATATCTGCAAAACCATAATAAAATTTCAAAACCAGGATACTGACAGTCACACAGCACAGATGCAGAACGTTCTAGTCACCACAGCGCTGTCTCATGCTGCCATTTTGCACTTAGCCCCTCTTCTCTCCCACTTCTTCCCTTAGCCTTGGCACCACCGATGTGTGCATTGCTACAGTTTTGTCATTTTGAGAATGCTACACAAATAAAACCATACATGTGTAAACTTTCAGGATGGACTTTTTTTCAACACAATTCACTATAGATTCACCCAAGTTGGATGGATCAGTTTATTCCTATTTCTGAGTTAGGATATGATTGTATCACAGGTTTTGCTTTTTTCCACTTTTTTATTATGGTAAAATATTTCTTGTTACTTGTATAACATGACAATTAGCATCTTAACCATTTCAACTGTTCAGTTCAGTGATGTTAAATGTATTCACACTGTCGTGCAACGATCACCACCATCCATCTCCATAACTCTTTCTCTCTTAAGACTGAAACTCAACCCATTAAACAATCACTCTCCAGAATCTGCCCCCCTAGCCCAGGCTACCACCATTAACATTTCTGTCTTCACGGTTTTTTGACTACCCTAAGTAACTCCATAAGTGGAGACACACTGTATTTGTCTTTTTGTAACTGGCCTATTTCTCTTGGCATAATGTCTTCAAGGTCGTCCATGTTGCAGTCCATTGCAATAATTTCTTCCTTTTTCAGGCTGAATGAAATTCTGTTGGATATATACACATTTTGCTGATCCATTTATCTACTGAAGGACTCTTGGGTTGCTTCAATATTTTAGCTATTGTGAACAAAGTTACTATGAACTTGGTATACAAATATCTCCTCAAGATCTTGCTTTCATTTCTTTTGGATATATAACCAGAAGGGTAATTGTTGGGACACAAGGTAACTCTAGTTGTAATTTTTTTCCACGGAGGTTTCGTCATTCTATGCCAAGAGTGCACAGGGTCCCAGTGTCTCCAAAGCATCACCACACGTGCTGCTTTCTGAGCTTTCTTTCTTTCTTTCTTGACAGTCGCCGTCCTGATGGGCGTGAAGCGGTCTGTCTTTGTAGTTTGGATTTACGTTTTCCTAATGATGACCGATATTGAACACCTTTTCATATGCTCACTGACAACTTGTGTAATCTTTTTTGGAGAAATGTCTAAATTTATGGTCAGTTTTTGAATTGGGCTTTTGTGTTGCTGAATTTTGGGAGTTTTCTATACATTCTGGTTATTAATTCTGTATCAGATACATGATTGGCAAATATCTTCTCCCATTCTGTGGGTTGCCATTTTAGTCTGTGAATAGTGATTTTGATACATACATTTTAAAATATTTTTATGAATTTCAATTTGTTTTTTTTTTTTGTTGTTGTTGTTGCCTGTGCCTTTGGTGTCATATCCAAGAATCATTGCTAATTTCAATGTTGTAAAGTTTGGTCCTATGTCTTCTTCGAAGATTTGTATTGTGTTAGGTCTTATATTTAGGTTCTTGATCCAAGTTGATTTAAGTCCACTTGCATTCTTTTGCATGAAGATACCCAGTTTATCTAGCACCATTTGTTGCAAAGACTATCCCTTCCTTATTCATCTTGGCACTCCCTATAAAAATTCATTCAACCATATATCTGAGGGTTTATTTTAAGAATCTATTCTATTCCACTGGTCTTTAATCTGTCTTTATGTTAACATCATGCTTTTTTGATTTAACTTGGCAGTAAGTTATAAACCAGGAGTGTAAGTCCTCCAATTTTTTCTTCTTTTTCAAGCTTTTTTTTTTTTTGCTCTTTGGGGCTCTTAGATGTTTTAGATTAATTTTAGGATAGGTTTTTTTTTTTTTTTCCTATTTCTGCAAAAATATCATTAGGATTTACATAGGGACTAGATTTAATTTATAGATCATTTGGGGTTGTATTGGGTTTTTAACAAGATTAAGTCTTCCAAACTATTACATGGGATGTAGCTCAATTTATGTCTTCTTTAACTTCTTTTAGTGGTGTTTTATAGTTTTCATCATATAAGTCTTTTACCTCCTGGTTTAATTCCTAAATATTTTACTCATTATTTGGATACCATAGTAAATGCAATTGTTTTGTAATTTTCTTTTCAGATTAATCAGTTAGTGCATATAAGTGCAGCTGATTTTTGTGTGTTAACCTGCATCCTCCTACTTTCCTGAATTTTTTTCTAACAGTTTTTTCCCTGGAATCTTCAGCATTTGCTACATATAAGATAACATCATCTGCAAACAGAGGAAATTTTACTTCTTCCTTTCTAATCTGTGTCTCTAATCTATGGCTTTGTGTCTTTTTCTTGCCATATTACTCTGGCTGGAACTCAGTACTGCACGGAATAGAAGTGGTGAAAGCAGGCACCCTTGCCCTGTTCCTAATTTTAGACAAAAAGCTTTCAGTCTCTTACTGTTGAGTCTAATGTTCACTCTAGCTTTTTCACGTATGACTTTTTTTACATTGAAGTAATTTCCTTCTATTCTTAGTTTGTTGCGTGTTTTTATCTTGAAAATATGTTGAATTTTGTCAAGTGCTTTTTTTGAATCAATTGTAATGACTTTGTATGTTTTTCTTTCTCTTCATTCTGTTGATATTATTTTATTTTCGTACATTGAACCACCCTTGCATTCCAGAAATAAATCCCACTTGTAGATAATCCTTTCAGTATGCTGCTGAATTGTGCTTGTTAGTATTTTGTTAAGCAATTTTGCATTAATGTTCATAAGGGATATTAATATGCAGATTTCTTATTTTATCTTTGGTTTTGGTATGAGGGTAATGCAGACCTTATAGAACGAATTAGGAAGTGTTCCCTCCTCTTCACTTTTTGGTGAAAAGTTAAGAAGAATTGGTTATTAGTTCTTCTTTAAAAGTTTGTCAGTCAATAATCAGGTACAAGGTTTCTTTTTGATGGGAGACATCTGATATCTCATTCAATCTCCTACTAGCTACAGGTCTATGTGGACTTTCTATTTCTTCATGATTTAGTCTCTGTAGGTTTCATGATATTTAGCTATTTACTCAAGACTTCCACTATACTTGTCCCATTTTTAAAATTTCACATACATCCTGATCATTTGCACTCCATAAAATATCCTATGGAAGCATGACTGTAAACGGTTGCATGATGCTCCGTCCCATGGGTGTGTCATCCATGATCTAACTTTCTTCCTTTTGTTGAATACATGTTGATTTCAATTGCTTGTCTGCAGTGAATATCTCCATACTGTGAACACATCTCTTCTTGGTTCCACAGGACATATTCTCTGGAGGAGAGTTTCTGGATCATTGGGTCTGTAAGCATTATTCCTGCTCTGATCATGTCTTTGGAGATGATGCCAGGGATAAATGAGGCTCAAAGTCTAAGCTACCAGCTGAGCAGTGAGAAAAATTTATGGAGAAAATTTTGTCAGTATCTTAATATCTTTGCCTTAAATACAACTTTATAGTAGTTTTATTCAATACTCATATGTGAATTCTCTAACCTTATTTAAAAATGTGATAATCCACTAATCATAACCACCATAATTAAAACATTTATTTATTGAAAAGTTCGTCTGTGTTGTAAAGCAATTGTCTTCCAAATAAAAAAATTTTTAAAAAGAAAATCTGATCTGTACCAGACATAGCGCTAAGCCCTTTATATGCCTAATCTCATTAATCAATGTCCCAGCCGGTGGGAGTAATGCGGTCCAGTTTACAGTGGAGCAACCTGGCCCTAACAAGGAACACCGAGAAGTTCAACCTGACAGCCTCTCCAGAAGCCAGGGCAGAGACCTCATTTAGTGCTCACTAAAAAGCAGTGAATGTTCTAAGCTATACAAATGAAGATTTTTACAAATGACAGAGCAAAGGCCCTGAGAGATTTGTTTTCTGTCCAATGGAACGTAGCTAATAAATGGTGGACCCAGGCTCAGACAAATCCCAGATACCCTATGCTTAGGAGTTCTCTCTCTGAACTGCTGCAACTGCCCCAGTGTAAACATGAAAAGGAGGCATTTGGGGCTAAGCAATTAAAAATATGTGTTTTCTCTGACTGACAATAGACACGGTGGCCTGAGTAAAAGCTGGGCTTTGGGCTCCCACCAGGCCCTCCCACCACCAGTATGCTATCTGTCCATCCCTGGAGCTAGCGGAGGCTCCATCTCTCTCTCTCTCTCTCTCTCAGCCAGTTTCAGGGCCACAGGCATCTTTTCACTTCAGTGTGGCATTTTCTGGTGACAGTAACTGGGTAGCCTGGTTCTCAGGAGACCTGGTTTCTTGTGTTTCTATCACTGACTATAGGATATAACCTCAGAGAAACTCCAGGTCTGAAGACCCATTTGGCACCTGCTGGGATTCTGGGTGGTTGGTGGTCAGTGGGTGCAGGTTTGCCAAACCTGTTTGAAATCATTGAGCTTCTGCCCCTGCTCACTCACCACCAGTCCGCTTGGTGCCCATTGGCATTTCTGTTAAAAAAAAACAAACAAAAAAACAAAACCATCAGACCCAGACCTGAGGCAGCTAGTTGCCCGCAGCCAGGTGTTGCTCCGCACCAGGCGCACTCAGCCACAACCTTGAAAGGTCAGCGTACCATGGAGTTGGTTTCACAGGAGATAACGTGGCCATATCACTGTCTGGCAGATATCGTTAGTCCTTTGTCCAACTTTAGAAATAATGGAATTTTGGCAATGTTCTCCCTTAGACTTTTTCAGCATTCCTAGACTGATTCACTCCCCTGGTGAACCCGTGGTTTCCGTATTACACTGATTACGGTAAAAACAGCAGTCTTCTGGGAATGTGTTCAGGCTTTTCCCGAATCCCTGAGCCTTGCCTCCGCAGTCGCTGCTGTCTCTCGAGCCCTGGCATCAGACGGTCCAGTCTGGTCGGGCCACCGGCAGGCCGTCTGGCTGAGCCTGGACCCAGTCCCGGTTCCTGGTTCCCTTCTGCCTGACACACAGACTGACCTGTCCTGCGGCGCGTCATAGCCGTTTCTTTCCTACAGTTTAAGAGGAGTGCCCTGCAAGAGCACTCCAGGAAATTAAAGTCACTTTTCAAACATCCCGAGGTCACTTTAAGAATTCAAAGGGCAGGAGACACCTGCCGGGTGGGGGGGTGGCGCCGGAGCCGCTCTGCCCTCCCGGCTCCGGAAGTGCCGGCGTCGGAGGAGACCGCGCCCCGCGGCCGGGAGGGGCGGTGGGCCCCCGGGGCCGCACCGACTTGGCCCCTCCCCGCCCCTCTGCCTTGCGGGCCCGCGGGGCTCGGCCCTGACCCCGGAGCAGGTCCGCGCGAAGCCCGGCGGGACCCTGAACAGGCGGGCGGGCCGGGCGCGAGGCGAGGGCGGGCCGGGAGGGCGGGCCGGCAGGCGGTACTTCAGTCCGAGCGGACTCTGCCCCCGCCCGGGCGGCCGGCACCGGGGCGCCGCTGCTCACACGGAACCGACTCCGGAGCTGGTCCGCTGACGACCGCGCGCAGTCCGAGAGCGTCTCCGCAGTGGGCCGGCCTGGAGGATGCGCGCTCTGGACGCCCCCGGAGCGCGCGGCTCTT
>NW_011494838.1:156325-166202 GCF_000754665.1 Bison bison bison | reverse complement strand
CCCCTCCACGGCCCCCGCGCCCGCCCGGTCCGTCGGGACGCCCCGCAGGGTCCCGGCTGCGCCCCGCGGCGCGGAGCTGCTGGGGGCGAGGCCCGGGGGCTGCAGCGCTCGCAGTCCGACCTCAGCTCGCGCTACTCCGCGTCCTTGGCCGAATCGGACACTTTCTTCCAGTACTGCGGCCTGGAGCCCGACGTGGTGGAGGCGCTCGGGCGGGAGAACTTCTCGGCTGAGTCGGACCGCGGCGCCCTCAAGGTCCGCAGCGTGAGCGTGGCCACCTCCGACAGCGGCTTCTCCCGGCGCAGCGGGGAAGACGAGGGGCTGCAGGAGGAGGAGCTGGCGGAGCAGGTGCCCAGCACCACCTCGGTGGTCGAGAGGAACGCGCGCATCATTAAGTGGCTGTACACCTGCAAGAAGGCCAAGGAGACGCCCGGCCAGGGGCTGCAGGGCCCCGCGTGACAGACCCCAGGAGACCCGGGCCGAGGTGTGCGTCCGGGGCCCGGGAGGGCTGTCTGTGAGGCGCGCCTGTGAGGTGCTGGGGAGGGACCGAGCTGGGGAACCCTGCCTTCTAAAGTAACTCGGGCCGAGAGACAGCCGCAGGGGCGCCTGCGTCAGAAGGCTGCCAGACCCGGCCTGTGCCGGTTCTCCCGGGTGTGCGGCTTCTAGCTGCCAGGAAAGGTAACTCTGTACACTAAGTACATCCCAGTTGGCTTATTACCTTAGAAAGAGGAGAAATGGGCATTCCAAATGCTCCGTCAGAAAGTGCTTTTACACCTCTGCTGTTTCCCTGCGTTGAAATAGCCTGAGAGCTCTGCGTGGGTCCAGAGCTTTGATGCCGGCTGACCGGTCAGGTCCGCGGGGACCCTGAGGGGACTGCGATCTCCCCTCCCGAGAAAGGAAGGCTGTGCGCTTCCTTGAGGCCTTCACCGAGCCGAGAGGGAGGAGGACTTCTCTACAGGATCTTCTCAGCCATTTGACACTCATTTAGCTCTAAAAGATTTTTGCCTAAATTTTGTTCAGATTGTTTCGAGACCTTTCTAAGGAGATGCGTTGGGGCAGCTTTGTGCCCAAGAAAGAGCTTCAGTTTTTTTTTAATTGAGGGAGGGACTAGATCATAACTAATGTCTTAGAGTTCCACTTGGCAGTGATTCTGTGTTTTATTTGCCTCTGATGATAGCAGGGGAGGTGTATTTCTTCCCCTTGGAGTCAGTATCTCAAGGCTGATCTCAGGAAGTTTTTTCCTCAAGGAAGTAAGGAATGTTTATTTTCACTGTCACCTCTATGGAGAGGGTATCTCTGGGGTAGTGAAGGGAGAAGGGAAGATACTTTTTCAGGGTTCTCTTTGAGAACCAAGATTTTAAGCACTACAGCATCTTGTTTTCTCTGACCCTGCACTGACGACTTGCTATAAATGTTTGTAAAATTAATGTGATAGAAGTATTTTGTCTGCCCTTGAGATAAACTAATTTAAGACATGGTATCAGTCTTCAGCACGGTGGGGGAGTCTGCACTAAGACGCGTTTGCACACAGCTCACCTGTGTTTGAGGCCTGAAAAATGCCTAACTTCCCCAAGTGGCCATGGTCTTAATACAGATGTGACAATTCATGCAAAGGATTCAGTGTTCTTTTGAATTCAGAAGGGTCATGACTTACAGACTCCCTTGTAGTTTATTGAGGATTATTGCATTTTCCCTAACCTGAGTCCCCACAGAATGTATAAAGGGAATCAGAATTTAAACTAAAAGCAGTACATGAACTCGTACTTTTCACCAGTTGTCTTGGGGCCTGAGGTGAGTGACTGCTGGCCAGGGTTAGGGTTGGCCATGAACACCTTGATATGGTGGAGGGAAGCTGCAGAGGCTGGCTTGTCCCAGAGGGTCATGGTGTAGCAGATGGAGCCCTCAGTGGGGAGTTGGGAGCCTGTCTTCTGTAGCAATCACTCCCCCACTTTTAGCTTAGGCTCCCATTGTCCATAAAATGAATGTGGATAGCAGAGGGTTTCCCACCTCTATACTTTGTAATTCCATATAGTCTGAAATGTGTTTGTGTTCCATGACTGTAACCTAGAAAAGGAAAACAACAACAACAGAAAAACTGTTGTCTATTGTGACAGGACTTTTATAGCAAAGGGAAGTAGTTGAGGCCAGAGGAAAGTGGCACGGGGTTGGGGACTGCCCGGGATGACTCTGCAGGAGAACAGAGGTGCACTCACTCACCAGCTCCCTCCCTCTTCACAGTGCTGCTTTTTCCAGTGGAGGACCATATCACCTGTCTTCTGAGCTGTTTCCTGTTATTGTTCAGAGAAGGGAGATGGTTGTTACACAGAACCTGCCCAGTTTGCTGTGTGTCAATGGCAAGCATCAGCTCTGTAAAGATTTCCTCTACAAATTTACTCTCATAGACCCCAAACAGCTCAAGTTCTTTGAACTTCAACCCAAGAGACCTAAGGGCTTGCTGCTTGGAGAATTGTGAGGAAGAAATGCATGTCCTTTCTCCGACTTATGGCAGGCCTCCCATTTTAATTAATTGAAGGACAGGAAGATGAGTAAACACCAGTAGACAGTGAATTTTCATGAATTTTACACTGGGCAATAGAATACTAAAATTATCAGTCATGGGTTCCAGTGGAATGTCCTCATTCTCCAAATGAGGACAATGTCTGTCATGACCACAGTCCCCTCAATTCACTACCTTCAGATATGAAATCCCCTCTGAAAAAGAGTCAGGACAGACTCCAGACCCTTCACCTTCGTTGGTGAGGGTCTTCTGGCAGCCTGAGCAAAATGCAGCTGACCTTTTGTCACAGGATTACTTGCCTGAGAATAGTTCCCTAACTTCTGGAAGCTGTGGAAACAAAACTACAGCTGTAATTTTTCTCTAGTTTATTGTGACATTTGTGTTGGAACCCATACAGATTTGTTTTAGGATTTCATGAAAAATTCAGAAAATTTGAGATGAATGAAGATGTCTTTTCTAGGTGAAAAAGAAAATATATTTTATGTGAAGGTTTTTGTCCTCTTGGTATATAGAGGTACTATAAAGTAAAATAAAAATATTCCATCCAGAATTAAATAAGTTCATAAATTTATTACCCCATGGATTAAAAATATTTACTTTTCAAAAGTGAGACCATCAGAGATAGAGAATGACTTATAGAAGCTGCATGCGATTCCACTGGGCTCCATGACTGACGGTTATACGTGGATAATTTTGGTATCATATATCCCAGTGTAAAATTCATGAAAACCACTCTTCTGTCTACTGGTGTTTAATCATCTTCCTGTCCTTCAGTTCATTAAAATGGGAGGCCTGCCAAAATTTAGGTTTCTGGTTTTCTATCTTTTGCATAGAATATATGTTACTGATTTTAATATCATTACAAAAGAATGGCAACTTGTCCTTTGAATTTTTTAGGGATAAATATTGTTCAATTTTAAAGCAAAAATATCAGACATTCCCCAGCTCTTTTCACATTTCTCTTTGATAATGTGGGGTAACTGGAAGCTGGGCGGTAGAACTGTCTGAGCATCTGCACAGATGCAATGGAGCATGGAGCAGACAAACGGGACACCCCTGCCTTCCCACTTCTGTCTTTTCCAACTAGCTGGGTAGTTCGTACTCACCAACTAGGACTGCATTTTAGGTGAGCACAGTGACCTGAGCTGTAATAAGGCTGCCTCCATCATCAGCCCAGCCCCAGAGTCTTTCAGAGAGGACTGTGTTTGAAAGGGCAGAAGCTGTTTGCCTTTTAAATTTTGTTTGTACTGCTTGCTCTGTGTTCTGTTTTGTTGTCCAGCTCTGTGCTAGTGAGCACTGGCCTTACCGATCAACATTCGAAGAAATTTCTCTTTACTGTCTCAGAAAAAGGCCTACAGGGAAATGGATACAGAGCAACCAGATGATAGCTATGTTTGCTACTTATTTCTTTTCAAAGTTTTAAATGCACAAAGGAGATGTGTGAAATACAGAAGGTATCATAAAACCAAAGACTGCAGGGACCAAACTTTGTAATTCAGTGCTTGGCTTTATAACTTTTGCCTAGACTGGTGTTGATTGATAGCTTTTTCCTTACTCCTCAGGAAGCAAGCCTTCTGGACGATGGGGACTCCTTGCAGTGTGTCTGGATGACTGGGACCCCAGCCCATCTTCACTGCCAGGTTCTGTCTAGAGTACCCAAGTATCCATATAATTGCTCTTTCCCAGGAATAAAACACACCACTGAAGACATTTGTCATTTCAGAAGTTTGGAATGCTGTGGAGAAGGTGGGAACACAGAACTGGAAATTAGCTGAGTTTTAACTGTTACGACACAGCTGAAGCTCTGGGAAATATTTTCTTGTGTTAGGTGGATCTATTTTTGCTTCCAGAGGGCAGCAGAAAAAGGAAAAGCTGCTTGGAAATATCTTCAAGGGCATCTTTCTGAGTGGCTTGCTGACAAATAGGCACCATGATACATTTTAATGATCATTAATTTTGAAAGGAAAAAAGGCAAAGAGCATGAAATTCAAACACAAATGCCATGGTATTTACTGCTTTCAACCATACTGGACAGATGGGCACTATTTAAATCAAAGTTCTGTGATCATAAGAAGATGTATGCTACACAAATACTGTGGTTAACAAAGAGCAAACACATGCTCACACTTGCACATTCACACATAGACCTCCCTTTCTAAGTACCGCCGTACCATAAACTACAGTGAATTCCAGCTGTGCAATTGATCATCTTACGAGGTGAATCAGAAAGCACTTTTACAACCACTGGAGAGCTGCAGGGTCACTGAGTGCCACTCCGGATGGGCTGTGGACATGCAGTGGTAACATAAAAAGATAAAGAGTTGAAATACTGCTAGGAAACCTTTCTGGGTACCTGGACAGTTTCTTGAGAATTGGCAGGATACTGAAGCTTCCTTCCTTCAAATCTGTATCAGTGGTCCTCTTCTGCAGCACCATGTCGGATATGCCTCCTTGGTTCTCTTGTCCCCAGCTTCCGAAAAGGATAAAAAAGACCTCTATTTAGGCAGAACATGGACTCATGACATGTGAAATGCCCTACATTTTGGTCTGCTTCGCACCCTCATCTATCATGCAGTCATTCCAAATTTGGCAGCAGTTCGCTCTGTCTGAATAGGATGTTTGAAACAAGGGCAGCCCCTTGGGCAGCTGGGAGACTGTCGGGTTGGAGTGTTCTTGGTAAGGAGTTACTGTGACTCTAAACCTGTCCTGGCTCATGACACTCAGAGTAAATAAATTTCAAGTTCAGAACCTTCGGAGAGAAGTTTGTGTATCCATGAAAACGACCCAAAGACAATCTGTCACCCAGTCAAAGTTCACAATGTTTCATCAAAATACATCTAAGAATATAATTATTAGAACAGGGAGGGAAGAGAAATAGGTTTCTCAAAAGTAAAATATTTTATAAACCAATTGTGATACATTCATGTATTTGTTTAATACTGTATTCTACTTTTGTAACTTTTGCTGTGAGAATAGGTCCTAGAGTTAAATATTTATTTTTATATGAGTATTGGTCTTCAGATACTTTTCTGACATTTCACATGGTTTTGGTTTTTATCAGTATACTTTTCGTCATTCTGTCCTTGGTTATCGTTCTGTATGTTGTTTAACTGAATTTTCCGTGTGACTCAGCGGCGTGTTCGGGACTCTACTGTGCTCAGTGCTGTAGGGCCTTGTTTGTCAGTAAGTCACGGTTGTGCATTTGGGGAGGACACCTCTTCAACGTAGACTCTATAAAGACGAAGATTCCCTGCTCTAAGAAAATTTTCCCTGTTTTTTGTTTTTTTTAATGCTATTTTGCTATTCACTATTCACTGGATTATACTTAATTTAAAAGATAATGTCAAAGATGAGAATTTTCTTTAAAGGATCTTTTGTATTTGGAGTTTCCCTTTTTGCAGTTTCCATTAATTTTTTATGTGAATGCTTTAAGTGAAATTGTTATGTGCCTTTCTACTGTCAGAACAGGATAAAGTGTATCCTAGGTCAGATTTATCTGAGATCAAAATGATGTGAACTCTGCCATTCATGTGGGCTTCCCTGGTGGCTCAGTAGTAAAGAATTTGCCTGCAGTGCAGGAGATGCAGGAGACGCGGGTTCAACCCCTGGGTCCTGGGGATCCCCTGGAGGAAGGCATGGCAACCCACTCCAGTACTCTTGCCTAGAGAATCCCATGAACAGAGAAGCCTGGCAGGCTGCAGTCCATAGGGTCGCACAGAGTCCAACATGACTGAAGTGACTAAGCAGCAGAAATAGCTACCAACCACCCATGTAATATATGAAAACCAGGAAAACAAATTGGTTACTGTTTAAAAGCACTGAGATCTTCCAGAAGCATTTGTGTATCAATGACAGTGACTCTATGAAGTAAATGTCAGGGGTGTGTGTGAGGCAGGAATAGGGTGTCCCCAGACCCCAGCAGGATCAGGTTAACACTCCCTCTTGTGTGTCTGGATTCAGGCCTCAGCTCAGGGGCTGAGTGTGTGGCTGGTGGCGGGAAATCCTTTCCTAACTCTGAATTAACCCAAATTGCTGAGTGACTCTGAGAAAATCAGACTTTGTAGCTCAGTCTGAATAAAAAAGTTTATAATGGGTTTCACAAGGATGAACAATAGTTATTGCTGCAAAATACTTTCATTTGTTCAGGAAAGAATAGCATATTAGGTAATATGATTAAGTACAATGGAAAGGAAAAGTTATTGAAAAATAATTGATAAAACCTGGAAAATAGCTTGACAGTATCTAGTTCTTTAATATATGGATACAGATTACCAGTGCCTCAGACTTAAAGGTAGTTATGTGACTGAAAGGTAGTTATATAACTGAAGTTTCCTCATTATGCATATAGTTTTTAAACTGCTGGTCACTGACGCTGGAATAAAAAGCAGGCTTTATCAAGCGTTGCCCTTTTCAGTGGGTTAAAGGGCAGTGCTACAGTTATTGTTGGTGACGCCATGAAATAGCAGGCCCAGACAATTGTTATGGCAGTCTAAATAGAGTTCTCTTTTTACACACTACTTGCAACATGAGTGCAATATTGTATATTCTGTATCAAAGAAATAAACTATTTTTTGTCATTTTTAATATAGCTTTGGGAATTTGTACAATATGAAAAAATTGAAGCAAGGCTATGGTTATTATAATTACTCATATCTTTTGCTTTCTCCTTCCTAAATATTACAGCAGATTATCAGTCAAAATGAAGAGTGCATTCTAAAACCTGAGCTAGGAGAATCATGTGGCATCCAAAGTCTCCAGTTCTTCCCAGAGCTGGAATACAGTAAAATCAGTTTGAATATTTAGCACATTGGTTTTCTTTGTTTCATCAGTCTTTTGCTTATTTTTTTCCTTCATGGCTTATTAATATTATTGTTGTAAAATGAGTTCAAAGGTAAAATGAGAGTACAGTTTGTAACCTTTCCTGTTAGTTAACTCATTGATGAAGGTAGACTCCATGCCCATCCGCTTTGCTGTCTGTATCTGCCCAAATGGGACTCGTGGGCCTGAGCCACGGTCTCTGCGTCACTGTTCTCACCGAGCCAGGCCGGCTGCCCTTTCAGTCCTACTGTGGCTTACACACAACTCCACATAAGCAACCAGAGATCCTTAGGGAGAACCTTAAGGGTTCTTGAGAATAAATGGTTCACCCTGTATTTTCATGGAGATAATGGACAAACCCTCAGGGGCTGGAGCAACTGTAACTATTCAGAAACAGTCCAGATACTGTGCTGTGTGGCTTCCATTGCAGAATCCAATAGCAGCTGTCATTTTCTTCCTTCAGGCGAACGTGATTTCTTACTCTTCTGTTTCTCTTTGTGAAAAACAAAGTGATGCTCAGTGGTTAAGTGTTTAAACTTTGCTTACATTTCCAGTGGTGAAGTAAATTTATATAATCATTGACTGTTCCAGATTGGAAATGTCAAACGAGAAGGAAATTAAGTTCTCAACCAGGAGCTTACACCTCTAGTTGTGGAAGTAGGAGGGAACAGCTCATGGGGAGAAAATACAGAAACATCAGAAAATGTCCTCCTGCTCAATAATATTTTCCTGACTATCTGCTACAATGCCCCCAAATTCTACAATGGTCATCTTTGTGTTATCTCCTTGAAAACTGTCATTAAAATTGAAATGCTTTCTGAAGGTGAGAATGTATTAAAGCATTGATAACTATTCATCTTTAAGTCAAAACAGAATAGTAATTGTTTTAGAAAGTGAGAACCCAAGCTGCAGAAGCAGATCTGGAAAGGCAAGCGTGAGGGACGCTCAATTTTGATCTTAAGTAAGACTCTTATCTCAAGTGCCAGATTGGAAATTACCAGCAAACCCACATCCTGCTGCTGAAGCCCTCATGCTTCTGGGCAGCAGCAGCTGTGACCAGGGACAGCCCGCTGATGATGGCAGAGTCACAGGTGCTCACTTCAGTTCAGTTCAGTCGCTCAGTCGTGTCTGACTCTTTACGACCCCATTAACTGCAGCACGCCAGCCCTCCATGTCCATCACCAACTTCCAGAGTTTACCCAAACTCATGTCCATTGAGTCGGTGATGCCATCCAACCATCTCATCCTGCCCTCAATCTTTCCCAGCATCAGGGTCTTTTCAAATGAGTCAGCTTTTCACATCAGGTAGCCAAAGTATTGGAGTTTCAGCTTCAACATCAGTCCTTCCAATGAACACCCAGGACTGATCTCTAGGATGGACTGGTTAGATCTCTTTGCAGTCCAAGGGACTCTCAAGAGTCTTCTCCAACACCACAGTTCAAAAGCATCAATTCTTCGGTGCTCAGCTTTCTTTACAGTCCAACTCTCACATCCCTATGTGCCTACTGGAAAAACCATAGCGTTGACTAGATGGACCTTTGTTGGCAAAGTAATGTCTCTGCTTTTTAATATGCTGTCTAGGTTGGTCATAACTTTCCTTCCAAGAGTATGCGTCTTTTAATTTCATGGCTGCAGTCACCATCTGCAGTGATTTTGGAGCCCCCCAAAATAAAGTCAGCCACTGTTTCCACTGTTTCCCCATCTGTTTGCCATGGAGTGATGGGACCAGATGCCATGATCTTAGTTTTCTGAATGTTGAACTTTAAGCCAAATTTTTCACTCTCCTCTTTCATTTTCATCAAGAAGCTCTTTAGTTCTTCTTCACTTTCTGCCATACTTATTGAGGGGCCAAATACTGTACAGTGGGGCTCCCCAGGCTCCTTGCCATTATAAGCTTACATTCTAAGAGGGTTAGATATTTAGTAAGGATACATAGGCAGTTTGATGTTAGGGTTGGGAAACATGCAAATGGAAGGAAGGAAGGAGGGGGTGGAAATGAAGGTGAGTAAGGTTGTAGAATCAGAAGTGAAGGCAGTAAATAGAATCGAAAGCCTGATTCATGAATTTCAATATGACCCTTTTGGTTTGTGGTTTCTATTTGTTGGCCAGTCTGTCTGAACCATAAATGAAATCCAAAGTCAAGTCAAAAAAAAAAAGAAGTCAAGCTATGGGAATAAAACATGCAAAATACAAATGGCTTATTTCAATCCCTGGAGGTCCTTCACCCTTCAAATTCATTTGAAGTCTAAATTGAAGAAAAATCAGACACATTACAAATGGGGCCTCGGAGCCTGGTCTTCAGCCAGCCAGAACCTTGTTTGTTGTAAAGGACTGTGTGGCTTTCCTGGCTTTTAGAGGAAGTCCGCTTTCCAAATGGAATACAAAGTCAAGGTAGCAAAAAGAGGGGATGTCACAGGCCAGAGCAGACCCTCCCGCGAGTCTCCCCTGAGTGCCTTCTGAGCTGTGTCTAGGACACACCCTTGCAGGTGGATGGCTGGGTGCAGGCCCTCAGGACCGCAACACAGACAGTCCAGAACGGGGTTT
>NW_011494838.1:151806-156225 GCF_000754665.1 Bison bison bison | reverse complement strand
ACTCGAGGTCACTGGAGAGAGCTCCTTCCCCACTTCTTGCAGGTGTGAGTCAGGGCCAGACAGACTGCCCATGTGAGCGTCTGCCAAGGTGGGCAGGCACCCGGGACCACCCACTGTCAAATGAAAGGAGCGCTGGAGACCATGCATTGCCCTCCCAGCCCCCAGGAGGCAGGCACCTCTCGCCGGCCCCGGGCGCCTTCCCAGCGCCGCCCTAGTTGCCGAACACGAGAGGGCGGCCAGCTGCTTGGTCCCTGGAAACTTTCTGGTGTCCTAGGAAAACCTTCAGTCCCTAGCAAGTTGGGAGGATTGGACACCCTAAGAGGGCACCTTGATTAACACATATCTCGACGTCACGTTCTCAATTTCAGTTTAGTTTCTGCTCTGAGGAAATCAACGCCAAAACTACTGTGAGCACAGAAGAACTTTAAGTTTTTGGCAACAAGGTTTTGGTGTTTTCACTCTTGCCTTAAATCAGGGCAGCTTAGGTAGTGTGTTTCCTGTCTGGTGGGAGAAGGTCACGTGGTGCAGATTAAGAAGGGATAGGTGCTTCTGTGTTGGTTCTACTTCTGGGAGGACCCAGCTCCCTGGAGGAAGCCACGTTTCCCAGGCACCTGCACCAGGAGCAGGACGAGGACCTCACCTTGGTTGTTGCATGGAATCCTTGCATAGTCTGTGAGGATCACCATTCTAACCCACCAGGTAGCTGAGGTGTAGAGACATTTAGTAGCTGCTTAGATCAAAGAATTATTAATAACATGCTGGAGAGGTAAGAGTGTGAACATATATATGCCTGGTTCCAATGGCAGCCATATTCTAGCTGTTAAGAAGTAAATGAGAAGCCAGAATGCTTGAAGAATTCATAACTTCCCCAGGGCATAGTCTGATTCAACAGGTCAAAACCTAAGCAGACTTCTGATCCAAGAAGCCACTCCCGACCTGAGTCACCTGACTGCCCCGATCACCACCTGCTGGGTGACTCAGGCAGGATGAGGACATGGCCCCGAATCTGACATCCTGAGAACCCCAAAGCAGCAAATGTTCATGCTGCAGGACAGGCTCTCATGGTTTAGCTTATGCTGATCATTTTACATAAGGTGAGATGTATCTTAAAACTAGTCTTAAATAAAGAGAAAGTCAGAGGGAGAGCAAGCAAGCTGTGCCGGGAGAGCTTGGAACAGTGCGGATCAGGGCCTCGTGGAGTCAAAATGCCGAGCTGGGGGACAGCTGTTTGCTGCAGCACAGCTCCATTAACGGGAGCTGTTGTGAATCCAGAGTGCGTCCACCTCATGCCCATCATGGAGCTCCAAGGCCCAGTGAGAGGGTCAAGGCCTTCTAGATCTATTGTCCCAGCAAATCTGGTAGAACTGAGATTATTTCATTGATTGACTTTTAGGTAAATGGGAAATGGCCAGTTGTAAAAAGAGGAGAAGCTCCTTTAAATTTACTTTGCAGTAGTAGAAAGTTTGGCACATCTTTTGGTCTATGAAATCTTTTCAGCAATATAAAAGAGAAGTACAAGATATGCACTCAGTCCCTTGCATGCATCTTACAGCTATACAAATATTACTCTTTTATAGGTGAAAAGAAAAACTGAGTCAACTGTCAACACTCTCTCCATGCAGGTAGAGACAGGAGGGACTGAGTCACCTTTTCCCGTTGACTCTGGGCTGAGTGAGCAACTCAGATGTGAAGGCCACAGGAAGTCACTGCACCCACTGTGCCAGCATCCTCATTCCTGCTCAGCCGATACTAACCACAATTACTTATGTATTCAGGTTAGTAAACCTATGGGGGTCCATGATGTCAGGAACCCTGTCAGAGCACTATAGAGCCTTTTCCAAGGAAGAATATTTTCTAATTAAAATGCATCTGCCAGAGAGATTAAACTCTGATCTCTGAAAGAGTGACTGTGAGTTCTGGACACACAGCACAGTGAGAGGTCATTGAAACAAGGGCTCGTAGAAGCCGAGTGCCTCTGGCGCAGCTTGCGGAGCAGTAAACAAACATCTCTCAGGCTCCTTGCTGTTCAAAGGTTGGAGGATGAATAATGTTTTTAAAGGCATTTACGCAGTTCAGTTCAGTCACTCAGTCGAGTCTGACTCTTTGCGACCCCATGAATCGCAGCGCACCAGGCCTCCCTGTCCATCACCAACTCCCGGAGTTCACTCAGACTCATGTCCATCGAGTCAGTGATGCCATCCAGCCATCTCATCCTCTGTCGTCCCCTTCTCCTCCTGCCCCCAATCCCTCCCAGCATCAGAGTCTTTTCCAATGAGTCAACTCTTTGCATGAGATGGCCAAAGTACTGGAGTTTCAGCTTCAGCATCATTCCCTCCAAAGAAATCCCAGGGCTGATCTCCTTCAGAATGGACTGGTTGGATCTCCTTGCAGTCCAAGGGACTCTCAAGAATCTTCTCCAACACTACAGTTCAAAAGCATTAATTCTTCGGTGCTCAGCTTTCTTCACAGTCCAACTCTCAGGAGACACCAAATAGTTATTATTATTCTAATCATATTAGTTCCCTAATGATTTTTCACTCACTGACTTATTTAAAATATTTATGAATCAGTTTATATATTCAAGCTTCCATCACTTGGTATCAAAATGTCTTTTCTGGAGTTCTCTGGGTTTCATGGCTCGAGAATGTGAGATTTGCTAATCAGTTCTGCATTTAGCTGGTCATTTCCCTATGTAGAACCTACATTCGGGAGAAGGAAAATCAGTGAAAATTGGTTCATTTCTCTCCCCATCATGATTTAGTAAAGTGAGAGTGGGTTAGAATTTCAAAACAGAGCAAAAAAAACCACATTTTTTTTGGTCTAGAGAAAGTACCATAGGAAATTCTGAAAAAGTATTGTGGGACTTGCTGATCATTTAGTGAAATATCTGAAAGCCATGAAGGAATATTAATGGCAAAGCAACATTACCTAGCACTGGTCAAGAAGTTTATAGTTTACAAGGCTATCTGATATCTAGTTTCTCATTTGATCTTTACAACCCTCTTTGAGATAGCTGGGGCAAGTATTCCTACTGCTTCTGTTTTGCAGAGGAGGAAATAAAGAGTGAAGTTCCCTGCCTGAGTGGCTCAGATGGTAAAGAATCTGCCTGCAATGCAGGAGACCTGGGTTTGATCCCTGGGTCTGGAAGACCCTCTGGAAAAGGGAATGGCAACCCACTCTAGTGTGTTTCCCTGGAGAATCCCATGGACAGAAGAGCCTGGCAGGCTACAGTCATGAGGCGCAAAGAGTCGAACACAACTGAGCAACTAACACTTTCACTACCTGCCCAAAATGATGCCTGCATTAATGTTGTCATTGACTTGGGGTTGTGGAGGAGTTGATAAAGAATCTATTAGCATCACCAGATGGTTAAGTGAAACGTTTAAGAGCTTATCAGAGACATCTCTGTTTTGTGTCTTGACTGTGGGATTTTTCTAAAGCTCTCTGTCAAAAATCCCTATATCTTTCTCATGAGATTCTTCACTAATTACCTTATGCAGCCTAGTGATTTATGTGGCTCAGACCATGAACTCCTCATTGCAAAATTCAGACTTAAATTGAAGAAAGTAGGGAAAAGCACTAGACCATTCAGGTATGACCTAAATCAAATCCCTTATGATTATACAGTGGAAGTGAGAAATAGATTCAAGGTATTAGATCTGATAGACAGAGTGCTTGAAGAACTGTGGATGGAGGTTCATGACATTGTACAGGAGGCAGTGATCAAGACCATCCCCAAGAAAAAGAAATGCAAAAAGGCAAAATGGCTGTCTGAGGAGGCCTTACAAATAGCTGTGAAAAGAAGAGAAGTGAAAGGCAAAGAAGAAAAGGAAAGATATACTCATCTGAATGCGGAGTTCCAAAGAATAGCAAGGAGAGATAAAAAAGACTTCCTCAGTGATCAATGCAAAGAAATAAAGGAAAACAATAGAATGGAAAGACAAGAGATCTCTTCAAGAAAATTAGAGATACCAAGGGAACATTTCATGAAAAGATGGGCACAATAAAGGACAGAAATGGTATGAACCTAACAGAAGCAGAAGATATTAAGAAGAGATGGCAAGACCACACAGAAAAACTATGCAAAAAAGAACTTCATGACCCAGATAACTAGGATGGTGTGACCACTCACCTAGAGCCAGACATCCTGGAATGTGAAGTCAAGTGGGCCTTAGGAAGCATCGCTGTGAACAAAGCTAGTGGAGGTGATAGAATTCCAGTTGAGCTATTTCAAATCCTAAAAGATAATTCTGTGAAAGTGCTGCACTCAATATGCCAGCGAATTTGGAAAACTCAGCAGTGGCCACAGGACTGGAAAAGGTCAGTTTTCATTCCAATCCCAAAGAAAGGCAATGTCAAAGAATGTTCAAACTACCACACAATTGCATTCATCTCACATGTTAGCAAAGTAATGCTCAA
>NW_011494838.1:117181-151537 GCF_000754665.1 Bison bison bison | reverse complement strand
GGTCAAGAAGCAACAGGTAGAGCTGGAGATGGAACAACAGACTGGTTCCAAATCGGGAAAGGAGTATGTCAAGGGTGTATATTGTCACCCTGCTTATTTAACTTATATGCAGAATACATCATGCGAAATGCCTGGTTGGATGAAGCACAAGCTGGAATCAAGATTGCCGGGAGAAGTATCAATAACCTCAGATATGCAGATGACACCACCCTTTTAGCAGAAAGCTAAGAAGAACTAAAGAGCCTCTTGATGAAAATGAAAGAGGAGAGTAAAAAAGCTGGCTTAAAACTCAACATTCAGAAAACTAAGATCATGGCATCTGGTCCCATCACTTCATGGCAAACAGATGGGGAAACAGTGGAAACAGTGACAGACTTATTTTCTTGGGCTCCAAAATCACTGCAGTTGGTGACTGTAGCCATGAAATTAAAAGATGCTTTTCCTTGGAAGAAAATCTATGACCAACCTATATAGGATATTCAAAATTGGAGACATTACTTTGCTGACAAAAGGTCCGTCTAGTCAAAGCTATGGTTTTTCCAGTAGTTGTGTATGGATGTGAGAGTTGGACTTTAAAGAAAGCTGAGCACCAAAGAATTGATGTTTTTGAACTGTGGTGTTGGAGAAGACTCTTGAGAGTCCCTTGGACTGCAAGGAGATCCAGCCAGTCCATCCTAAAGGAGATTACTCCTGGGTGTTCATTGGAGGGACTGATGTTGAAGCTGAAACTCCAATACTTGGTCACCTGATGCGGAGAGCTGACTCATTAGGAAAGACCCTGATGCTGGGAAGGATTGAAGGCAGGAGGAGAAAGGGACGACAGAGGGTGAGATGGTTGGGTGGCATCATTGGCGCAATGGACATGAGTTTGTGCAAGCTCTGGGAGTTGGTAATGGCCAGGGAAGCCTGGCATGCTGTGGTCCATGGGGTCGCAAAGAGTTGGACATGACTGAGGGACTGAAATGAACTGAACTGAGTCTACTGAGACTGTATTAAATTTTCAAATTCATCCTTTTGCATATAACCTTTTATATGTTGAGTGAAGTGTGTGTGTGTGTGTGTGTGTGTGTGTGTATTGCACACATGCATATATGTTTGCTCCATTTTGACATAATTGTTCCATTTTTGACATGGTGGTTCTCTTCTCTGTTATGTCTGGCCACACAGCCACATAGCAGTTGTGTGTCATACAGACAAATAATTTTTTACTCTTAGTGGAAGGAAAACCTTTACCACATTATTTTAAGCCTAGATTATTCTTAACATTTGCAGAGCATACTTACAAGGGTTTTCACTACACTGTCATCTCATTTAGAATGCCCGTCATCTATAGAATAGCCAGAGTGGAAACTATTGACCTGTTTTCAGACAGACTTGGAAGAAATGGACTGACTTTCCAGATATTGACAAATTGTAGCTTCTAGTCTTCACATCCATAAACACTCTGCAACCAAAATTTTACAGTGCTTATCTGATTTTTGTTTGTTTTGTTTTTTTCTAGTTTTGATAATAGTTCATTTTTTATATTCAAGTTTCTAGAATAAATATCACGAAACACATAATATCGCATGAGAGTTCACAATCTAAAATTCAACACTCTTACTCTGCTTCCTACTCTTATGTCTCCTAATTTCTGATCAGAGAACATTTTTCTATTTACAGGAAATTAAAACTCTTGAACATGAAAACTGTTCAAAGACTTTGTTACTCTAATTAGTCACAAGATTTCAAAGTCACCTTCCATTACCTGCCTCTGCTGGCTTGTTTAGAAGACCCCATACCTGCTAAGATATGTATCCCATATGGGCAAACCCTGTAGGCAGAGGCTAAGTGAGTGTTTTCTCTGTTCAACAACTTTATAATCTGCAAACAACAACTGCTGTAAAACCAGCCATCCCAGATGAGACAAATTGTGCCTGTCTAGCTTTTCAGGCAACTGATCGATCCTTGCTGCTGCTACTGCTAAGTCTCTTCAGTCATGTCCGACTCTGTGCGACCCTATAGCTGGCAGCCCACCAGGCTACCCCGTCCCTGGGATTCTCCAGGCAAGAACATTGGAGTGGGTTGCCATTTCCTTCTCCAATGAATGAAAGTGGAAAGTGAAAGTGAAGTTGCTCAGTCGTGTCTGACTCTTAGCAACCCCATGGACTGCAGCCTACCAGGCTCCTCCGCCCATGGGATTTTCCAGGCAAGAGTACTGGAGTGGGGTGCCATTGATTGATCCTTGATTTCATCGTAAAAAGCAAAGAGAATCACCTAAGTCAAAGCATGGAGGATACTTGGAGAATCTTACTTACACCAAAAGATATTCCTGCCAGCTTCTCAGAGCACCAAATTTTACATATTTACATTGCTCACAATTATGCAACATAACCATTTATGGGTGAATGATTGACTTGGAGAGTTCGTGTATGACTGTAAATTCTCCTTGTTATACCCCAAATAGATATACCCCAAGTAAATGTGGTTAAACTTCCTTAGCTTTGTTTTTTACCAATATTAAACATTAGTATAATTGGTTAGTGAGTACATTACTCGGAAAGAGCTGCTCATGAACACATCACACTTCATCAGGGTTACCCCACTGTTTGCAGTTGGGTCATACTAGTGAAGCTCTGTTACGATGTTGCTCTTCTTGTTTTCTGATCACAGGGTTCCAAGTCACTTCCTCTCCTCTTCATTGTCTTTCAAGACATCCCACTCATACCCATAATGTGCGTATCTGAAGATATATAGCTCTGTCTTCACTTCTGTGCTCACAGCAGAATGTAAAGACGAAAGTGCAAGCACAAAAACTAAGTTGTGAACAAAAAAACTAAACCATTCCCTTAGCAGTTGCTTGTTTTGCTTTTAAAAAAATCATCACTTAGAAATGTCTGGATATGTTCCACCCAGGAAAGCGAATCATTTGTGTTATTTTATATCTGTTAGGCAAAGTTATGGGGTGTCCTCTTCACTCCTTTGAAATGCAGAAAGGAAAATGCCCAACAGACTTCAGTGGGATCTTACAGAAGTTACTTAAGAAATACCTAATGTGTCCTCCCTTGAGGGTCTAATCTCTAACTCTCCTTCGCTTTCCTCTGTTCTCGCTCACTGAGGTCTACTTGGTGTGTTTTGGCATCTTTCAGTGGGAAAGTCATTTCCTGTTACATTTATCCAAAGCACCCACACTGTGTGTTTCTCAAGAGTCCCCAGTGAGAGCGCCAGGAATGTGGTACCAGCCCAGGCCTTCTTTGCAAGGACTTGAATCTCACTCAGAAGGATGGGTTAGTAATATTTAAAAGCTCAAAAACAACACTTCCCAAGGCTGAGGACTTTATTAAATGTTAGGGCACACGTACTCAGTTGTGTCCGACTCTTTGGGGCCTATAGACTATGGACTATAGCAGGCCAGGCCCCTCTAACCACAGGGTTTTCCAGGTAAGAGTACTGGGGTGGGTTGCCATGCCCTACCCCAGGGGAATCTCCTCGACCCAAGGATCGAACACACATCTCCTATGTCTCCTCTATTGGCAGGTGGGTTCTTTACCACTAGAGCCACCAGGGAAGCCCTTGCTTAATGCTAGGACACAACTCAAAATGACACCCACACCTTAAAGTATTTGGGAGATGATTAATCAGCATTACATACACCCAGATTTCTGTCTATTCCTTTTATTAAAAGTAAAAGGGATTAACTGCTTTTGTGAGCCATTTATTCATTTTGTAACTGGGCCAATATGCATCAGTAGTATTCAGTTTAGTTCGGTTCAGTCACTCAGTCGTGTCCAGCTCTTTGCGACCCCAGTGGACTGCAGCACACCAGGCTTCCCTGTCCATCACCAACTCCCAGAGTTTACTCAAACTCATGTCCATTGAGTTGGTGATGCCATCCAACCATCTCATCCCCTGTTGTCCCCTTTTCCTCCCGCCTTCGATCCTTCCCAGCATCAGGGTCTTTTCCAGTGATTCAGTTCTTAGCATCAGGTGGCCAAAGTATTGGAGCTTCAGCTTCAGCCTCAGTCCTTCCAATGAATATTCAGGACCGATTTCCTTAAGGATTGATTGGTTTGATCTCCTTGCAGTCCAAGGGACTCTCAAGAGTCTTCTCCAGCACCACAGTTCAAAAGCATCAATTCTTTGTTGCTCAGCTTTCTTTATAGTCCAACTCTCACATCCATACATGACCACTGGAAAAACCATGGCTTTGACTAGACAGACCTTTGTTGGTAAGGAAATGTCTCTGCTTTTTAATATTCTGTCTAGGTTAGTCATAGCTTTTCTTCCAAGGAGCAAGCATCTTTTAATTTCATGGCTTCAGTCACCATCAGCAGTGATTTTGGAGCCCAAGAAAATAAGTCTGTCACTGTTTCCATTGTTTCCCCATCTGTTTGCCATGGAGTGATGGGACCGAATGCCATAATCTTAGTTTTTTGAATGTTGAGCTTTAGGCCAGCTTTTTCACTCTCCTCTTTCACTTTTGTCAAGAGTCTCTTTAGTTCCTCTTCACTTTCTGCCATATCAGTAGTATTACATTGTTCATTTTATATGATTTGTTCTCCTTTTTGTCCTAGAGTGTATTTCCATGTAGATGAGAATAGTGTCTTCGATTTTTCTTAGACTTGTGGGTTCCTCCAGTTCATTTCTCTGAATTGATTATCAGACAGAAATGTAAACCCTCATTGACATGTCTTTTACCCCATTTGGTACTCCTCATTTGACATTTAAAGTTGAATAACTCAGTTTTCAGAGTAGGAAAGTCTAAAAAGATTTAATGGTTTACTGAAATCAGAGGCAGATATATGTGTTTATTCAAAAGTGCCCTCAGCCTCAAGAAATAGGCTCAAATTTGCTGATGAGAGATGTTCATGGAAAATCAGGCACAATGAGAACAGAGCCTGGATTTAAATACAAGACCTACTTTAGAAATTGCCTGGATATATTGTATCCTCACAAAAATTGCCAAGAAATAGGCCCTCTCTCTAATGGCATCCAGTCTCTTTAGCCAATTTTTGGCTTCCATTCCTGGTGTTTTCTTGATCCTGCTCACATCACATGCACATCACACTTGGGTGTCTCCTTTTCTGAGCTGGATGTTCCAATCACTACTGTGAAGATATTTGATGGAAGAAAGCTCTGAGTTTGCAGAGACAATTATGTTGAGCAGTCAGTACATGCAACAGCAAAAGGAGATGTGCAGGCTGTCAAGGTCCCAGGGACTGGCACAGTCAGGTGCCCCAGCTAGAGGCCCCTGGAGTGCTTTGACCCATCACCATCCTTCACACAACTCTGGTTGGGTACAGTCAGTACCATCACATCATTTCATCAGTAGGTGAGAATAAAGGGAAGCAGCTGGCCTATGGTTACAGGGCTCTGAACCAAAGAACCATGTTTAGATCCAGACCCTCTAGTTGCAGACTGAAGATGCTCAGCCAGTTGTGAATGGCTTCTAAGCCCAAAAGGATTCATGGGAATTACTTCTCATGGAAGAGCAGCATAGTATTTGAGAATAGAGAATAATGTTTCCAAAGACTGATAGGTGTTAGATCCTCTAGCATGTGCAGAGAGTGACAAGTAACTTAATATAATTAGAAGCCAATGGGTGAAGTGACCTGAGACCAAGCAGTTATCCAAGCTAGTGCTGACCTGCTCTGACTCTCAGGACAGGACTGAACCTGCGTGGGCAGTGTGTGTGTGTGCGTGTGCATGTGTTTGAACATGCGTGTGTATGTGCATGTGTGCACGTGAGGGGGGAGTACACTAAATAAAGAGATGGAAAGAGGCACTGTTGCAGAATAAGACTGATTGAGAAGGACTCTTCCAAAAACAGGGTCCCAGCAGCTGAGATTGTGTTATTTGTCCCACTGGGCCAGTTGCAGCATCATTCACTACCTCAGGAAATAACCGTTTTGTGGTGAATCATTTCTATTTATGATTCAGACACCAAATCTTGTCCAACTCTTTGAGATCCCATGAACTTCAGCATGCTAGGCTTCCCTGTCCTTCACCATCTCTCTGAGCTTGCCCAAGTTCATGTTCATTGAATCAGTGGTGCCATCCAACCATCTCATCCTCTGTCATCCCCTTCTCCACCCGCTTTCAATCTTTCCCAGCATCAGGGTCTTTTCTAATGAGTCAGCCCTTTGCATGAGGTGGCCAAAGTATTGGAGCTTCAGCTTCAGCATCAGTCCTTCCAATGAACACTCAGAACTGGTCTCCTTTAGGATGGACTGGTTGATCTCCTTGCAGTTAAAGGGACTCAACAGTTTTCTCCTGCACCAAGGTTTGAAAGCATCAGTTCTTTCACACTCTGCCTTCTTTATGGCCCAGCTCTACCTCTGTACATGACTGCTGGAAAGACCACAGCCTTGACTATATAAACCTTTGTCGGCAAAGTGATGTCTTTGTTTTTAATACACGGCCTAGGTCTGTCATAGGGCTTCCCTTGTAGCTCAGTTGGTAAAGAATCTGCCTGCAGTACAGGGTTCGATCCCTGGGTTGGGAAGATCCCCTGGAGAAGGAAATGGCAACCCACTCCAGTATCCTTGTCTGGAAAAATCTCATGGACAGAGGAGCCTGGTGGGCTGCAGTCCATGCGGTTGCAAAGAATTGGGCATGACTGAGCAACTAACACTTACTTACTTACTAGGTCAGTCATAGCTTTCCTGCCCGGAAGCAATTGTCTTCTAACTTCATGGACACAGTCACCATCTGCAGTGATTTTAGAGCCAAAGAAGAGGAAATCTGTCACTGGTTCTACCTCTTCCCCTTCTGTTTGTCATGAATTGATGGTAGATGCTCCATGTATAAGAGATGCAGGCTTGATCTTAACTTTCCTCCATCCAAATCCCTGTCCTTGCCTTTCCCCACGTTCAGCTGGCAAAAGGTGAAGAAGGAGAATGAAAGTAAATATGCAGAATTAGGAGATGCCTCTTTATTGACTTGACAAGAGAGGCCCTGAAAAGCCCCAACTGTCACCACACGCTTGAGTAAGGAAACTGTTGAGTCACTGAGAATGAGCTGCCTCTCCCTCCCCTCGGTGTTCTCAACCACCCCCACAGCACTCTAGTTCTTGAATGTCAAGGCCTTCTTGTGCTCCAGGTTATTGCATGCTCTATTACCATAAGCAAATATATTCTCTTTAACTAAGAATAGCCCTGATCAGGTTTCTGCAAATCAGCCACTCTGAACAGGGCTATGCAAGTGTAGAGTAGATACAAGTCATTAACAGGAGGCAGGTAAAGTAATTAAGGATTGAAGCACAATCAGCAGTGGTGCCTCACAGGTGTGTGTGAAGGTTCAGTTCAGTTCAGTTCTTGTCTGACTCTTTGAGACCCCATGGACTGCAGCACACCAGGCTTCCTGTCCATCACCAACTCCTGGGCTTGCTCAAACTCATGTCCATAGTCAGTGATGCCATCCAACCATCTCACCCTCTGTCGTCCCCTTTTCCTCCTGCCTTCAATCTTTCCCAGCATCAGGGTCTTTTCTAATGAGTCGGCCCTTTGCATCCGGTGGCCAAAGTATTGGAGCTTCAGCTTCAGCATCAGTCCTTCCAATGAATATTCAGGGTTGATTTCCTTTCGGATTGATTGGTTTGATATCCTTGCAGTCCAAGGGACTCTCACGAGTCTTCTCCAACACCACAGTTCAAAAGCATCAATTCTTCAGCAGTCAGCTTTCTTTATAGTCCAACTCTCACATCCATACATGACTACAGGAAACACCATAGCTTTGACTAGACGGACCTTTGTCTGCAAAGTAGTGTCTCTGCATTTTAATATACTGTCTAGGTTGGTCATAGCTTTTCTTCCAAGGAGAAAGTGTCTTTTAATTTCATGGCTGCAGTCAACATCTGCAGTGATTTGGGAGCCCAAGAAAATAAAGTCTCTCACTGTTTCCATTATTTCCCCATCTATTTGCCATGAAGTGATGGGACCAGATGCCATGATCTTAGTTTTTTGAATGTTGAGTTTTACGACAGCTTTTTTACTCTCTTTCACTTTCATCAAGAGGTTCTTAAGTTCCTCTTTGCTTTCTGCCCTAAGGGTTGTGTCATCTGCATATCTGAGGTTATTGATAGTTCTTCTGGCAATCTTGATTCCAGCTTGTGCTTCATTCAGCCTGACATTTCAGTGACGTACACTGCAAATAAGTTAAATAAGCAGAGTGACAATATACAGCCCTGAGGTACTCTTTTCCCATTTTGGAACCAGTCTGTTGTTCCATGTCCAGTTCTAACTGTTGCTTCTTGACCTGCACACAGATTTCTCAGGAGGCAGGTAAGGTGGTCTGGTATTCCTGTCTCTTTAAGAATTTTCCACAGTTTGTTGTGATCCACACAAAGGATTTAGCGTAGTCAATGAAGCAGAAGTAGATGTTTTTCTGGAATCCTCTTGCTTTTCTATGATCCAGTGAATGTTGACAATTTGATCTCTGGTTCCTCTACCTTTTCTAAATCCAGCTTGAACGAATTTTGAGCTTTCTCACTCATGTGAGATGAGTGCAATTGTGAAGGTTACCAATTGGGAAATAAAAGGGTTCTTGGACCTCAAGGCATTCAAGTTGCTCCAATACTCTTTAATTTGCTAGTCTCCAGATAAAACTATGGTGTTAGTACCTCCCACTTTCATGGAGATAAGGCAGTGTGCGCAAACAGGATCTGCACTGAGGTGAAACTCCAACGACTCTAAACACTTTCTTTTTGCTACTGTACTAAGTTAGACATGGTGGCTCAGATGATAAAGAATCTGCCTGCAGTGCGGGGAGACTTGGGTTCGATCCCTGGGTTGGGAAGTTACCCTGGAAGAGGACATGGCAACCTACTCCAGTATTCTTGCCTGGAGAATCCCCATGGAGCATACGACTCAGGACATTCTCCAAGATGGAACACCTCACTGGGGAGGCATGAAAGTCATTAAAAGCACTGGTTTTAAAGTAAGACAAACATGCATTTGTGCCTGGGCACATGCACTAAGTGATCTTAGAGAAGTTTCTAAATGCTTCCTACCTCATTTGTAAAATCAGAAGAATGGTGCTAACTGTATGATTCAGAGTTCTAACAGAAAGTTACTGATGAAGGCACTGCTGGCAAACGTGTAAGAGCAGAATGTAAGGAATTCAAGAAACATTGCGACATGCAGGTGAGTGATAAGCGAGGAAGAAGCATTTCTCCAGGCCTGAGCTGGCTCTGTTACTAGGACTCAAACTCAGAGAGACAGCTTTGTGAAGTTTGCTGATTGACGGGAGCTGCAACCTTGGATCAAGGATCCCAGAAACCCAGTTGGCATCTAGCATGCATACATGCTAAGTCGCTTCAGTCATGTCCAACTTTTTGTGGCCCTTTGGACTGCAGCCCACCAGGCTTCTCTGTCTGTCTGTTGGATTTTCCAGGCAAGAACACTGAAGTGGGTTGCCATGTCCTTCTGCAGGGAACCTTCCTGACCCAGGGATTGAACCTCTCTCACGTCTCCCTGCACCGGCAGGCGGTGTCTTTACCACTAATGCCATGTGGGAAGCCTGCTGATGTGCAGAGCAATCTGTTGACTGAGCTGACGGGAGTTCAGAGGGCAGGGGATTCTTTGGACAGTTCATACAGGTTAGCTTTCTTTTTTTTTTTTTCATACAGGTTAGCTTTCTGGGATGCCAACCAGGTAAATGTGGCTGAGGCTGGGTCAGAAAAGCAAGCATTTTCGATCATTATGCCTTTGTGATGGATATGGAGACCAACAATGATTCTGTGGCAAATATGAATTTGCTTTTTTGTTGTATGTCACTGATATGGAGTGTCTCATGACACTGAGCATTGTGTGATGTTGGGGTGGATGAAAAACACAGAAGCCATAGCTTGCGGAATAATGAGGAACTTGACTTTAAACTTGACTTTAGCTTTGTCTAACTCAATAAAACTATGAGCCATGCTGTGTACGGCCACTCAAGACAGATGGGTCATGGTGGAGAGTCCTGGAAAATGTGGTCCACTGGAGAAGGGAATGGAAAACCACTTCAGTATTCTTGTCTTGAGAACCCCATGAACAGTACAAAAAGGCAAGAAGATAGAACACTGAAAGATGAACTCCCCAGGTCGGCAGGTTCCCAATATGCTGCTGGAGAAGAATAGAGAAATAACTCCAGAAAGAATGAAGGGATGGACCCAAAGCAAAAACAACACCCAGTTGTGGATGAGACTGGGGATAGAGGCAAAGTCGAATGCTGTAAAGAGCAATATTGCATAGGAACCTGGAATCTTAGGTCCATGAATCAAGGCAAATTGGAAGTGCTCAAAGAAGAGATGGCAAGAGTGAATGCTAACATTTTAGGAATCAGAAACTAAAATGAACTGGAATGGGCGAATTTAACTCAGATGACCATTTTATCTATTACAATGGGCAAGAATCCCTTAGAAGAAATGGAGTGGCCATCACAGTCAACAATAGAGTCAGAAATGTAGTACTTGGATGCAATCTCAAAAATGACAGAATGATCTCTGTTCGTTTCCAAGGCAAACCATTCAACATCACAATAACCCAAGTCTATGCCCTGACCAGTAATGCTGAAGAAGCTGAAGTTGAGTGTTTCTATAACGACCAAAAGACCTTCTAGAGCTAACACCCAAAACAGATGTCCTTTTCATTATAGGGGACTGGAATGCAAAAGTAGGAAGTCAAGAAACACCTGGAGTAACAGGCAAATTTGGCCTTGGAGTACAGAATGAAGCAAGGCAAAGGCTAATAGAGTTTTGCCAAGAGAATACACTGGTCATAGCAAATACCCTCTTCCAACAGCACAAGAAAAGGCTCTACATACAGACATCAGTTCAGTTCTGTTCAGTCACTCAGTCATGTCTGACTCTTTGTGACCCCATGAATCGCAGCATGCCAGGCCTCCCTGTCCATCACCAACTCCCGGAGTTCACTCAGACGCACGTCCATGGAGTCAGTGATGCCATCCAGCCATCTCATCCTCTGTCGTCCCCTTCTCCTCCTGCCCCCAATCCCTCCCAGCATCAGAGTCTTTTCCATTGAGTCAACTCTTCACATGAGGTGGCAAAAGTACTGGAGTTTCAGCTTTAGCATCATTCCTTCCAAAGAAATCCCAGGGCTGATCTCCTTTAGAATGGAGACATCACCAGATGGTAAATACTGAAAGCAGATTGATTATATTCTTTGCAGCAAAATATGGAGAAGCTCTATACAGTCAGCAAAAACAAGACCGGGAGCTGACTGTGGCTCAGATCATGAACTTCTTATTGCCAAATTCAGACTTAGATTGAAGAAAGTAGGGGAAAAGCACTAGACCATTCATATATGACATACATCAAATCCCTTATGATTATACTGTGGAAGTGAGAACTAGATTCAAGGGATTAAATCTCATAGACAGAGTGCCTGATGAACTATAAACAAAGGTTCATGACATCGCACAGAAGACAGGGATCAAGATCATCCCCAAGAAAAAGAAATGCAAAAAAGCAAAATGGCTGTCTGTGGAGGCCTTACAAATAGCTATGAAAAGAAGAGAAGTGAAAGCAAAGAAGAAAAGGAAAGATATACCCATTTGACTGCAGAGTTCCAAAGAATAGCAAGGAGAGATAAGAAAGCCTTCCTTAGTGATCAGTGCAAAGAAATAGAGGAAAATAATAGAATGGGAAAGACTAGAGATCTCTTCAAGAAAATTAGGTATACCAAGGTAACATTTTATGCAAAGATGGGCTCAATAAAGGACAGAAATGGTATGGAACTAACAGAAGCAGAAGACATTAAGAAGAGGTAGCAAGAATACACTGAAGAACAATACAAGAATGATCTTCATGACCCAGATAATCATGATGTTATGATCACTCACCTAGAGCCAGACATCCTGGAATGAGAAGTCAAGTGGGCCTTAGGAAGCATCACTATGAACAAAGCTAGTGGAGGTGATGGAACTCCAGTTGAGCTATTCAAATCCCAAAGGTGATGCTGTGAAAGTGCTGCACTCAATATGCCAGCCAACCTGGAAAACTCAGCAGTGGCCACAGGACTGGAAAAATCAGTTTTCAATCCCAAAGAAAGGCAATGTCAAAGAATGTTCAGACTACCACACAACTGCACTTATCTCACACGCTAGTAAAGTAATGTTCCAAATTCTCCTAGACAGGCTTCATCAGTACATGAACCATGAACTTCCAGATGTTCAAACTGATTTTAGAAGAGGCAGAGGAACCAGAGATCAAATTGCCAACATCCACTGGATTATTGAAAAAGCTCCCCAAAACGTCTATATCTGCTTTATTGACTATGCCAAAGCCTTTGATGTGTGGATGTGTGGATCATAACAAACTGGAGAATTCTTAAAGAGATGGGAATACCAGACCACTTGACCTGCTTCTTGAGAAATCTGTAAGCAGGTTGATAAGCAACAGTTAGAACTGGACATGGAAAAACAAACCGGTTCCAAATAGGAAAAGGAGTATTTCAATACTGTATATTATCGCCCTGCTTATTTAACTTAAATGCATAAACATCATGAGAAATGCTGGGCTGGATGAAGCACAAGTTGGAATCAAGATTGCTGGGAGAAATATCAATAACCTCAGATATGCAGATGACACCACCCTTAAGGCAGAAAGTGAAGAAGAACTAAAGAGCCTCTTGATGAAAGTGAAAGAAGAGAGTGAAAAAGTTGGCTTAAAGCTCAACATTCAGAAAACTAAGATCATGGCATCTGGTCCCATCACTTCATGGCAAATAGATGGGGGAACAGTGGAAACAGTGACAGACGATTTTTTGGGGCTCCAAAATTACTGCAAATGGTGACTGCAGCCATGAAATTAAGATGCTTACTTCTTGGAAGGGACGTTATTACCAACCTAGACAGCATATTAAAAAGCAGAGACATTACTTTGCCAACAAAGGTCTGTCTAGTCAAGGCTATGATTTTTCCAATAGTCATGTATGGATGTGAGAGTTGGACTAAAAATAAACCTGAGCACTGAAGAATTGATGCTTTTGAACTGTAGTGTTGGAGAAGACTCTTGAGAGTCCCTTGGACTGCGATGAGATCCAACACATCCATCCTAAAGGAAATCAGTCCTGAATAAAAGGAAATCAGTCCTGAATATTCATTGGAAAGACTGATGTTGAAGCTGAAACTCCAATACTTTGGCCACCTGATGGGAAGAACTGACTCATTTGAAAAGAGCCTGATGCTGGGAAAGATTGAAGACGGGAAGAGAAGGGGATGGCAGAGGATGAGATGGTTGGATGGCATCACCGACTGGATGGACATGAGTTTGAGCAAGCTTTGGGAATTGGTGATGGACAGGGAGGCCTGATGTGCTGCAGTCCATGGGGTCGCAAAGAGTCGGACATGACTGAGCGACAGAACTGAACTGACTTTAATAGAAATCTTCAGTTTTGACTCATGGAGATTCCAATGCCTGCTTGAGGATTTGGGGCTGTGATGGCAAAACACAGCCATTGAGAGCCCTGGTTCATCTAAGGATGAACCAGAGACTCTGCTCTAGGAGATTTCAGGAGGAGAAAATGGGCCACTTCCTCCAACTATGTACAGTGAGAGACTCTCCTACAGTTGTGACCTGGGGTGAAGTTGTCTGCTTTTCTTCTCTCCTCAGTGTTTTAGGAGAACACCTTTCACTTTTTATAGACCTAAAATTACTAAGTGGTCCTTGCAATTCCCTTCTTTAGGTGGAGGATTCTAATGATTAAGAGATCTGAAGCCAACAGCAATGCATAGGCATGTATGTTCAGTGCAAAATGATTCATACTTGCCAGAGCTTGTTAAGTATGGATATTCTGCAGTACTGGTTAACACGTAGGATTTGACCACCTTGCCTGCTCCCTTCCTTCCCTTCTTGGGACTCTTGGAGGTGATGAAGTGAGTCACAGGGTTGCAAGTTGAATCACAGTACCATGGAGATTCATGCAAAATCCATAGCCTTGAGAGGACAATTTTGCTGGGAGGGTCTATAATGTGTGTGTTTAGCGGGGAGGTGTGTGCCTTTACAGTGGGCAAAAAGAGATGTGGGAAAACAGGTCATATCAGAGCTTCCTCGCACAGACCTAGAAACAGAGAGAAATGGAGGAGGCACCTGTGCCAGAAATGAAAGCTGATGCTTTGGAATCCATTGTGCTGAAGACAGAAACTAAAGCTGAGCTACAATTAATCTGATGATATGTCAGGGAACAGAAAGGCACAGATAGATTTGCACATTTCTCCACTAAAAATACACTAAAATTCAGAATAAATTTATTCCAAGTTAAAAAAAAATGTTAAGTGATTAATAATAAAGAGCAGAAGAGTCTACAGTAGGAACTGAAGCAGATCACACAAATAGGTTTCAGCTTTGAAAGAATGTCTCTGGCTTCATCTCATCTTCACATATTCCAATTGTATGTATTATGGCAAAAGGAAAAAAAAACTGAAGGATTTCACAGAGTAGGTTGTGAGAATTCAGTGGATTCTTGAAGTCTGGGATTCCACTGTTGGGAAAAAAAATTTGTTGAGAAAAACTGAGGCTGTTATTGGAACAAAGCAGAACTTTCTTCAATATCTGCTTCTCAGCCATCCTATAGTACACAGACATAAGAAAAGGTTAGAGCTGGGTTATTCTTGAATGGGGCTCCTGGTGTCCCCAGAATGCAATGGAAAGAGAACAGACCAGTTTCTCTCCCTCAGAACACAACTGACATTTACAAGTACTCAACATTAGATGATTTCTTATTCATTTTCAAAACTTATTTTTTTTAAGTTGTTATATTGTTTTGTATTCAGTAAAACTGAATTTATTTCAGTTACTTAAGAAATCTAAGAATGATTACAGTGTGATTTTGGAAACAAAACTAAATTTCAAATAATACCAGACAGGGTGAGAACATTAATATGAAAGAGAAACTATCATGTTTTAAATCCACATTGTGAATAAAGTTATAGATGCCTGTTTTTCAAAGAAAACAAAGAATGTTAGATATTCAGTTCAGTCGCTCAGTTGTGTCTTGCCCTTTGTGATCCCATGTACTGCAGCCTGCCAGGCTTCCCTATCAATCGCCAACTCCTGGAGCATGCTCAAACTCATGTGCATTGAGTCGGTGGTGCTATCCAACCAACTTATCCCCTGTCATCCCCTTCTCCTCCTGCCTTCAATCTTTCCCAGTATCAGGGTCTTTTCAAATGAGACAGCTCTTTGCATCAAGTGGCCAAAGCATTGGATCTTAAGCTTCAGCATCAGTCCTTCCAATGAATATTCAGGACTGATTTCCTTAAGGATTGATTGGTTTGATCTCCTCGCAGTCCAAGGGACTCTCAAGAGTCTTCTCCAGCACCACAGTTCAAAAGCATCAATTCTTTGTTGCTCAGCTTTCTTTATAGTCCAACTCTCACATCCATACATGACTACTGGAAAAACCATAGCTTTGACTAGATGGACCTTTGTTGGCAAAGTAATGTGTCTACTTTTGAATATGTTGTAAAAGTTGGTCATAGCTTTTCTTCCAAGGAGCAAGTGTCTTTTAATTTCATGGCCGCAGTCACCATCAGCAGTGATTTTGGAACCTCCCAAAATAAAGTCTCTCACTGTTTCCATTGTTTCCCCATCCATTTGTCATGAAGTGATGGGACCAGATGCCATGATCTTAGTTTTCTGAATGCTGAGTTCTAAGCCAGCTTTTTCACTCTCCTCTTTCACTTTCATCAAGAGGCTCTTTAGTTTCTCTTCACTTTCTGCCATAAGGGTAGTGTCATCTGCATATCTGAGGTTATTGATATTTCTCCCAACAATCTTGATTCCAGTTTTCATCCAGCCTGGCATTTTGCATGATGTACTCTGCATATAAGTTAAATAAGCAGGGTGACAATATACAGCCTTGACGTACTCCTTTCCTGATTTGGAACCAGTCTGTTGTTCCATGTCCAGTTCTAACTGTTGCTTCCTGACCTGCATACAGATTTCTCAGGAGGCAGGTCAGGTGGTCTGGTATTTCCATCTCTTGAAGAATTTTACACAGTTTGATGTAATCCACACAGTCAGAGGCTTTGACATAATCAATAAAGCAGAAGTAGATGTTTTTCTGGAACTCTCTTGCTTTTTTGATGATCCAAAAGATGTTGGCAATTTGATCTCTGGTTCCTCTGCCTTTTCAAAATCCGTCTTGAACATCTGGAAATTTATGGTTCACATACTGTTGATGCCTGGCTTGGAGAATTTTGAGCATTACTCTGCTAGCATGTGAGATGAGTGCAATTGTGTGGGTAGTTTGAGCACCCTTTGTCATTCCCCTTCAGTGGGATTGGAATGAAAACTGACCTTTTCCAGTCCTGTGGCCAATGCTGAGTTTTCCAAATTTGCTGGCATATTGAGTGCAGCACTTTCACAGCATCATCTTTTAGGATTTGAAATAGCTCAACTGGTCTTCCATCACCTCCACTAGCTTTGTTCATAGTGATGCTTCCTAAGGCCCACTTGACTTCTCATTCCAGGATGTCTGGCTCTAGGTGAGTGATCACACCATCGTGGTTATCTGGGTCATGAAAATTTATTTTGCATAGTTCTTCTGTGTGTTCTTGCCACTTCTTCTTAATATCGTCTGCTTCTGTTAGGGCCATACCATTTCTGTCCTTTTTTTGTGTCCATCTTTGCATAAAATGTTACCTTCGTATACCTAATTTTTTTGAAGAGATCTCTAGTCTTTTCCATTCTATTGTTTTCCTCTATTTCTTTGCATTGATCATTTAGGAAGGCTTTCTTATCTCTCCTTGCTATTCTTTGGAACTCTGCCTTCAAATGTGTATATCTTTCCTTTTCTTTGCTTTTCACTTCTCTTCTTTTCACAGCTATTTGTAAGCCCACCTCAGGCAACCATTTTGCCTTTTTGCATTTCATTTTCTTGGGGAAGGTCTTGATCACTGCCTCCTGTACAATGTCCTGAACCTCTGTCCATAGTTCTTTAGGCACTCTGTCTATCAGATTTAATCCCTTGAATCTATTTCTCACTTCCACTGTATAGTCATAAGGGTTTTGATTTAGGTCATACCTTAATGGTCTAGTGGTTTTCCCTATTGTCTTCAATTTAATTCTCAATTTTGCAGTAAGAAGTTCATGATCTGAGCCACAGTCAGCTCCTGGTCTTGTTTTTGCTGACTGTATAGAGCTTCTCCATCTTTGGCTGCAAAGAATAAAAGCAATCTGATTTCGGTGTTGACCTTCTGGTGATGTCCATGTGTAGAGTCTTCTCTTGTGTTGTTGGAAAAGGGTGTTTGTTATGACCAGTGCATTCTCTTGGCAAAACTCTATTAGCCTTTGCCCTACTTCATTCTGTACTCCAAGGCCAAATTTGCCTGTTACTCCAGGTGTTTCTTGACTTCCTACTTTTGCATTCCAGTTCCCTATTATGAAAAGGACATCTGTTTTGGGTGTTAGTTCTAGAAGGTCTTGTAGGTCTTCCTAGAACCGTTCAACTTCAGCTTCTTTAGCGTTACTTGTTGGGGCATAGACTTGGATTACTGTGATGTTGAATGATTTGCCTTGGAAACGAACAGAGATCATTCTGTTACTTTTGAGATGGCACCAAGTACTGCATTTCAGCTTATTTTGTTGACTAGGAGGGCTACTCCATTACTTTTAAGGGACTCTTGCCCACAGTAGTAGATATAATGGTAATCTGAATTAAATTCACCCATTCCACTCCATCTTAGTTCACTGATTCCTAAAACATTGATGTTCACTCTTGCCATCTCCTTTTTGACCACTTCTAATTTACCTTGACTTATGGACCTACCATTCCAGGTTCCTATGCAATATTGCTCTTTAACCACATTGGATTTACTTCCATCACTAGTTACATCCACAACTGGATGTTGCTTTTGCTTTGATTCCATCTTTTCATTCTTTCTGGAGTTATTTTTCTATTCTTCTCCAGTAGCATATTGGTCATCTACTGACCTGGGGATTTCAACTTTCAGTGTCCTATCTTTTTGCCTTTTCATACTGTTCATGGGGTTCTCAAGGTAAGAATACTGAAGTGGTTTGCCAATCCCTTCTCCAGTGCATTAGATGTAATATTTACAATAAAATAAAATTTGCTGGAAATAGAGGCATCTAGGCCATAGTTATATTAGAGCTACAATTCTTCCCCTCTCACTGAGATTAAAATAATACAATCTTCTACAGTGAAGAAGGAAAAGGATGGCCAGACCTACAGAGATTTCAGGGTTTAGCCCATGAGAAGTGGCTGCAGGCACCGGTGGGCTGTGTGCCTGGTGAGGGCTGCTTCAAGGAACAGTGAAGATACGAGTGACTTTGTGTATCTTGTTTCTGCAGAATTGAGTTTCAGATTTGTTACTTTTTAATTCAAAGTTTATTATACATTATTACTTATAAAAGAGAAAAGAAAACTCACAATGTTTGAAGTAACAAAGGCTGCTATGTTCAAAAATCATGGAAAAAAATAAAGTTGAAACATTTGGTGGACCTAAAGCACCGCCACCTCCTACTCCCATCACCACCAAAAACAGAAGAAAACACTGTGATTGTAAACTCCAGCATGTATGATTTGTGCTTGGGGGGAAATCATGGCAGAATTATGAGCCACTGAAACTTTTCAATCTCTGACAGTAAGATAGTCAGTAGTTGATAGATAGGTTTTCTAAGTTTCTATGTTCATTTGGCCTTGCTTAGCAAAGGTGGTCTTCAGTGCTTCCAGAGTCACCCCACTGCACCGTTTCCAAGACAGTATTTTCTTTTCTTTTGAACACAGCTGGTTACAAACTAGCTGTGCCATTGCAGAAGCTATGGGTCCCACATCTTCCAGCAGAGAAATGCACATCGTGGTTGGGAACAGGCCTTACTTTAGGTCTTGTTTTTGGTCTAAGATCTGCTCTGTGCAGCTTTTGCATCACTGTAGCCTGACCTTCACGTCAGTCTCAGTTACTTCCCGTTCCTCTTGCCACGTTCCCTGTAGGCACACCGCTGGAATAGCACCCCCAGTGTGATGTAGTCTCTCCCTCACTGTAGGCATTGTACTCTGACTCCAAATACCATTTTGTTCAAGAATAGATTTCTTCTTTACGCTCGAAGAGGCAGCCCCTTTGTCCCCACCTCAGAGATGGCTGTCTGCCGCCCCAGTATTTCCTAGACAGCCAGGGCCCTTCCTGCGCTTCTTTAGTCTGTTTCTTACATCTCTAGATCTGCTCTGCCAGGATGAACCTTCATCACAAGTGCAGGCTGTGCAGGAGCAGGGTGGGTTAGTGGTGGCAGAGGTAATCAGCTGGTGTGCTCATGCACGGTTCAGCTCTGGATTTCTGCCTGGCACTCTAAAAGTGTTCAAAGTTGTAAATTCATGTGAAGATTTTCCTTAGAAAGAGAATCGTTGGCTTGAACAGAGTCTTGAGCGTAAGCTGATTCTACTAGTTCATTTCTATGTTTGGTAGCTGTTAGATCCAGACCTAAGCAGTGATTCTGCCTCTAACAGTTGAGTGGTCCTGGGAGGTCACTCAGTGTTTCTCAGCTGAAGTCTCATCATGAGGAACACTTTCTTGTGGCCTTGTCGGGATATTTGGTGAATAATGCGTACTAAGTAGCTTCAGTCGTGTCCAACTCTTGGTGACCCCATGGGCTGTAGCCCACCAGGCTCCTCTGTCCATGGGATTCTCCATGCAGGAACACTGGAATGGGTTTCCATTTCCTTCTCTAGGTGAATAATAATAAGCACAAAACATTTAGCTTTCTGGAACCTGGCACAGAGTAGGTGCTTGCTAAGTATCAGCTCTGTTGATAAGATTAAATTAAAAGGAACTTTCAGAAGTAATGGAAATATCATTACAGTAAAGTGTGTAGAAGAAACAAACATCTGCTGTGGCACATTTCATCAGCTCTTCAGCAAGAACAGAAGCACTGCCTACGGACACGGTCAGTGACTAAAGAGAAATGTGCTCTAATCGCCTTTAAAATTCTCTACATCATGACTTTTATGGGTCTTTACACCTGCAAATTCTGGAGAAAGAAACCTTTGAGTGGGATCAAGAGTGATGAATCGTGTATTTTGATCTAGAGCCCAAAGCCGGGAGCACTGCTTCAGTCTATGGATTTCAAGTGCACGGGGGCTCATCAGGAGTGCTTCTTCCTGCCCTCAGGAGTCTGGCAAGTTCCTGTCTCCAGAGAGTGCCCAGACAGGCATTCTAGTAACTCACTGAGACTTAGGAATGTTGCCTGCTTAAGCAATACTTTTGCTTTTATATAGCATGATATTGGAGAAGGCAATGGCACCCCACTCCAATACTCTTGCCTGGAAAATCCCGTGGACGGAGGAGCCTGGTAGGCTGCAGTCCATGAGGTCGCTAAGAGTCGGACACAACTGAATGACTTCACTTTGACTTTTCACTTTCATGCATTGGAGAAGGAAATGGCAACCCACTCCAGTATTCTTGCCTAGAGAATCCCAGGGACGGGGAGCCTGGTGGGCTGCCGTCTATGGGGTCGCACAGAGTCGGACACGACTGAAGTGACTTAGCAGCAGCAGCAGCAGCAGCAGCAGCATGATATTATTTATCCAAGTATCACTTTTGAGGCTATTAGTTCATATAGTTCATTTTCAAGATTTGCACATATTATCAGGGTCATAGCTAATGTCAGTGTGACCAGATTGTGACCAGACCAGTTAACCACTCTGGGTTTCATCGTGTTTCACTGGTAAAATGGGAAATTGGATTGAGCTGTTTAAATCATTTTTTGAAGAGAATCCTTATTTATAAAATAGATAAAACCGGTGGTGCCAATTGAAGGGGACTGGGAGTGCAGCCCACCCCTCAGTCCCTGGCCCCTCAACCACGCTCTGCTCCTTTAGATTAAAACAGCAGCTCTTCCCCATCTGAAATCTAGGGTTTAAGTCATGTTAGGCACTTTGCTGCTGCTGCTGCTGCTAAGTCGCTTCAGTCGTGTCCGACTCTGTGCGACCCCATGGACTGCAGCCTACCAGGCTTCTCTGTCCATGGGATTCTCCGAGCAAGAACACTGGAGTGGGTTGCCATTTCCTTCTCCAATGCATGAAAGTGGAAAGTGAAAGCGAAGTCGCTCAGTCGTGTCTGACTCTTAGCGACCCCATGGACTGCAGCCTCCAGGCTCCTCCATCCATGGAATTTTCCGGGCAACAGTACTGGAGTGGGGTGCCATTGCCTTCTCACTCAATTATGGTTTAATATTTAATTAAAAGATACACATTGTATTTACTCATTACACAAGCTTGCCTCGGTCCCATCAGCCTTGTCGAAGACTCAACCCTCCCTTTCTGAGAATCACCTCCCGTTTCCTGGAGCCTGTTTACTTTGGCTCCGCTGTCAATTTGTCACCTGCAACCAGGGGAGAGATGTGCTCAGAAGTTAAAGACGTTGGGTGAAGCTTCGGTTGGTACAGGTTGGCAGCGGCCCCGGCAGTGAGGAGACTCAGCCTCTGTGGACCTGAAACCCAGACATGTGCTGCTGCTATAGAACCACCTGCCTTGGTGAGTAGACACATTATATTCCCAAGTCCACAAAGAAAAGAAACAAAAGCCCTTTACACTGCTGACTATGTAACTGGCTATTTTACAGTCATGGTGCTAAAACACATTGTGATGGTCTCAACAGAAGAAACAGTAGGAGGTTCTAACCTTTGCATTATGTTTGTTGGCAGATGTATGAATTATTTTTTTTTAAAGCCCTCTTATCTTAGGGCTGTGACCAACAGCACACCAGGCACCACGTGGCTTTTGGTGTCTGGCTTCTTTCACTTCTTCCACTGTTTTCAGAGTTCAGCTGTCTTATAGCATGGATCCATCCTTTATACCCTTTTACAGCGGAATGATTATATATATGGATGTATATGTGGATATAGCACATATTACTTATGCATTCATCAACTGATAGGCGTTTGGGTTCTTATTTTGGAATATTATGGCTAATACTGCCATGCACATTTCTGTACAAGATTTTGTGTGCACATGTGTTTTCAACTTCCTTGGGTATACACATAGAAGCAGGATGGGTGGCTCAAATGTTAATTCTATGCTTGACTTTTTGAGAAACTGCCAGACTGTATTCCAAAGAAGCAACACTATTTTAGATTTCATTTATATTTTCTTCCTTCTGTTTTCCTTTTTCTCTCTTTGTAGAATTCTGTTATAAACCGTGAAGATGAATCAGAAAAATAAACACAGCTTCTTCAATAAGTCAACGGCCAAAAAAAAAAGAGATAGGAGGATAATTTATTAATTATATAGACATAAGAGACATTTCAACTAATTACACAGTGCTCTGAGAATGACTGTGCCTTTCCGGATGGCCAATATCTCAAATATTTGGGATAGTCTTTGGAGAAGGCAATGGCACCCTACTCTAATACTCTTGCCTGGAAAATCCCATGGATGGAGGAGCCTGGTAGGCTGCAGTCCATGGGGTCCCAAAGAGTTGGACACGACTGAGTGACTTCACTTTCACTTTTTACTTTCATGCATTGGAGAAGGAAATGGCAACCCATTCCAGTGTTCTTGTCTGGAGAATCCCAGGGACGGGGGAGCCTGGTGGGCTGCCGTCTATGGGGTCGCACAGAGTCGGACACGACTGAAGTGACTTAGCAGCAGCAGCAGCAGAGATAGTCTTGGGCAAACCAGAGCAGTGTGTCACCTTCTGTGATGTAGCTGGCCACTATCAATAGGAATTTAGCCAGATCAAAGTATTTTCCAACTAGATTAGTTTTCCAAGTCTTCATACCAGGTCCTATTGTACTCTTACATCCTACACCTATATTCTGGTTTATCAGAGTGCTTTCAGAACCATACAACAGAGTCAAAAGGAAACGCTGTTGCATATGTCTAACTTGCACTGTGTGCTTAGTTACTCAGTCCTGTCCAACTCTTTGTGACCCCATGGACCATAGCCAGGCTAACCCACCAGGCTAATGCCAGGCGTAGTAATGGGGGAGGGTGCACGGTGACTGCAGCCACGAAATGAAAAGACACTTGCTCCCAGGAAGGAAGGCTCTGACAAACCTAGATGGTGTGTTGAAAAGCAGAGACTTCACTTTGTTGACAAAGGTGCATATAGTCAAAGCTATGGTTTTTCGAGAGTTAGACCATAAAGAAGGCTGCGCACTGAAGAACTGATGCTTTTGAACTGTGGTGTTGAAGAAGACTCTTGAGAGTCCCTTGGACTGCAAGGAGATCCAACCAGTCCATCCTAAAGGAAATCAGTCCTGAATATTCATTGGAAGGACTGTTGCTGAAACTCCAATACTTTGGCCACTTGATGTGAAGAACTGACTCATTGGAAAAGACCCTGATGCTGGGAAAGATTGAAGGTGGGAAGAGAAGAGAGTGATGGAGGAAAAGATGGTTTCATGGCATCACCGACTCGATGGACATGAGTTTGAGCAAACTCTGGGAGACAATGAAGGACCAGGAAGCCTGGCGTGCTGCAGTCCATGGGGTCGACCGAACAACCAACATTAAAGTTGTTGTTCTGAAAGCTGCCACAAGGCGGCAGCATTTCCTCATGTTCGGCTTTGGTTCACTCAGGCGACCGGGGCCTTAGGGAAAATTCTGTTCCCGGATTGTCAGAGCGGAAAGTGCGGGAGGAATTACCAAGGGCTTGTTTGTGTCTCATGACTTCTTCCCCCTTACAGTTTATTCCTGAGACACATCTCAGTTCTTGAAACCATCCTCTGCGCAGTGTGCTGTCACCGTAGGTGGGGGGACCCTAAGAAAGGAGGCGGAGGCGGGAGCCCCGGGGACTCCTAGAGCTCTCCCAGCACAGAGGCTGCAGCGTCCGCGGGGCGCAGTGAGCTCGCTTCCTCTGCAGGACCCGGAGGCCGCGGGCCCGTGAAGAGATCGCAGGCGCTCCCGTCCACGAGCGGATGGCTGGCCACGCGGGCCGGGATACTCTCCTCCACTCCCTCGGACATAGGGCTTCCCAGCCTCGGCCCCAGCCTGCTCAGGCTCCAGAGATCTGACAGCAGCTCAGGTAGTCAGTGCTAAAGGGGACTGGAGTAGGCTTTTTTGTTTGTTTGTTTGTTTTCAAGTATAATTTGAATTGGAGTATGTAGGTGAGTTACAATGTTGTGGTTTTTTTTTTTTCCTTTCCTATATACAGCAACTTGATTCAGTTATACAAAGACAGACACACGTTCCTTTCCTGGTCCTTTTCCCATATAGCTTATTACAGAGGGTCGAGTAGCTTCCTTGTGCCATACAGTCTCTCTGTGGATTATTATATAAGTAGCAGGGTGCATATGTTAATATGAGCCAGTTATTTCCTCTGGCCCCTCACCTTTCTCTTTTGGTAATCATAAGGTTCTTTCCTAGGTCTGTGAGTCTGTCATTGTTGGGTAAAGACATTCATTTTGTATCCATTATTAGATTCTACCTGAAAGTGATATCATATGATACTAGTCTTTCAAAGACTCTTGAGAGTCCCTTGGACTGCAAGGAGGTCCAAAAAGTCCATCCTAAAGGAGATCAGTCCTGGGTGTTCTTTGGAAGGAATGATGCTGAAGCTGAAACTCCAATACTTTGGCCACCTCATGCGAAGAGTTGACTCATTGGAAAAGACCTTAATGCTGGGAGGGATTGGGGGCAGGAGAAGGGGACGACAGAGGATGAGATGGCTGGATGGCATCATTGACTCTATGGACGTAAGTCTGAGTGAACTCCGGGAGTTGGTGATGGACAGGGAGGCCTGGCGTGCTGCAGTTCATGGGGTTGCAAAGAGCCGGACACGACTGAGCGACTGAACTGAAAGTGCCATCGTATGATACTAGTCTTTCACTGTCTTCCTTACTTTATGTCATTTGATCGCCTCTACTTTCTTTCCTGTGACTGGAAATGGCGTTATTTCATCCTTCTTTGTGGCTGAGTAATATTGTATTACTGTACAAGTACCCCATCTTCTTCGTGCATTCATCTGTCCTTTTACACGTAGGTTGCTTCCTTGTCTTAGCTATGGTACCTAGGGCAACTGGGATCGTAGAGGTTCAGGTGTCTTTCAAGATTTTGTTTTATCTCCAAATCTATGCCCAGATGTGGGATTTCAGGGTCCTATGGTGATTCTGTTGAGGTTTTAAGAGAAACTCCATACTTTTCCTTCTAGTTGATGTATCAGTTTGCATTCCCAAAAAACACTGCAGGAGGGTTACCTGCTCTCCACACACTCTCCAGCATTTATTGTCGCAGATTTTTTTAAATGGCCATTTTGACTGGTGTGAGTTGATACCTCATTGGACTTTTGAGTTACCTATTTATAGAATAATGGGTTATGCTGAGCATCTTCTCATCTGATGAATGATCTTCTCTATGCCTTCTTTGGAGAAATGTCCAGTTAGGTCATTGGCCCATTTTTTGCTGTGTGTTTATATATATATATATCTTGAGCTGTGCAAGCTGCTTGCATGAGTTTGTTGTGATATTCTCCTTTGCAAATATTTTTCCCATCCTGAGGGTGGTCTTTTTCTTCTGTTTTAGGTTTCATTTGCTCTGCCAAGGCTTTGAAAGTTAATTAGGTCCCATTTGTTTATTTTAGTTTTTTCATTATTCTAAGAAGTGGATGCAAAAAGAACCTTCTGTGATTTATGTCAAAGCATGATCTGCCTATATACACCTCAAGAGGCTTATAGTATCTGACGTTACATTTAGACCTGTGAACTGTTTGGAACTTAGCTTTGTGCATGGTCGTAGGGAATATTCTAATCTCATTCTCGTTTCCCTTGCTTAAGGAGCCTGCATCCCATCCTCAATAGTGGCTGTTCCCAATTTGTATTTCCAGCATCTGCAGAAGAGGGTTCCCTTTTCATCACACCCTCTACAGGATTTAATGTTTGTAGAGTTTTTGACAGTGGCCCTCTGACTGGTGTGAGGCGATACCTTGTTGTACTTTCAATTTGCGTTTCTCTAATATTTAGTGATGTAGACATCTTTTCCTGTGACTTTTTTACAAAGGTGTAATATAAACTTTTCTCTTGAAATTGTCTTCCTGAAGGTCTTCCAAGTTTTGCATTCTTTTTCAATGACCAGTCCTGGGATATTTCTTGAAATCGGGTATTTTTCACTTGTAGCCCCACAGGCCTAGTGAATATTGTGTCCATAGCACAGCTTTTCATGCTGTTGTTGTTCAGTCACTGAGTCGTGTCATAAGTTGGGTTTGTAAGTGTGTGAGTCTGTTTCTGTTGTGTCAATTAGTTCATTTGTGTGAACTGATAGAATACACCTGTCAGTGATATCTGAGGTTATTCGTCTTTCTCTGACTTACTTCCCTTAGTATGATAATCATTTGGTCCATCCATGCTGGGGTCATTGGCATTATTCTGTTCTCTTTTATAACTTAGTAGGGTTCCAGTGAAGAGGGGTATCACTAAGTGTTCATGTTTTGGTCAATGGACTCGAGAGGTTTATAGTATCTGACGTTACATTTAGATCTGTGAACTGTTTGGAACTTAGTTCCAAATTTGGTTGGTTGGTTGATTGAATTTGGTTGATTCCAGTGTCTTGTGTATTGTAAATCATGCTGCCCTGAAAACAGCAGTGCATGTGTCATTTCCAATTCTGATTTTCTCTGGATCTAAGTCCAGGAGTGGGACTGCCAGATCTTGCAGTTTCACTACACTTAGACTTTTTTAAGGAACCTCTATGCTGTTTTCCACAGTTCCTGTACCAATTAACATCCCAATAAAGAGTGAAGGCAATTCTGTTTTCCCTGCGCCCTCTGTAGGACTTATTCCTAGTAGATCTTTTTGATGTTGTCCGTCCCGACCAGTTTTAGGTGATTCGTCATGGTAGTTTTGATTTCCATGCATTTAATATTTAGTGAGGTGGAGCATCTGTGCAGGTCCTTTTTCGATCTTATACAGTATAAGTACAATTTACCAGTTGAAATTGGTTTATTGAATGTGTGCCTTGTTTTAAATTATTTTCCAATGATTTACACAGCGACCTTGTTTGATGGCAGGTGTCATATACAGCCTCACAGACCTCGTGAATTTTGAGCCCAGCAGCCCTGGTTTTAAAGTTGTTGCTATGGGGAATGGCCACAAGGGGCAGCACTTCATGCCCATCTCTGGTTTCCAGGGCGAGCAGAGCCTTAGGGAAAGCCGTGTTCATCCAGGTTCACCCTGCCCTGGAGCCCTCTTGGTCAATTACCGAGCCCACTGCATCTTTACTCTTTAAAATTCTGTAGGTGTCCGGGTGGATGGCATCACCGACTCAATGGACATGAGTTTGAGTAAGCCCCTGGAAATGGTGAAGGACAGGGAAGCCTGGTGTGCCTCGGTCCACGGGGTCGCAAAGAGCTGGACACACTGAGCGACTGAACAACCACCAACTGTTCAGGTGTGTGAGAAGTTGACCTGTGTATTTGGGCTTTCCTCGTGGCTCAGCTGGTAAAGAACCCGCCTGCTGTGTGGAAGACCTGGGTTCAATCCCTGGGTCGGGAAGATCCCTGGAGAAGGAAATGGCACCCCACTCCAGTACTATTGCCTGGAAAATCCCATGGACAGAGGAGCCTGGTAGGCTACAACCCATGGCGTCGCAAAGAGTCAGACACGACTGAGCTACTTCACTTTCTTTTCCACTTTCCAATGTTTAGTGACAGCATTTTACCTTGGTCACCTCTTTAAAAACCCTATCTCCAAATTTAGCCATATCCTGGTGTCCCGGGGGTTCAGAACGTGAATGTAGGGGGACATGACTGAGCCGTAATGTCCTGCTTCGGAACGAACTGACACGACCTCAGTCCCTCCTTCCCTCAAGTCCCCCGGGGGTGACGTGACGGCCGAGGGAGGGGCCGCGCCCGCCACGCTTGCGTCCCAGTTGCCCAGCCCTTCTCAGCTCTCCTTGACCAGGCAGCAGCATCTCCAGCCCTTCTGCGGGGCGGTTCTGGGGTGCTGTGTCCCTTGTCCCCCTGAGGAGCGGTTCTGGGGTTCTGTGTCCTTGCCCTCCTGAGGAGCGGTTCTGGGGTGCAGTGCTCTGTCCTTGTCCTCCTGAGGAGCGGTTCTGGGGTGCTGTGGCCTTGTCCTGCTGAGGATCGGTTCTGTGGTGTTGTGTCCCTTGTCCCTCTGAGGAGCGGTTCTGGGGTGCTGTGGCCTTGTCCTGCTGAGGATCGGTTCTGGGGTGCTGTGTCCCTTGTCATTCTGAGGAACAATTCTGGGGTGCTGTGTCCCTTTTCCTCCTGAGGAGAGGTTCTGGGGTGCGGTGCTGTGTCCTTGTCATTGTGAGGAGCAGTTCTGGGGTGCGGTACTGTGTCCCTGTCCTTCTGGGGTGCTCAGTGTCTGGGAAACCAGGAGCCAGCAGCCTAGTGGGGATACCAGGAACTCTCAGGGTCCTGGCAAATGCCTCTCCCACCAGACACCCCAGCCAAAGGGGCAAACCTTGGGGGGAATCACAGCAGGGAGAGAGTCATGATCTCGTTTATGCTGCAGGAAGAAAACGTTGAGTTGGGGTGTGAGAGGCCCCCTGGGGGAGCCTGGTTGGGGCCTGCTGGAGGGATTGGGCTTGGGCCAGGGCTGTGGGGGTAGAGGGGAATTAGCATGGGGACTGGCCATAGGCTCTGCGGGGGGATCTGACAGTTACTGGAGCACAAGAAAGTGGGAGCCTGGGAAGGCCTGGGTGGGGCTCAGCAACAGGAGTGGGTGGGACCCCTTTTGGGCGTGGGGAGCAGCAGGATCTCAGCCCTCTGAGGGGCCTGTTAGCCCCCAAGATGAGATGCGGATGCAGTGGTTGGGCCAGTGCATCTGGCCTGGGAGAGGGGTCCAGGCTGGAAATGTCGCTGGAATCATCACAGGAAGAGGAAAGGCCAGGAGGGGGCAGGGGTTACAGCAGAGCATGTGCAGTGACTGCAGTCCTGCTGGAACCAACTCAGAGCCCAAAGGAGTGGCTGTCAGGAGCTCAACTTCACTTTCTTATTCCTTTGTAAAACTACTGTGTCAGAATTAGGGACACCGTCAGGAGACTTCAGAGCTCTGTGGTGCTGTGGCTTCGTCAAAGGGTCCCAGGTGGAAACAGAGCCACTGCAGGGCCCGCCTGTGTCCCCAGTAGGGAGGAGTCCCATCAGGGCACCGGGCTCACAGCCGTCACCAGGGAGCTCCTGCCCTCAGGACTGGCTCCTCGTTTCCACCAGCTGCTGGTCGAAGGCCCAGGCACCCGCATTCTGGCTCCAACCTCCCAGACCTGGCTTCTGGGACAGCTTAGGGGTAAGCAAGACCCTCACACTCCTGTGCCTGCCTGGGGTAAGAACGTCTAAAAATCTGCACCTCACAGACCGTGGAGGGCTGAGTGTTTCCAGCAGGTATAGGGGAAAGATGGGCCGAGGTTCCTACGTGTGCAGGGCCTTCCCAGCGCAGAGATCTGTGCATTTCCCCGGCCAGTCAGCTCCCCACGTCGTCCTTCCAGGAAGCCCAGATCCAGGGTCACGAGGACAGAGGCCATCCCCCTGCTTGTCTGCGACTTCTCACCCCACGGTGAGGAGCCTGCCTCCCACCATCTGCCATTTATCTTTGCCTTGCTCCATTCCAAAAGACACGTGCAGAAGTTTCAGCTTTCTTAGCTACTGCAGCCTGGAAAGAACCCTATAAAATAAGCCCACTGTTTATGAAAGATCCATTTTGCCTTTAGTCTACACATTCTGTTAATCTCCAAAGTTGAGTCAGCACCTTTTGCCCCATCCCTTACACTGAGGCTACTCTATGTGTGTTTCTATTATTCTGAGTCCAAGCACACTCCGCTGGCTGCACAATAGGCCAATGAATCCGAGAGACGAGGTGTTGAGACAAAGAAGAAACTTTAACTGGGGAGCCAGCAGACCAAGAAGATGGCAGGTTAGCACCTCAAAATAACCGCCTTATTGGGGTCCGGATGCCGGGTTCTTTTATAAACCAGAGAGAAAGAAGCAATGAGGAACTAAAGTCAAATGCAGCATAGAGAGGGAGAGGCAGGGGGGAAGTAAAGCGAAAGGGCCTTCAGTCTTGCAAAACATCTCCCAGGGAATGTGCAGCCTTGGAGGGGGTGTGGGTGGGGACAAACTTCCTCCATGAGCTGAACAAAGGCGCTTTCGTTCACAGTCAAGCAGAGGGGCAGGGTCCTCCCGGCAAGCCACTGAGCGTGATTATAATAATAAAAACAAAAAAAGCCAGTCACAAGTCACAGAAACAGCTTCCGACATGGAGTCAGGGCTGGCTCTCTCCCCACCACACTACTACAGTTCCATGCAGCGTCACAGTGTGCATTCCACTGCTGCATCCGAAATAGCTCAATGTGAGTAGATTTTGTTTATGCCTCGGGCCACACAAATCCGTGGGCTCAGACAAAAACGCAGGGACAGGCTTTCCATCCTACAGTTGAAGAGGAAAAGTTAAGATTTTACATAAACCCCTGCTCCTTCTGCCTCGTAACTCAGCTTGCTTCTTGCAAAGCCTGGATCACGTAGGTCACGCAGTCTCAGAAAGCGGGGACTTACAATACTAGGAACCGGAGCTTATCTCACTCAGCCTTGTCCTGCTCTTTGCAATGGCCTAGCCCAGGGACGGCGGAGCCTGGTGCGCTGCCGTCTATGGGGTCGCACAGAGTCGGACACGACTGAAGCGACTTAGCAGCAGTAGCAGCAGCCCCTGTAAACCTGCTTAATCATGCCTGTCCAGGTCAGGCATCCCCCTCCCCATCTTGATTGCTATTCTCACGCACGAGAAACCCCTTAGTTTAAACCAGCCTATTAACAGCTAGTGTTGCCTACTATAGTCTGTCTATAAAAAATCTGTAACCCTTTTGTTCAGGGCTCAGAGCTTGGAGTGTTAACTCCTCGGGGCCTGCCAGCATAATAAACCTGAGTTCTCCAACTCTGTAAGTGTGGTGCTTGGTTTTTTGAGTACTGGTTTCTGCAACAATATGTCAGATAAGATTTATTCTTTTTTTCCCCATGGTTGATGGCTCATTCCTTTCTATTGCTGAGCAGTATTCACTGCATGTGTATGGGAGGAAAAACCATTTTCCTCTAACCTAGGTGGTTAGTTGAGACTTTCCCTGTAAAAGACAAAAAAAGACAGATTACCAGGAGAAAAACAGAAGTTTAATAGCATGAATACCTCCTGTATATATGGAAGTTAGCCAAGAAAACTGAGTCACTCCTTAAGTGTCCAAAGCCATCACCTTAAATGCCATCTTCAGACACAAACAAAAGACCTTGGGGCGGGGGAGGGGGAAGCCAGTTATGGCAGGCTGTCATGCAAAACACAGTAAAGAAGGGTGTGGGTGTTTGCAGATTGAAGTGAGGACTTGTCCACTGATAAGAGTTACTTGAGATTTAATCATCTGCTTATTTCTGGTGGGAAAAGGGACAGCCCTTAAATATGGAGAATTCTCTATTGTAAATGTCCTTCTCAAAAGGACAATTACTATTTGGTTTTCCAAGATTCCTTTTTTTAAAAAACATTAGACTGAAATAATCTTTATGCCAGAGAGTCATATTTTGGTCAAGTCAGGTCTGCTGGCATAAACTTCTAGGATTTCCTTGTAATCATGTGAGGGCCCACCTTCTCCCACAGGAAGGAGGGTGGCTGGGTTCAGGGCCTGACAAGGCTGAATAGTAACCTGGGGGTTCTCACATAACAGTCCCTGGTATTGAGTAATCTGGGATGTCGACAGCCATTTATGGGGGTCCCCTCGCAGGGGAGTGTTGACCTCATGTGGGACTTTTATGATCAAATCTTGGCCCAAAGTCAGCTTAGTTGCCTCGCGGACCAGTAAGGCAGCCACGGCAACTGCCCGTAAGCGTCCCAGCCACCCAGTGGCAACGTTGTTCAGCCGTTTCGGGAGAGAAGCCACGGGTCTGTCCCATGTCCCCATAGTCTGGGACGACACTCCCATAGCCACCTTGTTGTTTTCAGTCATGTAAAGAGTAAGTGGCTTAGCAAGGTCTGGTAGGCCCAGGGCGGGCCTGATGTAACTGTACTGGGTTTGAGTTCTGTTACCACTGGGACTTGTTTTGCAAGCCTGGGGGTGTTGTTTTCTGCCCAGACCTCAGGGAATTGTTGCATTAACTCTCTCTCTGTCTCGAATGTTTAGCCCTTCCAGGAGATCATGCAACCTCCATTCATCTTGAGGGGTTACCGAGAGGAAGAGTAAATGGGTGGTTGAGCCCACTTGAAGAGTGGGCCTTTCATGGGAGGGAAAGGTCACTTTTGCCCCCAATTTAGACAGCAAGTCTCTTCCCAGCAAAGGTTCTGGGCATTCAGGGATGTATAGAAGTTCATGAGTCACTTGGTGCTCCCCTCCCTCATCTGACATTTTCTGAGTAGGCTTGAGACACAAAGACTGCATTTATCACCATCTAAGACCCAGCAGCCTCTGGATCTATTGGCGTATAAAGTCTACAGGCCTTGCACAGTCTTTCGTAGAACTCAGAGGGTGATTAGCTTTCCCTTTGAATCACTTTGGAGAATTTTGCCATACTCATAGGTTTTTGGGCCCCCCTCTTGAGACCTTGTAAAATAGCCACATGATATCTCTCCAGGTGGCCACTCCCTTCTTCTGTGTTACAGTTCCAGTTGGGCCTCCCTCGTATCGGGGGTGGCTGGCTCTGCCCACCATTGCGGGTTTGCAGTCCCCTCAGGTGCCATTTCTCTTAACCATTTTCTGGCCTCAGTTAGGATCCTGTGTCTTTCCTCAGTGCTGAAAAGGGAGACTAGTAGTTGGATTATGTCATCCTATATAGGGCAGTGGGTTTGAAAAATAGTCTCTATTAGCCTAATCATGGCTTGTGGCTCCCCCGAGTACAGTGGAGCGTGTCTCTGCCAGTTTAATATGGCCGTAGAGGAAAATGGCTGGTAACACTAGGCTACAGAGGGCCGATGGTAGTGCCCACATGCGTCCTGAACCAGAGGCTGCTGTAGCTCTCTGAGGGGCATCTGTAGTGGGGTTCTTTCCCCTTGCTCCTTGGTGGCACGAAGCCTCTAATTTCTGTGTTTTCTTTCCCCTCCCCATTAGTACTCACCGGGAGAGGTGGATACAATCCAGGAGGTCCAGCAGAGGTGGAATTCTGGGGCGTTGACCAGAGGTCTCCATCGCTGGGATCGGAGCCTGCCGAAACGGCAACTCTACGATCTCCAGGAGAGTTGGCAGAGGAGCAGCGGCTGCTTCAGGAACTTCACCCAGCCCTGGATCAGGTGTTAGGCCTCCGGTCCTGGTGGAGCACTGGCAGGCAGGTGTGCCATTATCCAGTATTGGGGAGGGGGCAGGTCATCTCCATCCAAATCCTGTAGAATTTCCTTTTTTATCATCAGTCAATTTTTTTGCCATTAATATTTCCCCCTTTCCCTTCTGGATACAGAACCTTGTCCAAGTAGGAGGGTCTTGAGCTAACCCTAGCCATGAGTCAGTGTATGGATATTGATCCGGGTGTCCTGGCTGTCCTGTGACTACTGTATAGACTGTCTCCACTGTTTTTAAGTTCATGGTGTCCTTGGCGGCCATCCTACTCCCACAGGGGACCATTCGACTTCACAGAGTATGTGGAGGCGGTTAGGCGTCATCTTCATCCCATCAGTTCAGTTCAGTTCAGTTCAGCTGCTCAGTCGTGTCCGACTCTTTGCAACCCCATGAATTGCAGGACGCCAGGCCTCCCTGTCCATCACCAACTCCTGGAGTTCACTCCAACTCATGTCCACTGAGTTGGTGATGCCATCTTATCCTTCGTCGTCCCCTTCTCCTCCTGCCCCCAATCCCTCCCAGCATCAGGGTCTTTTCCAATGAGTCAACTCTTTGCGTGAGGTGGCCAAAGTATTGGAGTTTCAGCTTCAGCATCAGTCCTTCCAATGAACACCCGGGACTGATCTTTAGAATGGACTGGTTGGATCTCCTTGCAGTCCAAGGGACTCTCAAGAGTCTTCTCCAACACCACAGTTCAAAAGCATCAATTCTTCGGCACTCAGCTTTCTTCACAGTCCAACTCTCACATCCATACATGACCATGGAAAAACCATAGCCTTGACTAGAGGGACCTTTGTTGGCAAAGTAATGTCTCTGTTTAGAATATGCTATCTAGGTTGGTCATACCTTTCCTTCCAAGGAGTAAGCGTCTTTTAATTTCATGGCTGCAATCACCATCTGCAGTGATTTTGGAGCCCCCCAAAATAAAGTCTGACACTGTTTCCACTGTTTCCCCATCTATTTCCCATGAAGTGATGGGACCAGATGCCATGATCTTCATTTTCTGAATGTTTAGCTTTAAGCCAAGTTTTTCACTCTCGTCTTTCACTTTCATCAAGAGGCTTTTTAGTTCCTCTTCACTGTCTGCCATAAGGGTGGTGTCCTCTGCATATCTGAGGTTATTGATATTTCTCTCGGCAATCTTGATTCCAGCTTGTGCTTCTTCCAGCCC